>NC_090874.1:38583294-38660794 GCF_036669935.1 Montipora foliosa
TTATAAAGTCTAGTGTTCGCAGCTATCATGCTTATTTTGTGGATGCTTCTGTAACCATTGGAGAGGTGCTAGCTTGTGAAAGAGAAAACAACAGTGCTCATGACAAATATGCCATTGCTGTTAAACATGAGGCTCAACTATTAGTTGGACATGTCCCAAGGGAGCTCTCCAAGATTTTTAGTAGATTTTTGGCTGACTATGGGGATATTGAAGCTGAATGCATTGGTGTCTGGTACAACAGAGGAAAAGGGAAAGGACTTCAGATTCCAGTGGACTATAGACTGACAGGAAGTTCAACCTACGTGGAGAACCTGGTAACAAGTCTAAAGAAAAGGGAACCAACTTGTCATCTTGATATTTTAAATATCAGAAAATGCCAGATTTAAACTTGCAACAAGAAATGGCTTTGTGTCTATGGTACTGGTTTATATAAAAATGAGCTGCAAGATGATACAGGCATGAAACACTTCAACCAAGACCAAGATTACATACAAATGATACATTCTTTTTATTGTAGCAGAATTGTTTTTTTGACAACAGTTCACATTTACAGTAACATACATTGTGCATTTTTAGTTTCACTGTGCAATTTTTTATCTCTAAAGACAACCTTTTTGGTAAAATATTATAAATAAAATAGTTTAACCCCACATATAAGAACCTGTTGGAATTTTTTGGCTAAACAGGTTCTTATACTTTGGGGTATTAAAGTAGCAAATTTCTGCCAGGAGGTTCTTAATTATCTAGGTTCTTCCACGCGGGTTTTTACTGTAGTACATTTACATCTGATAACGTCCACTCATATAATGATAGAGTAACAGTGTGTGTACAGTGTACCTGTCTGTTTGTTTATGACTTGAGTCGTTCTTGCAATGGAAAAAGAGAGCATTCCATCTGTTGTTTTAGTTTGTCTATTTCTGAATTGCAAGGGCTTACTCAGGAAGAGCTCATTATCTCCTCATCTAAAAGAGATGGCCACATAGAAAAGTGTTTGAATGAAGTACATTTATTATGTTGAAGGTGTGACTGGTGTAACTCCTCTGTATTATTTCTAATATCTCAAACATCCAGATTTAAAGTTAACCAAACAATGTTCCAGTAAATTAAGTTGGTAAATGAAGTAGGTGCCTTTCAAACACACATTGAAGCATGGTGTGTAATAATTTTTTCTACCTACATGTACCTGTTGCATGTTGAATGATCTCTTGTTTCCAGAGGTGGACATCAACATCTTTCAACTGAAGGGTATACTGTTGAAGTGGAGTGATGGGTGTAACCTTCCTGACAACTTTTGACCAGGATTGTACTCTTTGACTGCCTTGTTGATGGTGCTAAGAAAGCGTGGTTCAACCACCTTACGGTCCTGAATTGAGTTCTTGTGAGTTTTGTAGGTCGTTGAAGGCATATTTGAGACGTCACAAGCAGTTTTCAACTTGAGATAATTCAAGGTTTGCACAAACTGTGAGGCCAGGGATACATTGTGGATTTTTGTATTCAAAAATTACTTTTTTCACAGCCTTGCAAATCCTACCCAATGTAGAGTTATTATGCCGTAAATTTATATTGTAAAAAATAGAGTTCAAGGTTGTTTTGAACGAGTATAAACACCTGGCTCAGGGAAGGTAAACACCGGGCAGCAAGTTGAAATTGGAACTTGCAACTTCCTTGAAGCAAATTGCCAATCAAAACACCAACATTGCGTCACAAAGTGACGCGTAAATGAATAACCAGTTTCACTGTAAAAACTGAGCTACGGATATCAGATTTCCAGCATTTTCATTGGCTCGCCAAACACAGGCTATCAGTTTATATAGCTGCTGTACCTAATATGGTCAAGGAATGCCTCAGCAATAAGCCAGCTGAAAACATTTTTGCAGCTCTGAGAAAAAAATGGCCATTTTGGACCACAAATGACCAAGGCTGGAAGAGTTATTGATCCTGGAGGTTTTCATGAGAACTATTATAATTCTATTTGGGTTTACTGAATATAAAATGATCATGACCAACTCGGCGCATTATCTATCACTTCATATCCATGCGCCCTGGTAGAATAATTCTTAATTATTCATCAGTTCCATTAGAATGTCTGTTATTATAAACTAAAGCAAAACAAACATTATTTTCTCTCTCCAGGTAGCTCTGCTAGTGATGTTGATACTAGTACACACACCAAGGAGATTGCACTGAACAAGCAAGTAAACTGAGTTTGACAAACCATAACAATGATCACCAGAAATTGCAATAAATTGATTTTTTTAAAAATTAACAAATAAAAGCTTTTCCAAGTGCATCATTTCCATGCATTCCATAATCTTAGGAATCAAGCAATGAACAATAACAAATGCATAAGCACAAAATCACATATCAAAACATTGATCCAGAGTTATGATGTTCATTTTAATCTCACTATTAATCCTTGCTGTTACTTCCACCATTTTTTTTAATTTGATACATACTAGCTTGTTCCATCCTTCCACTTTTGCTTAATACAAACGTGTGAGGAATGTGTTGGAAACAACCATCAGTCCAAGCTTCTCTGTTGTGGAAAAGGAGCTCGTCACGAATTGTTAAATCACATTTGTAACACATTCTTCTACCACTACACTCATAGCGTAACGACAAACATTGCACTGTTGTGATTTGCAGCCCGGACTCTGAGAAAGAAGAAGAGCTTTTAAAATTTCAGGCCATGAACATTCTCCGAACTAGAGTTAAGTGTACGAAGAAAGGCCTGGCATTTCTCTAGGACTTCTTGAAGTGACTGATCTGTAGGAAAAGTAAAATTATTTCAGCCGTATAGAACTAAACAATCTGCAATTAAATATACACACAATGCAACGCATGATTTACCATTTGAACTGCTGCCACAAATTTGTTCGTTACACAGTACTGCATCATCCTGCAGCAAACTTATATCCGAAGATGATCCTATGGTTAAAGTAACGAAAAAAAAATGAGCGTTTCACAACTATTTGGTAGGTGACCTTCAAAGCTGCTGGAGGTGCAAACCGCTGTCGATTGAGACGATGTTGGCCCTTTGCAACAGGGGTGATATGTGCATTTTGTTGTGCGATGTCCCGTAAGCAAGTCGGGAAGAAACTGGAATTCACTTTTGCCCCGCCTTTTTTTACATGACTTTTTTCGTTCCGTCAAAGCCTCAGCTTCTTCGATGAGTTCATCTAGGTTCTTCCCTTCGTCCGCCATTTTGTCTCGAGAGTGCTCTTAGCGTGCTATTCCCAATCCCACAAAAATCCACAACGACTATAATTGAAGGTTTATTCTTCATTTGTGGGCATGTGACAAATGATGATAATACTTCATTTGAGGAAGAGATTGTGTTGGCCCTACTGTGTCTGAAATTACGGTGCAATATCAGAAATCCACACTAATCATATGAACAGGATGCTACATCTATTCATAATACTTAAATAAACTCAAGCAAATATCTTTTTTACCCATTGGAATCACTTTGTGGAAGCAGAGGACGATGAGTGCAAGCTGCCTGTATGTCGCTTTCCTTCAATTTCATAAGTTGAAATAGAGGGGCATCGAGAGGCAACCTGTTACTTGCCTCTTCAATTGACTTGCAACCAAATTCAAATGAGGTAGGCATTTATCTTACTTCTTTGTGTTTCTGAAGTGTGACTAGTTAGAAGTTCTCCCACATTGGCATCGACTCTGAATCCTTTTTTCTCCACTTTCAAGTGGAAGATTTTCTCTAGTTCCTTGGTGGAATAATCGGCAAAGACAAACTTTCGATACATCCTGGACCTTAATCCAGGGTTCATGTCGAGGAACTTCTTCATCTTGTCCTAATGTACCCTGTGAAAATCATCACTGAGTCCGCATCCTGTATCACTAAAATAAATTCCTCTATAGCTTCATGGCCAAAGTCCTTTCCCGCCTGCAGCTGGTATGAGCCGATAAGCTTCATTGATGAACAGATGCCCCCATGAGCTTCCAGAATTTTTTATCTAGTCTTCTTGGTGGAGGATCCAAGATACCAGGTGGGTTCATACAAGCTTAGTAAGTACACCCTAACTATGCAGGGCGCTCAAGTATACTTCAGAACAAGTATGTTTACTTCCCCTGATAAGCATTCAGATTTGAAATTTTTAGGTATACTTGAAGTGACAGCCGTCAATCAATTGCCGCACCCACTATTTTTTTTTATGCATATACAGCAGGCTTTGCTACTTCACCAAGCCTATCACTTTCTCTTTGTGGAGGAAGAATTTAGAATAAGACGAAGAAACCAACGACGTGCTATGTTGATGTTTTTCAGTCAAATGAACCAACAAAATACTCAACGTAGATGAAGAAGAGCTTGGCTTTGGAAAGAACATTTTGGAGTGACACACAAAAACTTTGAGTACTTATGTGATCTTGTGAGGGTGAACTTACAAAAGTGTGGAAGAAAGAGTTGGTTTTTCACTGTGACGACTGGCAACAGGTAACAGCTACAGAAGTTGTGGATTGCAATTTGGCCTTGGAAAGTCAGCAGTGAAGAGTATTTGTAGCGAGTTCGAGCAAGCCATTCTTAATTTGAAAGACTCCTTAATAAAATTCCCTCTTACAATTCAGGAAATGTGGAATAAAGTCGACGAGTTTGAAAAGTTTTATGGAGTACCCCAAATAATGGGAGCAATCAATGGATCTCATATAGAAATAAATTCCCCACCAGATCATCATGAAAATTATTTTTATCAAAAGCAGCATTACAGTGTGAACTTCCAAGGAATAGTTGATATCAAATGTAAAATTTTTACATGCTGGAGTCGGCTATCCTGGCAGTATACATGATGCAGTATACATGATTCTCAGGCTAAGTGGTCTTTAGGAACTGCGCCTTAAGGTTTTTAAGGGCTACGAAACTATTCATTGATTTTTCCGTCTTGTGAAGTACTGCTTCGTGTTGAACTAGACTTTGCAAAATAAGATATGCACGATTCATCATATTTCCAATTTCCAACACCTAGTAATAAGATGGAGTTGTCCACAGTTTTAAAAATCTGGGTTGACAATATGAATTATACATCTCCTCCAGGTCACTTGATATTCACAAATAAACAATAGCCTCCATTTGGCACAAAAATATACTCAGATGTTTGTCAGTATACACTAAAACAACTATTAACCTCAGTTAAAAGATGATTTTATCTCATTTCTTCATGCAAAGTTTACAACATTTTCCGGGGCAAATTTTGTGCGAATTGTTTGGAGCTGAATAGGAAAGGATATAGCCAATCAACGCGTGCATTCAACGCTATCCACTGTATTAGTACATACTAACTGCTTAAAAACCGAGAGTGTGGTCGTTACAGCAAAATCTCGAATTGAGGCAAGCAATCACAATTTAAAATCTAGTAAAAGGCTTACCTTTCTCTCGGATGATGATAGAGTCACCTTCCTCTCCAACGCTTAACAAAACAAACAAAGAATAAATTACACAAGGTTGGAACTAAAGTGAGGATCATCCAACATTACTTAATCAATGTCTTCCTTACCTTAAAATGCAAGTTTTGATAACTTGGAAAGGAGGACAATTACTGTTCGTGAAATTTCACGAAACTACACTGAGTTGGACTTCTCTCGATAAGTAACAAAGTAATCTATACACGTTTGTCACAACAAGAACGAGGTTTTTTCGTACGTTGGCCCTATCTGCATTGTCATTTGAATGTGAAAAAATTCCATTGACTATCAAATGCAGTTCAATTAAACATATCCATGACTTTGCTGAAGAAACTTAGCAAAAGTAGAGCATAACCTGTGTTTTACACAAACCCATAGGTTTCCTTCAGCCTTTCTGGAACACTTGGTTTCTTCACTGCCTCCCAATTTTGAGAGTTCAGATAGAAAGCAGTAATTAGCAATAATCAAGGAAAAGGCTTTTCTCTGACTAGTTTCAGGGTAGACGACAGTTTTCAACTCTACAGCTGATAGCCATGGGAAGCAAATGGACAGAGATTGCTTTTAATTCTAGTTCTTTTTGACGTCACACCTCCGTTTTGACAATCAAAAGAACAAAGTCGAATTGATCAAATGCGCTCTAAACATTTGGTTTGTTAAAAACAATGACTTTGAAACACTGTTAGAACCATCAAATTGACTCATTATATTAATGTCAGACAGTTTTAAGTTGTAATAATGACTGATATTTGTTGCAATGTACAAGAACCCTCCAAGGCAACAACAAAACATCTCAAAATCAAATGAACCAGTACTAACCCTGAGGCTGTCTGAAATCTATGATTATCATAAGGATATTATAATTATATCACAATTCTCTCCTCCCGATAAGCTTTCAAGTAATCCATCTGTCATTGAGAAGTCTTTAACTTACAGTCCATCATACATGTATAAAGTCCTGCAATATGAAGATGTTTTTTTCATTTCACCTACAGGAAATGCATATGTACAGCCATGTCATGTATTATGTGACTTTCTGATAAATAATATAGTATAGCAGCATGATTTTCTGTTAGGTTTGTGTCCATCAGTGCTTCAAGATATATGATAAAACAAGAGCACAGCATCAATTGTAACTGAGTGTATTGACAGCAAGTGCATACCATTTATTACTTGCTTGTCCTCCTGATTTTTATGTGTAAAACCTCTCTTCCTCCAATTTCACTATTAATGCGAATAACTGGTTTGTGCCACTAGGTATGGATGGGTCAGTTGAACTATGAAGTGTGTCATCTTCAGGCCTTAAAAAGTCTGCTAGTGGCACACTGACATCTAATGACATAGAAGTGCTATGCTGTAAAATGCAAGGAAGAGAACCATGATTCTTCTTGACTGATTTGATAAGTGGAACAAGAAAAAAAAAAGACAGTTACTTGTCCTGTTCCTTCCTCTCGTGCCTCTAGTGACATTGACGCCCGACTATTGCCCTTAATACCTCATAGTATTTTTTCTCCCTTGCCATCTGCCGCTGTTATTATTCTGCGCTCCCTTCAGTTCCTATATGTGTGACCCTCCTTGTGATTTTGATGCTAAAGGTGATAGCACGCTCGCGAGACACTTCTACTTGAAAACAGAAGAATTTATTTTAGCATGCAAAGAAACTTTCCTAATTAAAAATTTCTTTTGTTTCATAGGACACGCTTAACACAATGAAGCGTGTTTACATTCTCGAACAAAAACTGCATGCGAAATACCACAGCGCGCTTGCATGCAGAATGAATGCCGGCAAATAAACGTTTGCTTGTTGTAACGCCACATTCATTTTCTTGCAGGGAAATCACATATATGTGATAAGCACATAATAAAACTTTCAAGAAAAATCTTGTCTTGGAACAGAGAACATTGTACCGTTTGAATCAGCAAATTATGCCCAGAAGAACTGAAGATATCATTTCTTCAGCAGTTGCCATGACACGACTTTCAATCATTAATTATGACAATGCCCTCTCTCTGGCACTAGTAAAAGAGCCCTCAAACTTTTCCTTGCAGGAAAAAAACAAATAAATGCAATGTGCATATCATAGAAAGTTTTTACAATTTTTTTTTTTGAACAGTGACCATTTTACCATTTGAATCAGGGAATTATGTCCCAAAAAACTGAAGATGTGATTTTTTCAGTGTTTCCTCGCAGAAAGATCAAATAAATATACTCAATGCATCATAGAGCCTTTGAAGAAGCATTTTTCTTGTTTAAATCATTCCTTCACTGTTTGATTAGCCTTGCACTTTTCATTTATTCCATTCTTGGCTTGAAACTCTTCTTCTACAAAGCATCGACTTAACTTAATTTTGTGAAATATAACGATAAGCAGTTGTTACAATGAGTTCTTCTAAAGTATCATGTAACATGTAAACTACCCCATTGTTTCACAGACCTGCAGAATTCAGAATAATATCAGAAAATCAGCATCAAAATACTTTGGACTAGGTGAAAATCTAAGAACACAGTTGTGAGTTATAATGAGCACCAAAAAATACCCTGGAAGCCAGCAACAACATTCATGCGGCCTACAGACGAAATCGTTTTCTTCAGGGACTTGCAATTTTCCCTAATAATATGGTCTCAATCAAGGGAGGACTTACTTTCCACAAGTTAGATCGTAAATCAATAAGCCAATGATTAATTTGTGGGATGAATATTTGAAATTGAAATGGCACACCCCATTGTAATGAGTACAGGAATGAAACTCTGGGGAAAAACATACTTCTTCATCAGGGTGTAAGCAACGCATCCAAAACAATGTAGACGCTGCCAGTTCCTTTTAGAGTTCGAAGTCCTCTGGCGTCCAAATCCTGGTTGGCGGCAGTAGTCAGCTCATTGTGATTGCACCTTGTGACAAAGCAAAAATCGCTGTCGTAGTCAGGATACTGGGTCTTCATGATGTCCATGAGCTTGTCATGGACTAAATCGGCTATGTCATCTTTCATGAGGAAGAAGCTGTTTCGATAACTGCCTCGCCGCGGTATGTTGAAATCGTTTTTGAAGGTGATGAAAACAATTCGGTTATGTAGTCCATGACTGTAAGTCTCATGTCAAATCTTCTAGGCTCACAACTTGGTTTTCTTCTTCCTCTTCCATCATCAGGAGAGAAGCGATTGGAGAATCCTGGTTGTCAGCTAGCCATAGATGGTAGGGTTGGACGACGGGTCGATGATGAAGAAGAAGTTAAAATGTTGAGAAACTTCAATGGCCATTCTGGAATCGGTCTGAAGGGACCTCAAAGCACCACAAGCATTTTCCAACGCATCGGCATCCACTCCAGTTGCCCCAGAAGTGGGCCGACATTAGTTGGTAGCTCGTCATCTCTCCTTTGCTTTTGAACGATAAATGAAAACAACTGATCGAATATCAGGGACACACTGATAAAAAAATGACCACCAAAAAAAAATCGAATAAGTGACTCGTAATTGATCGAGTAATGCTAATTACCCAACTACTGTAGAAAGGTCACTTATGTGAAGGGAATGTGACTAACTGATGGGTGGGCCAATCGGTAGGCATATTTAATTTTGAAACAAAAGGCGCACCATAACCGGTCTCTTTGCTAATCGAATGTTTGTTCTCCTCAGATTTTGTAGTAGCTTCACTTATGTCTTGATTCTGTCGCAGGAGAGCACTTTTAAAAGCTGTTTTTTTTAGCAATGTCTCTCTCCTTCCATGCAAAATTTGTGTGCTTCTTCATCATTCACAAGTTTATTATGAACCAACAAACTGACTAGCTCCCAGTTGGTCTGCAGTTGTAGAGCACTGCACTGGTATTACCGCAGTTATGGGTTCAAGCCTGATTTTTTTTTTCAGGCTTTACTTTCACTACATAGTGGTGTTCATAACTGCCATGATCACTCTCATCTTCACTTCTTCCAATGTCAACAAAATGTTGGCTGCGGCGATTCTGGTCATTTCGCTGCAAGTTGTTTCACTAGATCAAAAAGTCGAGTCAACGCACAACAGAATTTCACACGCAACCAACCAGTTTTCTTGAAAATAAATATATTGTTGACAATGGACATGACACTCTGATTGATCAGTCGTGACTTTATGGGTAACGTATCTTGTGTATGCATCATGGATGGAAATTCAGCTTTGTATACTAGGGGTGCATTCTTTTTGGGAGTATACTGGCTATTCTCATTCTGGATTAGGAATAACAGAATACACGGAATATCAATTTGCAAAGGAGCACATTCTCAAAACGGAATGCTATTAGCGAAGGTGACCTGGGAACTATTGTATCTGCGCATGCACCAATCTCGTTGGGAGAAATTTTTCATATTATGCAGACCAGAAATGTCAACTCTCAACAGCAGAAATGAACTCGCATCGGGTTGCAGACATGCTAGGAAATTTCTACTGAAAAATGTTCTTTTTTTAGTCAGTGATGATGATCCCGCGTGACACTTCACTTAGCAACTATTGTGTATTGTTCTGTATTTTCAAATATCTGTGATTGTAACCGTTATTTCTGGCAGTTGCCTGATGATTGCTTCGCATGGAGCATGAAACTCAGAGCAGCGAATAAATGACCAAATAACCTAACTTTGCATTACAATTTATATATACATACCACGGGAAACGGTTGGTCTTCCATTCGGTTTATTTAAACTCTACAGTTCTGTTTTGTAGAGTTTAAATAAACCGAATGGAAGACCAACCGTTTTCCGTGGTATAATGAAGCTCCTATCGAATGATTGTAGAGTGCTGTTTGAGGGTTAACTGAAATACTACACTCTATATATATATAACTGTATATATAGTAGAATATGTTAATTACTGTACAAACCGTTCCAGCCACATATTTTTGGCTGTACTCTCTAGCATCCACAGATAAACCGTTTGAAGCATATACTCCCCTCTACTGGAAAGATCTTTGTCCTGTCTTACATAAATTTATAATTTATGCGATAATGACACAACAATGCTTGCGTCAGATTGAAGTTTCTCGCCCTTTTGTCTCGCCTTCTTTTCGTGTTTTGACTTAATTTTGACCCCTCTACTTATTGTGAAAAACAAATTGATGTCAGTTTTTCATGCGTCTGTACTGTTATTGACATTGAATCAAAGTAGTCTGCAGATCCACAACTACTTTGACAATGTTATGACGTAATTCATGATCAATAACAGGACAGATGCATGAAAAACTGACATGAATTCATCAAATGTAGATGATCAGGGCTATAAGACTTTAATATTAACAGCAGATCTCAGGCACGCAAAGGGTGCCAGCGGAGCACCATGGGTGAGATTTTTTGGGAAATCTAT
Source organism: Montipora foliosa (assembly GCF_036669935.1). NCBI lineage: Eukaryota > Metazoa > Cnidaria > Anthozoa > Scleractinia > Acroporidae > Montipora > Montipora foliosa. The sequence continues at coordinate 38,594,027 of NC_090874.1, forward strand.
CCGTGTGAGAAATTTTTGTTATGATGTCACGTACATCCGTCCGCCCGTACAGACTGTCGGGGTGGAGGTGGGGAAGCCGGACAGCCTGTGGGAACAGGAGTGTTCGGGCAATTTTTCTAGGCTGGAAAACGCCTGGTGACGTTGCACTTGGCAACCGGCGTTTTTTGGTGGGAAATCACATTTAGTGACGAGCAATAGGATAAAGAGCAGGAAAGAGCACGAGAGAAGAGGCGACGAAATCCTATTAAAGATTAAAGAGTAAAGAATGTCAGTCAAACGGAAAATGTTGTGAAAAACATCACTGCATGCAATGTCAGTTTTAGTTGACTAAAATTGTTGGTTATTGTTTGGAAGGCTTGCTTGTTTACTGCATGCTGTCAGCTCAGAGGTGTTTGATCACTGTAAACTGAACACACTAATGACGATTAATTAAATCTTTACTTTATGCAGAAGCATAGCTATTTCCATAAACATTTTATTGCTTTCTGGGGTTAGAAAGGGGAGCTCCACTTTAAGGGTTGGCTTTATTTATTTTAGTACAAGGTTCGACCAAATGCTAATTCCTAACCCTTTTATCTTAACAGTGAAAGCTGGTCGCAAATTTGCGGCTCCTCCAGATATCTTAATTGCAAAGGGAAAAAATCAATTGCAAATTAGACTGTATTGGTCGCAGTTTCGAGTCTTGACTTACCATAAGCATGTAAATACAGTGGAGGGGCCTAATTATTAGTTCTACAAATTATTGCTTAAATTTGGAACGGCATAATCTGGTGTAATTTCTGCATAATCAACGCATGTTTACGCATGATAATTATGGCCAAAAATTTCCACATAATTTTTAATTTTTTTCCGCATCCTATCAGAAGCCCAGTCTCTAGCACTATTGAGGTTAACCATAATGAAAAATTTGATAATACATAGTAACAAAATGTTTCTCTGGCTGACAATAATTGAGCCCTCATTGGCCAATTTCTGGAATAAAGACTGACATTTTGACAATGATTTCCTGTGTATACTTGTTATAATAACTGTTATTTTTTGTGAGTTCAATAAAAATAGTACTTACATGTATCTTTGCACCTTAAATGAATTAACATATTTAAAGTATTCTCAATCTTCTGATGACAATTAAACTAATTAACAGCTTGTTCTCCAGAGGCATATGGAGCAGGCTGCAAGAAATTAGAGGTACAATTAAATTTAATTACAATCACTACATGTAATAATAATAATGTAGACTAGTAGACTCCTCTGGCATATTTATATACATGGACCAATGGTACACCTGACCAGACATGCAATTAACTATCATGGATTGGTATTCAGGTCCATCATACAAGTTGCCCTCAGTAGTTAAACTGCTTATACACTGTACAACTATGAGTCTGAGAATTTTTAAACTTCTGTGGGATTTCTCTACACAAACAGATAAGAAACTGGATCACAATAGACCAATTCGGCTAACTCAATGTTGTACCCAATTCAAATCTCTCGGGGTTAAGATTCTTTGTGTGTTGAATTTGCACGACAATGAAGCATTCACATTTAAATGATATGGAAATACTTGGAACAAAACGTTTTATTCCCAAAAGATTTGAATTGGGTACAACATTGAGTTAGCCGAATTGGTCTATCACCCTAAGATTGTGTTTGTGTACAAACAAAACAAATATTGCCTCATCATTGATATTGCATGCCCTAGTGACAGAAGGGTTGACATCAAAACAGGAGGAAAAGGTCAACAAGTATCTGGATCTGACAGTTGAGATAAAGTGTTGTGGAAGATCAAGGAGTGTTAAAGTTTTCCCCGTTGTTATTGGAGCACTGGCTACTATTCCGAAGAGACTGGCTCGGGACTACATGTACATGCTGAGATAAGAAACAATCCTCCAAAGAGTCCTTGAAGTCTAAGGCAGCTTGTTATGACCTGATGATGGGATTAAAATTTCTTGAATTTTTTGGTTACCATATACAGGGTGTACCATACAGTACCTGCCATGAAGCTAAATGCACCATGATAAACAATAATAATAATAATAATAATAATAAAAGGTCAACAAGTTGTTATTGGAGCACTATTCCGAAGGGACTGGGCTAATAATAATAATAATTATTATTATTATTAATTATTATTATTATTATTATTATTATTATCCCAGAGCAAGCATGGCCAGGCTTTACTAAGCAAGGAATGAGGTCAGAAGAGGACTGAAATCAGTGGAGGAAACAATAAGATCAGAAAAGTCAAGTCAACTTTATTTATGCAGGGTAGCCCAGTCAGGAATGGATACATGAAGAAGAAACTGAAGGCCTCATTACCACAGCAAAGGATCAGGTGCTACCAACTTGATGGAGAATGTATTAATAGAGAGACAAAGCTATATTTCACATTCTCTGTTTGTGTAGTAAACTTGCACAATGTGAATGTCGTTCTAAAGAGACATGACAAAGTAGCTGAAATAATACACTAAATGTATGTCTATGTACGAAATATGATCTCTTATACTCAAGGAATTGGTATGACCATGTTGAGAAGAAAGTGCCAGAAAATAGCAAAGCCAAGATACTTTTGGATTTCTCTAAACAAACAGATCATGTTATACAGGCACGAAGACCAGACATTGTTTTGAAAGACAAAGATCTAAATCACACATGGGTCATCAAGCCTAGAAATAATTTTTGTTGCTACAAGCCTGTCATGTGTCAGGCCAGGGACATTAGGTTTGAACTGAAATGCAGCCACCCTGGTCAGACAAAAAAAATTAATGTCTCCACACTTATTTAATGGGTTGCCTGTGGAAGACCACTTTATAAATTGCCTTCCGTCTCATTTTCATTGTGTTGTTTTTCTTTTTTAAAAGTGGTTAAGGGTGAGGGTTAAGGTTCAAATCTTTTGCATTGCCCGTAGCCGGACAGAAAGATCCTTCTATTTCTGCTCTAGGATGATCGGAATCCCGTGTGAGATCTTATCGGGTAAAATTACTTAACATTATGTCAATATTCATGTAGGTAGACACCATGTAGGAGGTGCCGGTAGAAGAACATAATTTGGAAATGGGTCTGGGTCATCCTCAGGAACTCCGAAGTATTCCAGGCACCAGTTCGGATCTGGCGGGGGTGGTGGTGGAGGAGGATACTCAGTCCACTCAAAGCAAAACTTGTTTGGGCCAGAAACTGGACGAGATACATGGTAAGTTGTCAATCGGGTCTGACAGTGTGGGCACCTGTTATGCAAAGCGAGGACAACCCAAGAGACAATCTTCATGAATGTATTTGTTGCAACACGGGACTGGTTTGGATGGGCGATGGTTTAGTGAATCCAAACAAATGAAACATTTTCTTTGGAGGAAAGATATTAAACGTTGTTTTGCACGAGCCGGGCGGAACTTCCTTCTGATCTTTGGCATTACTTGTTATCTGTAGAAATATTGCAGGGTTATTGGGTTCTTAGCGTGCTACTATGAATAAATTCGCATCTTTCCTTTCTAAGCCATTTAAGACATAAACATGTAGTCTGTACGAGAAGAAGAATGCTGTTTACTATTTTCAAATATCTCTTTTTTTTTTCAAGAGATATTCAAGTTTTTTAAATATGCAAATTAGCTAAGAGATGTGGTCATAAACTCGACCGAATTTTGTTGAAGTATGATGAAAAGAGATATCTCAACCAATTTGCATCAGAAATGCTTGATTCCTTGCATTAAGATTCTAGTAGATGTGCTCCACAATTTTGTTACCATGGCAACATACTTGGTTCGAGACCTCCCTGGATACATTTGGCGTTTTATTTTGATATTTGCCAATGGTGCCTTATCTGCATGATCCTGCAAGCCTATAAATATGTTAGGTCGAGTTTGTGTCCTTCTTAAATGTTTCGTCAAAAAGTTTAAAATGAGGTCGGGGGGAACTGGAAAAAGAGTGAGTGGCCAATTTCATTAAAGCTGTTGGTGTGTTGCCTTTAGAACTATTTTCCTACCAAGTTTCAATAGTCTCTGCCGCAAATTGATCAAGATAGCTCTATTCATTTACTTGATTTTATATTGGGTTGAGTGACTAGTAATGCCATCTGTCCCCTCATTTGAATATTTTACACATTTTACAAACTTAATTAACTCTAGAACCACTGCACATATTTCCAAACGGTAGGCTGCGTTCTTAATGTTTCCTGGAATTCTATGTGATAAACTTAAAAATTTTCAAGGGATAAAAATGTGATCATAGGCAATTTAAGTGAAATACGTCGCTTCAAGTGAATTCACTTAAGAATCCAATTGGCACGCTTCACGAGTCACAGGGAGTTGACTTGACCGCATCAGCATGTGGCTGAGAACAATTAGTGAAAAGGAGAGGTCAGTACAAACTGCTGTCCATTGTAGATTATACGTTGTGTTATTTTTTTTATCATAAAACTGGAAACCGGTGAGGAGGGCTTTACTGAATTTGAGAAACGAAGTGAAACGCCTGGGCCCGGTTGTTCGAAAGCCGTTTAACGCTCATCCCAGATGAAAAATTTACGAAGGAGTTTATTTCTCTACTCCAAGATGTGGTTCAACGCTGATATCCGACAAGACTTTACGTTAGAGGAAGTCAATCTTGAAAAACAACCATAAGCAAAGACAATTTCATCCAAAAGTTGGAAAACGAAACAGAAGTTTATGCTAATATCATGGGATAAGTTCATCAGCTTTCGAACAACCAAACGCTTATTAATACGGGAAATCGATCGGTAGTTTGCGAGAGGAAAACTTGTATTTTGCGGAAAGAGAAATCTGTATTACCAGCTGTTTTACCGGTTTACCGATTGTACGAGGTAGATGATGTGATAGTACAGAACTAAAGGGACAGTCTACAGTTTCCATTTCTGCTCATAAGTGCCAAAGGAAAACCAGTAACCGTTAATTCCCAGATATACTCGTCTCGTCCCCTTTTTGAAGCGGCGAAGCAGGCCACGTTCGAACGAAAGGCAGTGTTTTCTTGGTTTTGTTACTAGTGCGCACTGAGTGTTATCCGAGGAACTATTTTTATCCAACTGCTTGTACCGTAAAGAATGGTGGGAAAAAGAGATTTGGCACACATATTTTCCCAGAGAGAGTAGTTTTCATTTCAAAATATAAAGATACCCGCAGAATTTTGCTTTGTGTGCAAGCTACAGATTTTCCCTTCTTTTCATTTCGTCACCGGCTTTCGTTTCAGTGATAAGTTGCCGAATACAGCGTTGACAATTGCTGTCCCGTTTTTGGTGCAATTCTTGCGGATAGGTTACATCCTTTGGTAGACCGGCCTGGTACTGAAGCAATTACGTGAACAATGTGGCAAAATTTTCAACTTGTGCAGTGCCCTGTTCCCAACCCACTTACCTGAATTCACTCTATGAACACGTGTAATGAATTATCCATCTCTTTACGAGGGATATCCTTGATCGAACTCGCAGCCACAAGTTTCTGTGAAAGGAGAAAATAACGTAGAATAAGTTATTTTTGCGGTATTATAGCGTAAAGAATATAATAAGGAGGTATTCTGGAAAGTATTTTGCCGCAGCCCTACTCTACTGTACAAAGTCAATAGAGAAAGTCCTGCTTATGACCTTGATGTGTGTGTGTTTCCCTTGAAAGGACGTAATTCAATTCTCTCGTGTAAAACTATCTTATCTTGCTGGCACTAGGAGGTAGTTAAACAATTTAATGGGTAATGGGCCCTAGTCATTCGGTGGCCATGTTGAGTGCTGAGGGATTGAACACTTTTATTTTGCCTAACCGAAACTCGTTTCCAAACAGTTTGACTCGAAGCTCAGGATACGAAATCTGTTGTCTATGGCCAATATTGGTGGTGTGCGAATAAGGCCCATTCTGACAAATATTGAGACACCAGGTCGTTGGGTGCTCCTGCATATTAGACCTTAAAACTGTGCAGCACTTAACTAGTATTCACTGTAATAGTGCCGAAAAGTGTGCCATGCAGGAGGTGCCGGTGGAAGAACATAATTTGGAAGTGGGTCTGGGTCATCGTCGGGAACTCCGTAGTATTCCAGGCACCAGTTCGCATCTGACGGGGGTGGTGGTGGTGGAGGATACTCTGTCCACTCAAAGCTAAACTGGTTTGGGCCGGAAACTGGACGAGATACGTGGTAAGTTGTCAATCGGGTCTGACAGTGCGGGCACCTGTCACGTACGTCTTCTCCAGCAAAGCGAAGACAACCCAAGAGACAATCTTCATGAATGTATTTGTTGCAACACGGGAGTGGTTTGGTGAATCCAAACAAATGAAACATTTTGTTTGGAGGAAAGATATTAAACGTTGTTTTGCACGAGCCGGGTGGAACTTCCTTCTGATCTTTGGCATTACTTGTTATCTGTAGAAATATTGCAGGGTTATTGGGTTCTTAACGTGCTACTATGAATAAATTCGCATCTTTCCTTTCTAAGCCATTTAAGACATAAACATGTAGTCTGTACGAGAAGAAGAATGCTGTTTACTATTTTCAAATATCTCTTTTTTTTTTCCGGAGATATTCAAGTTTTTTAAATATGCAAATTAGCTAAGAGATGTGGTCATAAACTCGACCGAATTTTGTTGAAGTATGATGAAAAGAGATATCTCAACCAATTTGCATCAGAAATGCTTGATTCCTTGCATTAAGATTCTAGTAGATGTGCTCCACAATTTTGTTACCATGGCAACATACTTGGTTCGAGACCTCCCTGATATTAAAGACTTTGCTGGTTACATTTGGCGTTTTATTTTGATATTTGCTAATGGTGCCTTATCTGCATGATCCTGCAAGCATATAAATATGTTAGGTCGAGTTTGTGTCCTTGTTAAATGTTTCATCAAAAAGTTTAAAATGAGGTCGGGGGGAACTGGAAAAAGAGTGAGTGGCCAATTTCATTAAAGCTGTTGGTGTGTTGCCTTTAGAACTATTTTCCTACCAAGTTTCAATGGTCTCTGCCGGAAATTGACCAAGATAGCTCTATTCATTCACTTGATTTTATATTGGGTTGAGTGACTAGTAATGCCATCTGTCCCCTCATTTGAATATTTTACACATTTTTCAAACTTAAATAACTCTGGAACCACTGCACATATTTCCAAACGGTAAGCTGTGTTCTTAATGTTTCCTGGAATTCTATGTGATAAACTTAAAAATTTTCCAGGGATAAAAATGTGATCATAGGCAATTTAAGTGAAATACGTCGCTTCAAGTGAATTCACTTAAGAATCCAATTGGCACGCTTCACGAGTCACAGGGAGTTGACTTGACCGCATCAGCATGTGGCTGAGAACAATTAGTGAAAAGGAGAGGTCAGTACAAACTGCTGTCCATTGTAGATTATACGTTGTGTTATTTTTTTATCATAAAACTGGAAACCGGTGAGGAGGGCTTTACTGAATTTGAGAAACGAAGTGAAACGCCTGGGCCCGGTTGTTCGAAAGCCGTTTAACGCTCATCCCAGATGAAAAATTTACGAAGGAGTTTATTTGTCTACTCCAAGATGTGGTTCAACGCTGATATCCGACAAGACTTTACGTTAGAGGAAGTCAATCTTGAAAAACAACCATAAGCAAAGACAATTTCATCCAAAAGTTGGAAAACGAAACAGAAGTTTATGCTAATATCATGGGATAAGTTCATCAGCTTTCGAACAACCAAACGCTTATTAATACGGGAAATCGATCGGTAGTTTGCGAGAGGAAAACTTGTATTTTGTGGAAAGAGAAATCTGTATTACCAGCTGTTTTACCGGTTTACCGATTGTACGAGGTAGATGATGTGATAGTACAGAACTAAAGGGACAGTCTACAGTTTCCATTTCTGCTCGTAAGTGCCAAAGGAAAACCAGTAACCGTTAATTCCCAGATTTACTCGTCTCGTCCCCTTTTTGAAGCGGCGAAGCGGGCCACGTTCGAACGAAAGGCAGTGTTTTCTTGGTTTTGTTACTAGTGCGCACTGAGTGTTATCCGAGGAACTATTTTTATCCAACTGCTTGTACCGTAAAGAATGATGGGAAAAAGAGATTTGGCACACATATTTTCCCAGAGAGAGTAGTTTTCATTTCAAAATATAAAGATACCCGCAGAATTTTGCTTTGTGTGCAAGCTACAGATTTTCCCTTCTTTTCATTTCGTCACCGGCTTTCGTTTCAGTGATAAGTTGCCGAATACAGCGTTGACAATTGCTGTCCCGTTTTTGGTGCAATTCTTGCGGATAGGTTACATCCTTTGGTAGACCGGCCTGGTACTGAAGCAATTACGTGAACAATGTGGCAAAATTTTCAACTTGTGCAGTGCCCTGTTCCCAACCCACTTACCTGAATTCACTCTATGAACACGTGTAATGAATTATCCATCTCTTTACGAGGGATATCCTTGATCGAACTCGCAGCCACAAGTTTCTGTGAAAGGAGAAAATAACGTAGAATAAGTTATTTTTGCGGTATTATAGCGTAAAGAATATAATAAGGAGGTATTCTGGAAAGTATTTTGCCGCAGCCCTACTCTACTGTACAAAGTCAATAGAGAAAGTCCTGCTTATGACCTTGATGTGTGTGTGTTTCCCTTGAAAGGACGTAATTCAATTCTCTCGTGTAAAACTATCTTATCTTGCTGGCACTAGGAGGTAGTTAAACAATTTAATGGGTAATGGGCCCTAGTCATTCGGTGGCCATGTTGAGTGCTGAGGGATTGAACACTTTTATTTTGCCTAACCGAAACTCGTTTCCAAACAGTTTGACTCGAAGCTCAGGATACGAAATCTGTTGTCTATGGCCAATATTGGTGGTGTGCGAATAAGGCCCATTCTGACAAATATTGAGACACCAGGTCGTTGGGTGCTCCTGCATATTAGACCTTAAAACTGTGCAGCACTTAACTAGTATTCACTGTAATAGTGCCGAAAAGTGTGCCATGCAGGAGGTGCCGGTGGAAGAACATAATTTGGAAGTGGGTCTGGGTCATCGTCGGGAACTCCGTAGTATTCCAGGCACCAGTTCGCATCTGACGGGGGTGGTGGTGGTGGAGGATACTCTGTCCACTCAAAGCTAAACTGGTTTGGGCCGGAAACTGGACGAGATACGTGGTAAGTTGTCAATCGGGTCTGACAGTGCGGGCACCTGTCACGTACGTCTTCTCCAGCAAAGCGAAGACAACCCAAGAGACAATCTTCATGAATGTATTTGTTGCAACACGGGAGTGGTTTGGTGAATCCAAACAAATGAAACATTTTGTTTGGAGGAAAGATATTAAACGTTGTTTTGCACGAGCCGGGTGGAACTTCCTTCTGATCTTTGGCATTACTTGTTATCTGTAGAAATATTGCAGGGTTATTGGGTTCTTAACGTGCTACTATGAATAAATTCGCATCTTTCCTTTCTAAGCCATTTAAGACATAAACATGTAGTCTGTACGAGAAGAAGAATGCTGTTTACTATTTTCAAATATCTCTTTTTTTTTTCCGGAGATATTCAAGTTTTTTAAATATGCAAATTAGCTAAGAGATGTGGTCATAAACTCGACCGAATTTTGTTGAAGTATGATGAAAAGAGATATCTCAACCAATTTGCATCAGAAATGCTTGATTCCTTGCATTAAGATTCTAGTAGATGTGCTCCACAATTTTGTTACCATGGCAACATACTTGGTTCGAGACCTCCCTGATATTAAAGACTTTGCTGGTTACATTTGGCGTTTTATTTTGATATTTGCTAATGGTGCCTTATCTGCATGATCCTGCAAGCATATAAATATGTTAGGTCGAGTTTGTGTCCTTGTTAAATGTTTCATCAAAAAGTTTAAAATGAGGTCGGGGGGAACTGGAAAAAGAGTGAGTGGCCAATTTCATTAAAGCTGTTGGTGTGTTGCCTTTAGAACTATTTTCCTACCAAGTTTCAATGGTCTCTGCCGGAAATTGACCAAGATAGCTCTATTCATTCACTTGATTTTATATTGGGTTGAGTGACTAGTAATGCCATCTGTCCCCTCATTTGAATATTTTACACATTTTTCAAACTTAAATAACTCTGGAACCACTGCACATATTTCCAAACGGTAAGCTGTGTTCTTAATGTTTCCTGGAATTCTATGTGATAAACTTAAAAATTTTCCAGGGATAAAAATGTGATCATAGGCAATTTAAGTGAAATACGTCGCTTCAAGTGAATTCACTTAAGAATCCAATTGGCACGCTTCACGAGTCACAGGGAGTTGACTTGACCGCATCAGCATGTGGCTGAGAACAATTAGTGAAAAGGAGAGGTCAGTACAAACTGCTGTCCATTGTAGATTATACGTTGTGTTATTTTTTTTATCATAAAACTGGAAACCGGTGAGGAGGGCTTTACTGAATTTGAGAAACGAAGTGAAACGCCTGGGCCCGGTTGTTCGAAAGCCGTTTAACGCTCATCCCAGATGAAAAATTTACGAAGGAGTTTATTTGTCTACTCCAAGATGTGGTTCAACGCTGATATCCGACAAGACTTTACGTTAGAGGAAGTCAATCTTGAAAAACAACCATAAGCAAAGACAATTTCATCCAAAAGTTGGAAAACGAAACAGAAGTTTATGCTAATATCATGGGATAAGTTCATCAGCTTTCGAACAACCAAACGCTTATTAATACGGGAAATCGATCGGTAGTTTGCGAGAGGAAAACTTGTATTTTGCGGAAAGAGAAATCTGTATTACCAGCTGTTTTACCGGTTTACCGATTGTACGAGGTAGATGATGTGATAGTACAGAACTAAAGGGACAGTCTACAGTTTCCATTTCTGCTCGTAAGTGCCAAAGGAAAACCAGTAACCGTTAATTCCCAGATTTACTCGTCTCGTCCCCTTTTTGAAGCGGCGAACCGGGCCACGTTCGAACGAAAGGCAGTGTTTTCTTGGTTTTGTTACTAGTGCGCACTGAGTGTTATCCGAGGAACTATTTTTATCCAACTGCTTGTACCGTAAAGAATGATGGGAAAAAGAGATTTGGCACACATATTTTCCCAGAGAGAGTAGTTTTCATTTCAAAATATAAAGATACCCGCAGAATTTTGCTTTGTGTGCAAGCTACAGATTTTCCCTTCTTTTCATTTCGTCACCGGCTTTCGTTTCAGTGATAAGTTGCCGAATACAGCGTTGACAATTGCTGTCCCGTTTTTGGTGCAATTCTTGCGGATAGGTTACATCCTTTGGTAGACCGGCCTGGTACTGAAGCAATTACGTGAACAATGTGGCAAAATTTTCAACTTGTGCAGTGCCCTGTTCCCAACCCACTTACCTGAATTCACTCTATGAACACGTGTAATGAATTATCCATCTCTTTACGAGGGATATCCTTGATCGAACTCGCAGCCACAAGTTTCTGTGAAAGGAGAAAATAACGTAGAATAAGTTATTTTTGCGGTATTATAGCGTAAAGAATATAATAAGGAGGTATTCTGGAAAGTATTTTGCCGCAGCCCTACTCTACTGTACAAAGTCAATAGAGAAAGTCCTGCTTATGACCTTGATGTGTGTGTGTTTCCCTTGAAAGGACGTAATTCAATTCTCTCGTGTAAAACTATCTTATCTTGCTGGCACTAGGAGGTAGTTAAACAATTTAATGGGTAATGGGCCCTAGTCATTCGGTGGCCATGTTGAGTGCTGAGGGATTGAACACTTTTATTTTGCCTAATCGAAACTCGTTTCCAAACAGTTTGACTCGAAGCTCAGGATACGAAATCTGTTGTCTATGGCCAATATTGGTGGTGTGCGAATAAGGCCCATTCTGACAAATATTGAGACACCAGGTCGTTGGGTGCTCCTGCATATTAGACCTTAAAACTGTGCAGCACTTAACTAGTATTCACTGTAATAGTGCCGAAAAGTGTGCCATGCAGGAGGTGCCGGTGGAAGAACATAATTTGGAAGTGGGTCTGGGTCATCGTCGGGAACTCCGTAGTATTCCAGGCACCAGTTCGCATCTGACGGGGGTGGTGGTGGTGGAGGATACTCTGTCCACTCAAAGCTAAACTGGTTTGGGCCGGAAACTGGACGAGATACGTGGTAAGTTGTCAATCGGGTCTGACAGTGCGGGCACCTGTCACGTACGTCTTCTCCAGCAAAGCGAAGACAACCCAAGAGACAATCTTCATGAATGTATTTGTTGCAACACGGGAGTGGTTTGGTGAATCCAAACAAATGAAACATTTTGTTTGGAGGAAAGATATTAAACGTTGTTTTGCACGAGCCGGGTGGAACTTCCTTCTGATCTTTGGCATTACTTGTTATCTGTAGAAATATTGCAGGGTTATTGGGTTCTTAACGTGCTACTATGAATAAATTCGCATCTTTCCTTTCTAAGCCATTTAAGACATAAACATGTAGTCTGTACGAGAAGAAGAATGCTGTTTACTATTTTCAAATATCTCTTTTTTTTTTCCGGAGATATTCAAGTTTTTTAAATATGCAAATTAGCTAAGAGATGTGGTCATAAACTCGACCGAATTTTGTTGAAGTATGATGAAAAGAGATATCTCAACCAATTTGCATCAGAAATGCTTGATTCCTTGCATTAAGATTCTAGTAGATGTGCTCCACAATTTTGTTACCATGGCAACATACTTGGTTCGAGACCTCCCTGATATTAAAGACTTTGCTGGTTACATTTGGCGTTTTATTTTGATATTTGCTAATGGTGCCTTATCTGCATGATCCTGCAAGCATATAAATATGTTAGGTCGAGTTTGTGTCCTTGTTAAATGTTTCATCAAAAAGTTTAAAATGAGGTCGGGGGGAACTGGAAAAAGAGTGAGTGGCCAATTTCATTAAAGCTGTTGGTGTGTTGCCTTTAGAACTATTTTCCTACCAAGTTTCAATGGTCTCTGCCGGAAATTGACCAAGATAGCTCTATTCATTCACTTGATTTTATATTGGGTTGAGTGACTAGTAATGCCATCTGTCCCCTCATTTGAATATTTTACACATTTTTCAAACTTAAATAACTCTGGAACCACTGCACATATTTCCAAACGGTAAGCTGTGTTCTTAATGTTTCCTGGAATTCTATGTGATAAACTTAAAAATTTTCCAGGGATAAAAATGTGATCATAGGCAATTTAAGTGAAATACGTCGCTTCAAGTGAATTCACTTAAGAATCCAATTGGCACGCTTCACGAGTCACAGGGAGTTGATTTGACCGCATCAGCATGTGGCTGAGAACAATTAGTGAAAAGGAGAGGTCAGTACAAACTGCTGTCCATTGTAGATTATACGTTGTGTTATTTTTTTTATCATAAAACTGGAAACCGGTGAGGAGGGCTTTACTGAATTTGAGAAACGAAGTGAAACGCCTGGGCCCGGTTGTTCGAAAGCCGTTTAACGCTCATCCCAGATGAAAAATTTACGAAGGAGTTTATTTGTCTACTCCAAGATGTGGTTCAACGCTGATATCCGACAAGACTTTACGTTAGAGGAAGTCAATCTTGAAAAACAACCATAAGCAAAGACAATTTCATCCAAAAGTTGGAAAACGAAACAGAAGTTTATGCTAATATCATGGGATAAGTTCATCAGCTTTCGAACAACCAAACGCTTATTAATACGGGAAATCGATCGGTAGTTTGCGAGAGGAAAACTTGTATTTTGCGGAAAGAGAAATCTGTATTACCAGCTGTTTTACCGGTTTACCGATTGTACGAGGTAGATGATGTGATAGTACAGAACTAAAGGGACAGTCTACAGTTTCCATTTCTGCTCGTAAGTGCCAAAGGAAAACCAGTAACCGTTAATTCCCAGATTTACTCGTCTCGTCCCCTTTTTGAAGCGGCGAACCGGGCCACGTTCGAACGAAAGGCAGTGTTTTCTTGGTTTTGTTACTAGTGCGCACTGAGTGTTATCCGAGGAACTATTTTTATCCAACTGCTTGTACCGTAAAGAATGATGGGAAAAAGAGATTTGGCACACATATTTTCCCAGAGAGAGTAGTTTTCATTTCAAAATATAAAGATACCCGCAGAATTTTGCTTTGTGTGCAAGCTACAGATTTTCCCTTCTTTTCATTTCGTCACCGGCTTTCGTTTCAGTGATAAGTTGCCGAATACAGCGTTGACAATTGCTGTCCCGTTTTTGGTGCAATTCTTGCGGATAGGTTACATCCTTTGGTAGACCGGCCTGGTACTGAAGCAATTACGTGAACAATGTGGCAAAATTTTCAACTTGTGCAGTGCCCTGTTCCCAACCCACTTACCTGAATTCACTCTATGAACACGTGTAATGAATTATCCATCTCTTTACGAGGGATATCCTTGATCGAACTCGCAGCCACAAGTTTCTGTGAAAGGAGAAAATAACATAGAATAAGTTATTTTTGCGGTATTATAGCGTAAAGAATATAATAAGGAGGTATTCTGGAAAGTATTTTGCCGCAGCCCTACTCTACTGTACAAAGTCAATAGAGAAAGTCCTGCTTATGACCTTGATGTGTGTGTGTTTCCCTTGAAAGGACGTAATTCAATTCTCTCGTGTAAAACTATCTTATCTTGCTGGCACTAGGAGGTAGTTAAACAATTTAATGGGTAATGGGCCCTAGTCATTCGGTGGCCATGTTGAGTGCTGAGGGATTGAACACTTTTATTTTGCCTAATCGAAACTCGTTTCCAAACAGTTTGACTCGAAGCTCAGGATACGAAATCTGTTGTCTATGGCCAATATTGGTGGTGTGCGAATAAGGCCCATTCTGACAAATATTGAGACACCAGGTCGTTGGGTGCTCCTGCATATTAGACCTTAAAACTGTGCAGCACTTAACTAGTATTCACTGTAATAGTGCCGAAAAGTGTGCCATGCAGGAGGTGCCGGTGGAAGAACATAATTTGGAAGTGGGTCTGGGTCATCGTCGGGAACTCCGTAGTATTCCAGGCACCAGTTCGCATCTGACGGGGGTGGTGGTGGAGGATACTCTGTCCACTCAAAGCTAAACTGGTTTGGGCCGGAAACTGGACGAGATACGTGGTAAGTTGTCAATCGGGTCTGACAGTGCGGGCACCTGTCACGTACGTCTTCTCCAGCAAAGCGAAGACAACCCAAGAGACAATCTTCATGAATGTATTTGTTGCAACACGGGAGTGGTTTGGTGAATCCAAACAAATGAAACATTTTGTTTGGAGGAAAGATATTAAACGTTGTTTTGCACGAGCCGGGTGGAACTTCCTTCTGATCTTTGGCATTACTTGTTATCTGTAGAAATATTGCAGGGTTATTGGGTTCTTAACGTGCTACTATGAATAAATTCGCATCTTTCCTTTCTAAGCCATTTAAGACATAAACATGTAGTCTGTACGAGAAGAAGAATGCTGTTTACTATTTTCAAATATCTCTTTTTTTTTCCGGAGATATTCAAGTTTTTTAAATATGCAAATTAGCTAAGAGATGTGGTCATAAACTCGACCGAATTTTGTTGAAGTATGATGAAAAGAGATATCTCAACCAATTTGCATCAGAAATGCTTGATTCCTTGCATTAAGATTCTAGTAGATGTGCTCCACAATTTTGTTACCATGGCAACATACTTGGTTCGAGACCTCCCTGATATTAAAGACTTTGCTGGTTACATTTGGCGTTTTATTTTGATATTTGCTAATGGTGCCTTATCTGCATGATCCTGCAAGCATATAAATATGTTAGGTCGAGTTTTTGTCCTTGTTAAATGTTTCATCAAAAAGTTTAAAATGAGGTCGGGGGGAACTGGAAAAAGAGTGAGTGGCCAATTTCATTAAAGCTGTTGGTGTGTTGCCTTTAGAACTATTTTCCTACCAAGTTTCAATGGTCTCTGCCAGAAATTGACCAAGATAGCTCTATTCATTCACTTGATTTTATATTGGGTTGAGTGACTAGTAATGCCATCTGTCCCCTCATTTGAATATTTTACACATTTTTCAAACTTAAATAACTCTGGAACCACTGCACATATTTCCAAACGGTAAGCTGTGTTCTTAATGTTTCCTGGAATTCTATGTGATAAACTTAAAAATTTTCCAGGGATAAAAATGTGATCATAGGCAATTTAAGTGAAATACGTCGCTTCAAGTGAATTCACTTAAGAATCCAATTGGCACGCTTCACGAGTCACAGGGAGTTGATTTGACCGCATCAGCATGTGGCTGAGAACAATTAGTGAAAAGGAGAGGTCAGTACAAACTGCTGTCCATTGTAGATTATACGTTGTGTTATTTTTTTTATCATAAAACTGGAAACCGGTGAGGAGGGCTTTACTGAATTTGAGAAACGAAGTGAAACGCCTGGGCCCGGTTGTTCGAAAGCCGTTTAACGCTCATCCCAGATGAAAAATTTACGAAGGAGTTTATTTGTCTACTCCAAGATGTGGTTCAACGCTGATATCCGACAAGACTTTACGTTAGAGGAAGTCAATCTTGAAAAACAACCATAAGCAAAGACAATTTCATCCAAAAGTTGGAAAACGAAACAGAAGTTTATGCTAATATCATGGGATAAGTTCATCAGCTTTCGAACAACCAAACGCTTATTAATACGGGAAATCGATCGGTAGTTTGCGAGAGGAAAACTTGTATTTTGTGGAAAGAGAAATCTGTATTACCAGCTGTTTTACCGGTTTACCGATTGTACGAGGTAGATGATGTGATAGTACAGAACTAAAGGGACAGTCTACAGTTTCCATTTCTGCTCGTAAGTGCCAAAGGAAAACCAGTAACCGTTAATTCCCAGATTTACTCGTCTCGTCCCCTTTTTGAAGCGGCGAAGCGGGCCACGTTCGAACGAAAGGCAGTGTTTTCTTGGTTTTGTTACTAGTGCGCACTGAGTGTTATCCGAGGAACTATTTTTATCCAACTGCTTGTACCGTAAAGAATGATGGGAAAAAGAGATTTGGCACACATATTTTCCCAGAGAGAGTAGTTTTCATTTCAAAATATAAAGATACCCGCAGAATTTTGCTTTGTGTGCAAGCTACAGATTTTCCCTTCTTTTCATTTCGTCACCGGCTTTCGTTTCAGTGATAAGTTGCCGAATACAGCGTTGACAATTGCTGTCCCGTTTTTGGTGCAATTCTTGCGGATAGGTTACATCCTTTGGTAGACCGGCCTGGTACTGAAGCAATTACGTGAACAATGTGGCAAAATTTTCAACTTGTGCAGTGCCCTGTTCCCAACCCACTTACCTGAATTCACTCTATGAACACGTGTAATGAATTATCCATCTCTTTACGAGGGATATCCTTGATCGAACTCGCAGCCACAAGTTTCTGTGAAAGGAGAAAATAACGTAGAATAAGTTATTTTTGCGGTATTATAGCGTAAAGAATATAATAAGGAGGTATTCTGGAAAGTATTTTGCCGCAGCCCTACTCTACTGTACAAAGTCAATAGAGAAAGTCCTGCTTATGACCTTGATGTGTGTGTGTTTCCCTTGAAAGGACGTAATTCAATTCTCTCGTGTAAAACTATCTTATCTTGCTGGCACTAGGAGGTAGTTAAACAATTTAATGGGTAATGGGCCCTAGTCATTCGGTGGCCATGTTGAGTGCTGAGGGATTGAACACTTTTATTTTGCCTAATCGAAACTCGTTTCCAAACAGTTTGACTCGAAGCTCAGGATACGAAATCTGTTGTCTATGGCCAATATTGGTGGTGTGCGAATAAGGCCCATTCTGACAAATATTGAGACACCAGGTCGTTGGGTGCTCCTGCATATTAGACCTTAAAACTGTGCAGCACTTAACTAGTATTCACTGTAATAGTGCCGAAAAGTGTGCCATGCAGGAGGTGCCGGTGGAAGAACATAATTTGGAAGTGGGTCTGGGTCATCGTCGGGAACTCCGTAGTATTCCAGGCACCAGTTCGCATCTGACGGGGGTGGTGGTGGTGGATACTCTGTCCACTCAAAGCTAAACTGGTTTGGGCCGGAAACTGGACGAGATACGTGGTAAGTTGTCAATCGGGTCTGACAGTGCGGGCACCTGTCACGTACGTCTTCTCCAGCAAAGCGAAGACAACCCAAGAGACAATCTTCATGAATGTATTTGTTGCAACACGGGAGTGGTTTGGTGAATCCAAACAAATGAAACATTTTGTTTGGAGGAAAGATATTAAACGTTGTTTTGCACGAGCCGGGTGGAACTTCCTTCTGATCTTTGGCATTACTTGTTATCTGTAGAAATATTGCAGGGTTATTGGGTTCTTAACGTGCTACTATGAATAAATTCGCATCTTTCCTTTCTAAGCCATTTAAGACATAAACATGTAGTCTGTACGAGAAGAAGAATGCTGTTTACTATTTTCAAATATCTCTTTTTTTTTTCCCCGAGATATTCAAGTTTTTTAAATATGCAAATTAGCTAAGAGATGTGGTCATAAACTCGACCGAATTTTGTTGAAGTATGATGAAAAGAGATATCTCAACCAATTTGCATCAGAAATGCTTGATTCCTTGCATTAAGATTCTAGTAGATGTGCTCCACAATTTTGTTACCATGGCAACATACTTGGTTCGAGACCTCCCTGATATTAAAGACTTTGCTGGTTACATTTGGCGTTTTATTTTGATATTTGCTAATGGTGCCTTATCTGCATGATCCTGCAAGCATATAAATATGTTAGGTCGAGTTTGTGTCCTTGTTAAATGTTTCATCAAAAAGTTTAAAATGAGGTCGGGGGGAACTGGAAAAAGAGTGAGTGGCCAATTTCATTAAAGCTGTTGGTGTGTTGCCTTTAGAACTATTTTCCTACCAAGTTTCAATGGTCTCTGCCGGAAATTGACCAAGATAGCTCTATTCATTCACTTGATTTTATATTGGGTTGAGTGACTAGTAATGCCATCTGTCCCCTCATTTGAATATTTTACACATTTTTCAAACTTAAATAACTCTGGAACCACTGCACATATTTCCAAACGGTAAGCTGTGTTCTTAATGTTTCCTGGAATTCTATGTGATAAACTTAAAAATTTTCCAGGGATAAAAATGTGATCATAGGCAATTTAAGTGAAATACGTCGCTTCAAGTGAATTCACTTAAGAATCCAATTGGCACGCTTCACGAGTCACAGGGAGTTGACTTGACCGCATCAGCATGTGGCTGAGAACAATTAGTGAAAAGGAGAGGTCAGTACAAACTGCTGTCCATTGTAGATTATACGTTGTGTTATTTTTTTTATCATAAAACTGGAAACCGGTGAGGAGGGCTTTACTGAATTTGAGAAACGAAGTGAAACGCCTGGGCCGGTTGTTGGAAAGCCGTTTAACGCTCATCCCAGATGAAAAATTTACGAAGGAGTTTATTTGTCTACTCCAAGATGTGGTTCAACGCTGATATCCGACAAGACTTTACGTTAGAGGAAGTCAATCTTGAAAAACAACCATAAGCAAAGACAATTTCATCCAAAAGTTGGAAAACGAAACAGAAGTTTATGCTAATATCATGGGATAAGTTCATCAGCTTTCGAACAACCAAACGCTTATTAATACGGGAAATCGATCGGTAGTTTGCGAGAGGAAAACTTGTATTTTGCGGAAAGAGAAATCTGTATTACCAGCTGTTTTACCGGTTTACCGATTGTACGAGGTAGATGATGTGATAGTACAGAACTAAAGGGACAGTCTACAGTTTCCATTTCTGCTCGTAAGTGCCAAAGGAAAACCAGTAACCGTTAATTCCCAGATTTACTCGTCTCGTCCCCTTTTTGAAGCGGCGAAGCGGGCCACGTTCGAACGAAAGGCAGTGTTTTCTTGGTTTTGTTACTAGTGCGCACTGAGTGTTATCCGAGGAACTATTTTTATCCAACTGCTTGTACCGTAAAGAATGATGGGAAAAAGAGATTTGGCACACATATTTTCCCAGAGAGAGTAGTTTTCATTTCAAAATATAAAGATACCCGCAGAATTTTGCTTTGTGTGCAAGCTACAGATTTTCCCTTCTTTTCATTTCGTCACCGGCTTTCGTTTCAGTGATAAGTTGCCGAATACAGCGTTGACAATTGCTGTCCCGTTTTTGGTGCAATTCTTGCGGATAGGTTACATCCTTTGGTAGACCGGCCTGGTACTGAAGCAATTACGTGAACAATGTGGCAAAATTTTCAACTTGTGCAGTGCCCTGTTCCCAACCCACTTACCTGAATTCACTCTATGAACACGTGTAATGAATTATCCATCTCTTTACGAGGGATATCCTTGATCGAACTCGCAGCCACAAGTTTCTGTGAAAGGAGAAAATAACGTAGAATAAGTTATTTTTGCGGTATTATAGCGTAAAGAATATAATAAGGAGGTATTCTGGAAAGTTTTTTTCCGCAGCCCTACTCTACTGTACAAAGTCAATAGAGAAAGTCCTGCTTATGACCTTGATGTGTGTGTTTTCCCTTGAAAGGACGTAATTCAATTCTCTCGTGTAAAACTATCTTATCTTGCTGGCACTAGGAGGTAGTTAAACAATTTAATGGGTAATGGGCCCTAGTCATTCGGTGGCCATGTTGAGTGCTGAGGGATTGAAAACTTTTATTTTGCCTAACCGAAACTCGTTTCCAAACAGTTTGACTCGAAGCTCAGGATACGAAATCTGTTGTCTATGGCCAATATTGGTGGTGTGCGAATAAGGCCCATTCTGACAAATATTGAGACACCAGGTCGTTGGGTGCTCCTGCATATTAGACCTTAAAACTGTGCAGCACTTAACTAGTATTCACTGTAATAGTGCCGAAAAGTGTGCCATGCAGGAGGTGCCGGTGGAAGAACATAATTTGGAAGTGGGTCTGGGTCATCGTCGGGAACTCCGTAGTATTCCAGGCACCAGTTCGCCTCTGCCTGGGGTGGTGGTGGTGGATACTCTGTCCACTCAAAGCTAAACTGGTTTGGGCCGGAAACTGGACGAGATACGTGGTAAGTTGTCAATCGGGTCTGACAGTGCGGGCACCTGTCACGTACGTCTTCTCCAGCAAAGCGAAGACAACCCAAGAGACAATCTTCATGAATGTATTTGTTGCAACACGGGAGTGGTTTGGTGAATCCAAACAAATGAAACATTTTGTTTGGAGGAAAGATATTAAACGTTGTTTTGCACGAGCCGGGTGGAACTTCCTTCTGATCTTTGGCATTACTTGTTATCTGTAGAAATATTGCAGGGTTATTGGGTTCTTAACGTGCTACTATGAATAAATTCGCATCTTTCCTTTCTAAGCCATTTAAGACATAAACATGTAGTCTGTACGAGAAGAAGAATGCTGTTTACTATTTTCAAATATCTCTTTTTTTTTCCAGAGATATTCAAGTTTTTTAAATATGCAAATTAGCTAAGAGATGTGGTCATAAACTCGACCGAATTTTGTTGAAGTATGATGAAAAGAGATATCTCAACCAATTTGCATCAGAAATGCTTGATTCCTTGCATTAAGATTCTAGTAGATGTGCTCCACAATTTTGTTACCATGGCAACATACTTGGTTCGAGACCTCCCTGATATTAAAGACTTTGCTGGTTACATTTGGCGTTTTATTTTGATATTTGCTAATGGTGCCTTATCTGCATGATCCTGCAAGCATATAAATATGTTAGGTCGAGTTTGTGTCCTTGTTAAATGTTTCATCAAAAAGTTTAAAATGAGGTCGGGGGGAACTGGAAAAAGAGTGAGTGGCCAATTTCATTAAAGCTGTTGGTGTGTTGCCTTTAGAACTATTTTCCTACCAAGTTTCAATGGTCTCTGCCGGAAATTGACCAAGATAGCTCTATTCATTCACTTGATTTTATATTGGGTTGAGTGACTAGTAATGCCATCTGTCCCCTCATTTGAATATTTTACACATTTTTCAAACTTAAATAACTCTGGAACCACTGCACATATTTCCAAACGGTAAGCTGTGTTCTTAATGTTTCCTGGAATTCTATGTGATAAACTTAAAAATTTTCCAGGGATAAAATGTGATCATAGGCAATTTAAGTGAAATACGTCGCTTCAAGTGAATTCACTTAAGAATCCAATTGGCACGCTTCACGAGTCACAGGGAGTTGACTTGACCGCATCAGCATGTGGCTGAGAACAATTAGTGAAAAGGAGAGGTCAGTACAAACTGCTGTCCATTGTAGATTATACGTTGTGTTATTTTTTTTATCATAAAACTGGAAACCGGTGAGGAGGGCTTTACTGAATTTGAGAAACGAAGTGAAACGCCTGGGCCCGGTTGTTCGAAAGCCGTTTAACGCTCATCCCAGATGAAAAATTTACGAAGGAGTTTATTTCTCTACTCCAAGATGTGGTTCAACGCTGATATCCGACAAGACTTTACGTTAGAGGAAGTCAATCTTGAAAAACAACCATAAGCAAAGACAATTTCATCCAAAAGTTGGAAAACGAAACAGAAGTTTATGCTAATATCATGGGATAAGTTCATCAGCTTTCGAACAACCAAACGCTTATTAATACGGGAAATCGATCGGTAGTTTGCGAGAGGAAAACTTGTATTTTGCGGAAAGAGAAATCTGTATTACCAGCTGTTTTACCGGTTTACCGATTGTACGAGGTAGATGATGTGATAGTACAGAACTAAAGGGACAGTCTACAGTTTCCATTTCTGCTCGTAAGTGCCAAAGGAAAACCAGTAACCGTTAATTCCCAGATATACTCGTCTCGTCCCCTTTTTGAAGCGGCGAAGCGGGCCACGTTCGAACGAAAGGCAGTGTTTTCTTGGTTTTGTTACTAGTGCGCACTGAGTGTTATCCGAGGAACTATTTTTATCCAACTGCTTGTACCGTAAAGAATGATGGGAAAAAGAGATTTGGCACGTTTTTGGAATACATATTTTCCCAGAGAGAGTAGTTTTCATTTCAAAATATAAAGATACCCGCGGAATTTTGCTTTGTGTGCAAGCTACAGATTTTCCCTTCTTTTCATTTCGTCACCGGCTTTCGTTTCAGTGATAAGTTGCCGAATACAGCGTTGACAATTGCTGTCCCGTTTTTGGTGCAATTCTTGCGGATAGGTTACATCCTTTGGTAGACCGGCCTGGTACTGAAGCAATTACGTGAACAATGTGGCAAAATTCCCAACTTGTGCAGTGCCCCGTTCCCAACCCACTTACCTGAATTCACTCTATGAACACGTGTAATGAATTATCCATCTCTTTACGAGGGATATCCTTGATCGAACTCGCAGCCACAAGTTTCTGTGAAAGGAGAAAATAACGTAGAATAAGTTATTTTTGCGGTATTATAGCGTAAAGAATATAATAAGGAGGTATTCTGGAAAGTTTTTTGCCGCAGCCCTACTCTACTGTACAAAGTCGATAGAGAAAGTCCTGCTTATGACCTTGATGTGTGTGTGTTTCCCTTGAAAAAACGTAATTCAGTTCTCTCGTGTAAAACTATCTTATCTTGCTGGCACTAGGAGGTAGTTAAACAATTTAATGGGTAATGGGCCCTAGTCATTCGGTGGCCATGTTGAGTGCTGAGGGATTGAAAACTTTTATTTTGCCTAACCGAAACTCGTTTCCAAACAGTTTGACTCGAAGCTCAGGATACGAAATCTGTTGTCTATGGCCAATATGGCTGGTGTGCGAATAAGGCCCATTCTGACAAATATTGAGACACCAGGTCGTTGGGTGCTCCTGCATATTAGACCTTAAAACTGTGCAGCACTTAACTAGTATTCACTGTAATAGTGCCGAAAAGTGTGCCATGCAGGAGGTGCCGGTGGAAGAACATAATTTGGAAGTGGGTCTGGGTCATCGTCGGGAACTCCGTAGTATTCCAGGCACCAGTTCGCATCTGACGGGGGTGGTGGTGGTGGATACTCTGTCCACTCAAAGCTAAACTGGTTTGGGCCGGAAACTGGACGAGATACGTGGTAAGTTGTCAATCGGGTCTGACAGTGCGGGCACCTGTCACGTACGTCTTCTCCAGCAAAGCGAAGACAACCCAAGAGACAATCTTCATGAATGTATTTGTTGCAACACGGGAGTGGTTTGGTGAATCCAAACAAATGAAACATTTTGTTTGGAGGAAAGATATTAAACGTTGTTTTGCACGAGCCGGGTGGAACTTCCTTCTGATCTTTGGCATTACTTGTTATCTGTAGAAATATTGCAGGGTTATTGGGTTCTTAACGTGCTACTATGAATAAATTCGCATCTTTCCTTTCTAAGCCATTTAAGACATAAACATGTAGTCTGTACGAGAAGAAGAATGCTGTTTACTATTTTCAAATATCTCTTTTTTTTTTCCAGAGATATTCAAGTTTTTTAAATATGCAAATTAGCTAAGAGATGTGGTCATAAACTCGACCGAATTTTGTTGAAGTATGATGAAAAGAGATATCTCAACCAATTTGCATCAGAAATGCTTGATTCCTTGCATTAAGATTCTAGTAGATGTGCTCCACAATTTTGTTACCATGGCAACATACTTGGTTCGAGACCTCCCTGATATTAAAGACTTTGCTGGTTACATTTGGCGTTTTATTTTGATATTTGCTAATGGTGCCTTATCTGCATGATCCTGCAAGCATATAAATATGTTAGGTCGAGTTTGTGTCCTTGTCAAATGTTTCATCAAAAGTTTAAAATGAGGGTCGGGGGGAACTGGAAAAAGAGTGAGTGGCCATTTCATTAAAGCTGTTGGTGTGTTGCCTTTAGAACTATTTTCCTACCAAGTTTCAATGGTCTCTGCCGGAAATTGACCAAGATAGCTCTATTCATTCACTTGATTTTATATTGGGTTGAGTGACTAGTAATGCCATCTGTCCCCTCATTTGAATATTTTACACATTTTTCAAACTTAAATAACTCTGAAACCACTGCACATATTTCCAAACGGTAAGCTGCGTTCTTAATGTTTCCTGGAATTCTATGTGATAAACTTAAAAATTTTCAAGGGATAAAAATGTGATCATAGGCAATTTAAGTGAAATACGTCGCTTCAAGTGAATTCACTTAAGAATCCAATTGGCACGCTTCACGAGTCACAGGGAGTTGACTTGACCGCATCAGCATGTGGCTGAGAACAATTAGTGAAAAGGAGAGGTCAGTACAAACTGCTGTCCATTGTAGATTATACGTTGTGTTATTTTTTTTATCATAAAACTGGAAACCGGTGAGGAGGGCTTTACTGAATTTGAGAAACGAAGTGAAACGCCTGGGCCCGGTTGTTCGAAAGCCGTTTAACGCTCATCCCAGATGAAAAATTTACGAAGGAGTTTATTTCTCTACTCCAAGATGTGGTTCAACGCTGATATCCGACAAGACTTTACGTTAGAGGAAGTCAATCTTGAAAAACAACCATAAGCAAAGACAATTTCATCCAAAAGTTGGAAAACGAAACAGAAGTTTATGCTAATATCATGGGATAAGTTCATCAGCTTTCGAACAACCAAACGCTTATTAATACGGGAAATCGATCGGTAGTTTGCGAGAGGAAAACTTGTATTTTGCGGAAAGAGAAATCTGTATTACCAGCTGTTTTACCGGTTTACCGATTGTACGAGGTAGATGATGTGATAGTACAGAACTAAAGGGACAGTCTACAGTTTCCATTTCTGCTCGTAAGTGCCAAAGGAAAACCAGTAACCGTTAATTCCCAGATATACTCGTCTCGTCCCCTTTTTGAAGCGGCGAAGCGGGCCACGTTCGAACGAAAGGCAGTGTTTTCTTGGTTTTGTTACTAGTGCGCACTGAGTGTTATCCGAGGAACTATTTTTATCCAACTGCTTGTACCGTAAAGAATGATGGGAAAAAGAGATTTGGCACGTTTTTGGAATACATATTTTCCCAGAGAGAGTAGTTTTCATTTCAAAATATAAAGATACCCGCGGAATTTTGCTTTGTGTGCAAGCTACAGATTTTCCCTTCTTTTCATTTCGTCACCGGCTTTCGTTTCAGTGATAAGTTGCCGAATACAGCGTTGACAATTGCTGTCCCGTTTTTGGTTGCAATTCTTGCGGATAGGTTACATCCTTTGGTAGACCGGCCTGGTACTGAAGCAATTACGTGAACAATGTGGCAAAATTCCCAACTTGTGCAGTGCCCCGTTCCCAACCCACTTACCTGAATTCACTCTATGAACACGTGTAATGAATTATCCATCTCTTTACGAGGGATATCCTTGATCGAACTCGCAGCCACAAGTTTCTGTGAAAGGAGAAAATAACGTAGAATAAGTTATTTTTGCGGTATTATAGCGTAAAGAATATAATAAGGAGGTATTCTGGAAAGTTTTTTGCCGCAGCCCTACTCTACTGTACAAAGTCGATAGAGAAAGTCCTGCTTATGACCTTGATGTGTGTGTGTTTCCCTTGAAAAAACGTAATTCAGTTCTCTCGTGTAAAAACTATCTTATCTTGCTGGCACTAGGAGGTAGTTAAACAATTTAATGGGTAATGGGCCCTAGTCATTCGGTGGCCATGTTGAGTGCTGAGGGATTGAAAACTTTTATTTTGCCTAACCGAAACTCGTTTCCAAACAGTTTGACTCGAAGCTCAGGATACGAAATCTGTTGTCTATGGCCAATATGGCTGGTGTGCGAATAAGGCCCATTCTGACAAATATTGAGACACCAGGTCGTTGGGTGCTCCTGCATATTAGACCTTAAAACTGTGCAGCACTTAACTAGTATTCACTGTAATAGTGCCGAAAAGTGTGCCATGCAGGAGGTGCCGGTGGAAGAACATAATTTGGAAGTGGGTCTGGGTCATCGTCGGGAACTCGTAGTATTCCAGGCACCAGTTCGCATCTGACGGGGGTGGTGGTGGTGGATACTCTGTCCACTCAAAGCTAAACTGGTTTGGGCCGGAAACTGGACGAGATACGTGGTAAGTTGTCAATCGGGTCTGACAGTGCGGGCACCTGTCACGTACGTCTTCTCCAGCAAAGCGAAGACAACCCAAGAGACAATCTTCATGAATGTATTTGTTGCAACACGGGAGTGGTTTGGTGAATCCAAACAAATGAAACATTTTGTTTGGAGGAAAGATATTAAACGTTGTTTTGCACGAGCCGGGTGGAACTTCCTTCTGATCTTTGGCATTACTTGTTATCTGTAGAAATATTGCAGGGTTATTGGGTTCTTAACGTGCTACTATGAATAAATTCGCATCTTTCCTTTCTAAGCCATTTAAGACATAAACATGTAGTCTGTACGAGAAGAAGAATGCTGTTTACTATTTTCAAATATCTCTTTTTTTTTTCCAGAGATATTCAAGTTTTTTAAATATGCAAATTAGCTAAGAGATGTGGTCATAAAACTCGACCGAATTTTGTTGAAGTATGATGAAAGAGATATCTCAACCAATTTGCATCAGAAATGCTTGATTCCTTGCATTAAGATTCTAGTAGATGTGCTCCACAATTTTGTTACCATGGGCAACATACTTGGTTCGAGACCTCCCTGATATTAACGACTTTGCTGGTTACATTTGGCGTTTTATTTTGATATTTGCTAATGGTTGCCTTATCTGCATGATCCTGCAAGCATATAAATATGTTAGGTCGAGTTTGTTTCCTTGTTAAATGTTCATCAAAAAGTTTAAAATGAGGTCGGGGGGAAATGGAAAAAGAGTGAGTGGCCAATTTCATTAAAGCTGTTGGTGTGTTGCCTTTAGAACTATTTTCCTACCAAGTTTCAATGGTCTCTGCCGGAAATTGACCAAGATAGCTCTATTCATTCACTTGATTTTATATTGGGTTGAGTGACTAGTAATGCCATCTGTCCCCTCATTTGAATATTTTACACAGTTTTCAAACTTAAATAACTCTGGAACCACTGCACATATTTCCAAACGGTAAGTTGTGTTCTTAATGTTTCCTGGAATTCTATGTGATAAACTTAAAAATTTTCCAGGGAATAAATGTGATCATAGGCAATTTAAGTGAAATACGTCGCTTCAAGTGAATTCACTTAAGAATCCAATTGGCACGCTTCACAATTCACAGGGAGTTGACTTGACCGCATCAGCATGTGGCTGAGAACAATTAGTGAAAAGGAGAGGTCGAGTACAAAACTGCTGTCCATTGTAGATTTATACGTTTTTGTTATTTTTTTTTAATCATTAAAACTTGGAAACCGCTCTTCTGTGAGGCGGGCTTTACTGAATTGGAGAAACGAAGTGAAACGCCTGGTCCGGTTGTTCGAAAGCCGTTTAACGCTTATCCCAGATGACACCAAATTACGAAGGAGTTTATTCTCGACTCGAAGATGTGGTTCAACGCTGATATTCCGACAAGGACTTACGTTAGAGGAAGTCAATCTTGAAAAAACAACCATAAGCAAAGACAATTTCATCCAAAAGTTGGAAAACGAAACAGAAGTTTATGCTAATATCATGGGATAAGTTCATCAGCTTTCGAACAACCAAACGCTTATTAATACGGGAAATCGATCGGTAGTTTGCGAGAGGAAAACTTGTATTTTGCGGAAAGAGAAATCTGTATTACCAGCGGTTTTACCGGTTGACCGATTGTACGAGGTAGATGATGTGATAGTACAGAACTAAAGGGACAGTCTACAGTTCCATTTCTGCTCGTAGTGCCAAAGGAAAACCAGTAACCGTTAATTCCCAGATTACTCGTCTCGTCCCCTTTTTGAAGCGGCGAAGCCGGCCACGTTCGAACGAAAGGCAGTGTTTTCTTGGTTTTGTTACTAGTGCGCACTGAGTGTTATCCGAGGAACTATTTTTATCCAACTGCTTGTACCGTAAAGAATGATGGGAAAAAGAGATTTGGCACACATATTTTCCCAGAGAGAGTAGTTTTCATTTCAAAATATAAAGATACCCGCAGAATTTTGCTTTGTGTGCAAGCTACAGATTTTCCCTTCTTTTCATTTCGTCACCGGCTTTCGTTTCAGTGATAAGTTGCCGAATACAGCGTTGACAATTGCTGTCCCGTTTTTGGTGCAATTCTTGCGGATAGGTTACATCCTTTGGTAGACCGGCCTGGTACTGAAGCAATTACGTGAACAATGTGGCAAAATTTTCAACTTGTGCAGTGCCCTGTTCCCAACCCACTTACCTGAATTCACTCTATGAACACGTGTAATGAATTATCCATCTCTTTACGAGGGATATCCTTGATCGAACTCGCAGCCACAAGTTTCTGTGAAAGGAGAAAATAACGTAGAATAAGTTATTTTTGCGGTATTATAGCGTAAAGAATATAATAAGGAGGTATTCTGGAAAGTATTTTGCCGCAGCCCTACTCTACTGTACAAAGTCAATAGAGAAAGTCCTGCTTATGACCTTGATGTGTGTGTGTTTCCCTTGAAAGGACGTAATTCAATTCTCTCGTGTAAAACTATCTTATCTTGCTGGCACTAGGAGGTAGTTAAACAATTTAATGGGTAATGGGCCCTAGTCATTCGGTGGCCATGTTGAGTGCTGAGGGATTGAACACTTTTATTTTGCCTAATCGAAACTCGTTTCCAAACAGTTTGACTCGAAGCTCAGGATACGAAATCTGTTGTCTATGGCCAATATTGGTGGTGTGCGAATAAGGCCCATTCTGACAAATATTGAGACACCAGGTCGTTGGGTGCTCCTGCATATTAGACCTTAAAACTGTGCAGCACTTAACTAGTATTCACTGTAATAGTGCCGAAAAGTGTGCCATGCAGGAGGTGCCGGTGGAAGAACATAATTTGGAAGTGGGTCTGGGTCATCGTCGGGAACTCCGTAGTATTCCAGGCACCAGTTCGCATCTGACGGGGGTGGTGGTGGTGGAGGATACTCTGTCCACTCAAAGCTAAACTGGTTTGGGCCGGAAACTGGACGAGATACGTGGTAAGTTGTCAATCGGGTCTGACAGTGCGGGCACCTGTCACGTACGTCTTCTCCAGCAAAGCGAAGACAACCCAAGAGACAATCTTCATGAATGTATTTGTTGCAACACGGGAGTGGTTTGGTGAATCCAAACAAATGAAACATTTTGTTTGGAGGAAAGATATTAAACGTTGTTTTGCACGAGCCGGGTGGAACTTCCTTCTGATCTTTGGCATTACTTGTTATCTGTAGAAATATTGCAGGGTTATTGGGTTCTTAACGTGCTACTATGAATAAATTCGCATCTTTCCTTTCTAAGCCATTTAAGACATAAACATGTAGTCTGTACGAGAAGAAGAATGCTGTTTACTATTTTCAAATATCTCTTTTTTTTTTCCGGAGATATTCAAGTTTTTTAAATATGCAAATTAGCTAAGAGATGTGGTCATAAACTCGACCGAATTTTGTTGAAGTATGATGAAAAGAGATATCTCAACCAATTTGCATCAGAAATGCTTGATTCCTTGCATTAAGATTCTAGTAGATGTGCTCCACAATTTTGTTACCATGGCAACATACTTGGTTCGAGACCTCCCTGATATTAAAGACTTTGCTGGTTACATTTGGCGTTTTATTTTGATATTTGCTAATGGTGCCTTATCTGCATGATCCTGCAAGCATATAAATATGTTAGGTCGAGTTTGTGTCCTTGTTAAATGTTTCATCAAAAAGTTTAAAATGAGGTCGGGGGGAACTGGAAAAAGAGTGAGTGGCCAATTTCATTAAAGCTGTTGGTGTGTTGCCTTTAGAACTATTTTCCTACCAAGTT
This sequence comes from Montipora foliosa, assembly GCF_036669935.1. Lineage (NCBI taxonomy): Eukaryota > Metazoa > Cnidaria > Anthozoa > Scleractinia > Acroporidae > Montipora > Montipora foliosa. The sequence continues at coordinate 38,624,575 of NC_090874.1, forward strand.
TCAATGGTCTCTGCCGGAAATTGACCAAGATAGCTCTATTCATTCACTTGATTTTATATTGGGTTGAGTGACTAGTAATGCCATCTGTCCCCTCATTTGAATATTTTACACATTTTTCAAACTTAAATAACTCTGGAACCACTGCACATATTTCCAAACGGTAAGCTGTGTTCTTAATGTTTCCTGGAATTCTATGTGATAAACTTAAAAATTTTCCAGGGATAAAAATGTGATCATAGGCAATTTAAGTGAAATACGTCGCTTCAAGTGAATTCACTTAAGAATCCAATTGGCACGCTTCACGAGTCACAGGGAGTTGATTTGACCGCATCAGCATGTGGCTGAGAACAATTAGTGAAAAGGAGAGGTCAGTACAAACTGCTGTCCATTGTAGATTATACGTTGTGTTATTTTTTTTATCATAAAACTGGAAACCGGTGAGGAGGGCTTTACTGAATTTGAGAAACGAAGTGAAACGCCTGGGCCCGGTTGTTCGAAAGCCGTTTAACGCTCATCCCAGATGAAAAATTTACGAAGGAGTTTATTTGTCTACTCCAAGATGTGGTTCAACGCTGATATCCGACAAGACTTTACGTTAGAGGAAGTCAATCTTGAAAAACAACCATAAGCAAAGACAATTTCATCCAAAAGTTGGAAAACGAAACAGAAGTTTATGCTAATATCATGGGATAAGTTCATCAGCTTTCGAACAACCAAACGCTTATTAATACGGGAAATCGATCGGTAGTTTGCGAGAGGAAAACTTGTATTTTGTGGAAAGAGAAATCTGTATTACCAGCTGTTTTACCGGTTTACCGATTGTACGAGGTAGATGATGTGATAGTACAGAACTAAAGGGACAGTCTACAGTTTCCATTTCTGCTCGTAAGTGCCAAAGGAAAACCAGTAACCGTTAATTCCCAGATTTACTCGTCTCGTCCCCTTTTTGAAGCGGCGAACCGGGCCACGTTCGAACGAAAGGCAGTGTTTTCTTGGTTTTGTTACTAGTGCGCACTGAGTGTTATCCGAGGAACTATTTTTATCCAACTGCTTGTACCGTAAAGAATGATGGGAAAAAGAGATTTGGCACACATATTTTCCCAGAGAGAGTAGTTTTCATTTCAAAATATAAAGATACCCGCAGAATTTTGCTTTGTGTGCAAGCTACAGATTTTCCCTTCTTTTCATTTCGTCACCGGCTTTCGTTTCAGTGATAAGTTGCCGAATACAGCGTTGACAATTGCTGTCCCGTTTTTGGTGCAATTCTTGCGGATAGGTTACATCCTTTGGTAGACCGGCCTGGTACTGAAGCAATTACGTGAACAATGTGGCAAAATTTTCAACTTGTGCAGTGCCCTGTTCCCAACCCACTTACCTGAATTCACTCTATGAACACGTGTAATGAATTATCCATCTCTTTACGAGGGATATCCTTGATCGAACTCGCAGCCACAAGTTTCTGTGAAAGGAGAAAATAACGTAGAATAAGTTATTTTTGCGGTATTATAGCGTAAAGAATATAATAAGGAGGTATTCTGGAAAGTATTTTGCCGCAGCCCTACTCTACTGTACAAAGTCAATAGAGAAAGTCCTGCTTATGACCTTGATGTGTGTGTGTTTCCCTTGAAAGGACGTAATTCAATTCTCTCGTGTAAAACTATCTTATCTTGCTGGCACTAGGAGGTAGTTAAACAATTTAATGGGTAATGGGCCCTAGTCATTCGGTGGCCATGTTGAGTGCTGAGGGATTGAACACTTTTATTTTGCCTAACCGAAACTCGTTTCCAAACAGTTTGACTCGAAGCTCAGGATACGAAATCTGTTGTCTATGGCCAATATTGGTGGTGTGCGAATAAGGCCCATTCTGACAAATATTGAGACACCAGGTCGTTGGGTGCTCCTGCATATTAGACCTTAAAACTGTGCAGCACTTAACTAGTATTCACTGTAATAGTGCCGAAAAGTGTGCCATGCAGGAGGTGCCGGTGGAAGAACATAATTTGGAAGTGGGTCTGGGTCATCGTCGGGAACTCCGTAGTATTCCAGGCACCAGTTCGCATCTGACGGGGGTGGTGGTGGTGGAGGATACTCTGTCCACTCAAAGCTAAACTGGTTTGGGCCGGAAACTGGACGAGATACGTGGTAAGTTGTCAATCGGGTCTGACAGTGCGGGCACCTGTCACGTACGTCTTCTCCAGCAAAGCGAAGACAACCCAAGAGACAATCTTCATGAATGTATTTGTTGCAACACGGGAGTGGTTTGGTGAATCCAAACAAATGAAACATTTTGTTTGGAGGAAAGATATTAAACGTTGTTTTGCACGAGCCGGGTGGAACTTCCTTCTGATCTTTGGCATTACTTGTTATCTGTAGAAATATTGCAGGGTTATTGGGTTCTTAACGTGCTACTATGAATAAATTCGCATCTTTCCTTTCTAAGCCATTTAAGACATAAACATGTAGTCTGTACGAGAAGAAGAATGCTGTTTACTATTTTCAAATATCTCTTTTTTTTTTCCGGAGATATTCAAGTTTTTTAAATATGCAAATTAGCTAAGAGATGTGGTCATAAACTCGACCGAATTTTGTTGAAGTATGATGAAAAGAGATATCTCAACCAATTTGCATCAGAAATGCTTGATTCCTTGCATTAAGATTCTAGTAGATGTGCTCCACAATTTTGTTACCATGGCAACATACTTGGTTCGAGACCTCCCTGATATTAAAGACTTTGCTGGTTACATTTGGCGTTTTATTTTGATATTTGCTAATGGTGCCTTATCTGCATGATCCTGCAAGCATATAAATATGTTAGGTCGAGTTTGTGTCCTTGTTAAATGTTTCATCAAAAAGTTTAAAATGAGGTCGGGGGGAACTGGAAAAAGAGTGAGTGGCCAATTTCATTAAAGCTGTTGGTGTGTTGCCTTTAGAACTATTTTCCTACCAAGTTTCAATGGTCTCTGCCGGAAATTGACCAAGATAGCTCTATTCATTCACTTGATTTTATATTGGGTTGAGTGACTAGTAATGCCATCTGTCCCCTCATTTGAATATTTTACACATTTTTCAAACTTAAATAACTCTGGAACCACTGCACATATTTCCAAACGGTAAGCTGTGTTCTTAATGTTTCCTGGAATTCTATGTGATAAACTTAAAAATTTTCCAGGGATAAAAATGTGATCATAGGCAATTTAAGTGAAATACGTCGCTTCAAGTGAATTCACTTAAGAATCCAATTGGCACGCTTCACGAGTCACAGGGAGTTGACTTGACCGCATCAGCATGTGGCTGAGAACAATTAGTGAAAAGGAGAGGTCAGTACAAACTGCTGTCCATTGTAGATTATACGTTGTGTTATTTTTTTTATCATAAAACTGGAAACCGGTGAGGAGGGCTTTACTGAATTTGAGAAACGAAGTGAAACGCCTGGGCCCGGTTGTTCGAAAGCCGTTTAACGCTCATCCCAGATGAAAAATTTACGAAGGAGTTTATTTCTCTACTCCAAGATGTGGTTCAACGCTGATATCCGACAAGACTTTACGTTAGAGGAAGTCAATCTTGAAAAACAACCATAAGCAAAGACAATTTCATCCAAAAGTTGGAAAACGAAACAGAAGTTTATGCTAATATCATGGGATAAGTTCATCAGCTTTCGAACAACCAAACGCTTATTAATACGGGAAATCGATCGGTAGTTTGCGAGAGGAAAACTTGTATTTTGCGGAAAGAGAAATCTGTATTACCAGCTGTTTTACCGGTTTACCGATTGTACGAGGTAGATGATGTGATAGTACAGAACTAAAGGGACAGTCTACAGTTTCCATTTCTGCTCGTAAGTGCCAAAGGAAAACCAGTAACCGTTAATTCCCAGATTTACTCGTCTCGTCCCCTTTTTGAAGCGGCGAAGCGGGCCACGTTCGAACGAAAGGCAGTGTTTTCTTGGTTTTGTTACTAGTGCGCACTGAGTGTTATCCGAGGAACTATTTTTATCCAACTGCTTGTACCGTAAAGAATGATGGGAAAAAGAGATTTGGCACACATATTTTCCCAGAGAGAGTAGTTTTCATTTCAAAATATAAAGATACCCGCAGAATTTTGCTTTGTGTGCAAGCTACAGATTTTCCCTTCTTTTCATTTCGTCACCGGCTTTCGTTTCAGTGATAAGTTGCCGAATACAGCGTTGACAATTGCTGTCCCGTTTTTGGTGCAATTCTTGCGGATAGGTTACATCCTTTGGTAGACCGGCCTGGTACTGAAGCAATTACGTGAACAATGTGGCAAAATTTTCAACTTGTGCAGTGCCCTGTTCCCAACCCACTTACCTGAATTCACTCTATGAACACGTGTAATGAATTATCCATCTCTTTACGAGGGATATCCTTGATCGAACTCGCAGCCACAAGTTTCTGTGAAAGGAGAAAATAACGTAGAATAAGTTATTTTTGCGGTATTATAGCGTAAAGAATATAATAAGGAGGTATTCTGGAAAGTATTTTGCCGCAGCCCTACTCTACTGTACAAAGTCAATAGAGAAAGTCCTGCTTATGACCTTGATGTGTGTGTGTTTCCCTTGAAAAGACGTAATTCAATTCTCTCGTGTAAAACTATCTTATCTTGCTGGCACTAGGAGGTAGTTAAACAATTTAATGGGTAATGGGCCCTAGTCATTCGGTGGCCATGTTGAGTGCTGAGGGATTGAACACTTTTATTTTGCCTAACCGAAACTCGTTTCCAAACAGTTTGACTCGAAGCTCAGGATACGAAATCTGTTGTCTATGGCCAATATTGGTGGTGTGCGAATAAGGCCCATTCTGACAAATATTGAGACACCAGGTCGTTGGGTGCTCCTGCATATTAGACCTTAAAACTGTGCAGCACTTAACTAGTATTCACTGTAATAGTGCCGAAAAGTGTGCCATGCAGGAGGTGCCGGTGGAAGAACATAATTTGGAAGTGGGTCTGGGTCATCGTCGGGAACTCCGTAGTATTCCAGGCACCAGTTCGCATCTGACGGGGGTGGTGGTGGTGGAGGATACTCTGTCCACTCAAAGCTAAACTGGTTTGGGCCGGAAACTGGACGAGATACGTGGTAAGTTGTCAATCGGGTCTGACAGTGCGGGCACCTGTCACGTACGTCTTCTCCAGCAAAGCGAAGACAACCCAAGAGACAATCTTCATGAATGTATTTGTTGCAACACGGGAGTGGTTTGGTGAATCCAAACAAATGAAACATTTTGTTTGGAGGAAAGATATTAAACGTTGTTTTGCACGAGCCGGGTGGAACTTCCTTCTGATCTTTGGCATTACTTGTTATCTGTAGAAATATTGCAGGGTTATTGGGTTCTTAACGTGCTACTATGAATAAATTCGCATCTTTCCTTTCTAAGCCATTTAAGACATAAACATGTAGTCTGTACGAGAAGAAGAATGCTGTTTACTATTTTCAAATATCTCTTTTTTTTTTCCAGAGATATTCAAGTTTTTTAAATATGCAAATTAGCTAAGAGATGTGGTCATAAACTCGACCGAATTTTGTTGAAGTATGATGAAAAGAGATATCTCAACCAATTTGCATCAGAAATGCTTGATTCCTTGCATTAAGATTCTAGTAGATGTGCTCCACAATTTTGTTACCATGGCAACATACTTGGTTCGAGACCTCCCTGATATTAAAGACTTTGCTGGTTACATTTGGCGTTTTATTTTGATATTTGCTAATGGTGCCTTATCTGCATGATCCTGCAAGCATATAAATATGTTAGGTCGAGTTTGTGTCCTTGTTAAATGTTTCATCAAAAAGTTTAAAATGAGGTCGGGGGGAACTGGAAAAAGAGTGAGTGGCCAATTTCATTAAAGCTGTTGGTGTGTTGCCTTTAGAACTATTTTCCTACCAAGTTTCAATGGTCTCTGCCGGAAATTGACCAAGATAGCTCTATTCATTCACTTGATTTTATATTGGGTTGAGTGACTAGTAATGCCATCTGTCCCCTCATTTGAATATTTTACACATTTTTCAAACTTAAATAACTCTGGAACCACTGCACATATTTCCAAACGGTAAGCTGTGTTCTTAATGTTTCCTGGAATTCTATGTGATAAACTTAAAAATTTTCCAGGGATAAAAATGTGATCATAGGCAATTTAAGTGAAATACGTCGCTTCAAGTGAATTCACTTAAGAATCCAATTGGCACGCTTCACGAGTCACAGGGAGTTGACTTGACCGCATCAGCATGTGGCTGAGAACAATTAGTGAAAAGGAGAGGTCAGTACAAACTGCTGTCCATTGTAGATTATACGTTGTGTTATTTTTTTTATCATAAAACTGGAAACCGGTGAGGAGGGCTTTACTGAATTTGAGAAACGAAGTGAAACGCCTGGGCCCGGTTGTTCGAAAGCCGTTTAACGCTCATCCCAGATGAAAAATTTACGAAGGAGTTTATTTCTCTACTCCAAGATGTGGTTCAACGCTGATATCCGACAAGACTTTACGTTAGAGGAAGTCAATCTTGAAAAACAACCATAAGCAAAGACAATTTCATCCAAAAGTTGGAAAACGAAACAGAAGTTTATGCTAATATCATGGGATAAGTTCATCAGCTTTCGAACAACCAAACGCTTATTAATACGGGAAATCGATCGGTAGTTTGCGAGAGGAAAACTTGTATTTTGCGGAAAGAGAAATCTGTATTACCAGCTGTTTTACCGGTTTACCGATTGTACGAGGTAGATGATGTGATAGTACAGAACTAAAGGGACAGTCTACAGTTTCCATTTCTGCTCGTAAGTGCCAAAGGAAAACCAGTAACCGTTAATTCCCAGATATACTCGTCTCGTCCCCTTTTTGAAGCGGCGAAGCGGGCCACGTTCGAACGAAAGGCAGTGTTTTCTTGGTTTTGTTACTAGTGCGCACTGAGTGTTATCCGAGGAACTATTTTTATCCAACTGCTTGTACCGTAAAGAATGATGGGAAAAAGAGATTTGGCACGTTTTTGGAATACATATTTTCCCAGAGAGAGTAGTTTTCATTTCAAAATATAAAGATACCCGCGGAATTTTGCTTTGTGTGCAAGCTACAGATTTTCCCTTCTTTTCATTTCGTCACCGGCTTTCGTTTCAGTGATAAGTTGCCGAATACAGCGTTGACAATTGCTGTCCCGTTTTTGGTGCAATTCTTGCGGATAGGTTACATCCTTTGGTAGACCGGCCTGGTACTGAAGCAATTACGTGAACAATGTGGCAAAATTCCCAACTTGTGCAGTGCCCCGTTCCCAACCCACTTACCTGAATTCACTCTATGAACACGTGTAATGAATTATCCATCTCTTTACGAGGGATATCCTTGATCGAACTCGCAGCCACAAGTTTCTGTGAAAGGAGAAAATAACGTAGAATAAGTTATTTTTGCGGTATTATAGCGTAAAGAATATAATAAGGAGGTATTCTGGAAAGTTTTTTGCCGCAGCCCTACTCTACTGTACAAAGTCGATAGAGAAAGTCCTGCTTATGACCTTGATGTGTGTGTGTTTCCCTTGAAAAAACGTAATTCAGTTCTCTCGTGTAAAACTATCTTATCTTGCTGGCACTAGGAGGTAGTTAAACAATTTAATGGGTAATGGGCCCTAGTCATTCGGTGGCCATGTTGAGTGCTGAGGGATTGAAAACTTTTATTTTGCCTAACCGAAACTCGTTTCCAAACAGTTTGACTCGAAGCTCAGGATACGAAATCTGTTGTCTATGGCCAATATTGGTGGTGTGCGAATAAGGCCCATTCTGACAAATATTGAGACACCAGGTCGTTGGGTGCTCCTGCATATTAGACCTTAAAACTGTGCAGCACTTAACTAGTATTCACTGTAATAGTGCCGAAAAGTGTGCCATGCAGGAGGTGCCGGTGGAAGAACATAATTTGGAAGTGGGTCTGGGTCATCGTCGGGAACTCCGTAGTATTCCAGGCACCAGTTCGCATCTGACGGGGGTGGTGGTGGTGGATACTCTGTCCACTCAAAGCTAAACTGGTTTGGGCCGGAAACTGGACGAGATACGTGGTAAGTTGTCAATCGGGTCTGACAGTGCGGGCACCTGTCACGTACGTCTTCTCCAGCAAAGCGAAGACAACCCAAGAGACAATCTTCATGAATGTATTTGTTGCAACACGGGAGTGGTTTGGTGAATCCAAACAAATGAAACATTTTGTTTGGAGGAAAGATATTAAACGTTGTTTTGCACGAGCCGGGTGGAACTTCCTTCTGATCTTTGGCATTACTTGTTATCTGTAGAAATATTGCAGGGTTATTGGGTTCTTAACGTGCTACTATGAATAAATTCGCATCTTTCCTTTCTAAGCCATTTAAGACATAAACATGTAGTCTGTACGAGAAGAAGAATGCTGTTTACTATTTTCAAATATCTCTTTTTTTTTTCCAGAGATATTCAAGTTTTTTAAATATGCAAATTAGCTAAGAGATGTGGTCATAAACTCGACCGAATTTTGTTGAAGTATGATGAAAAGAGATATCTCAACCAATTTGCATCAGAAATGCTTGATTCCTTGCATTAAGATTCTAGTAGATGTGCTCCACAATTTTGTTACCATGGCAACATACTTGGTTCGAGACCTCCCTGATATTAAAGACTTTGCTGGTTACATTTGGCGTTTTATTTTGATATTTGCTAATGGTGCCTTATCTGCATGATCCTGCAAGCATATAAATATGTTAGGTCGAGTTTGTGTCCTTGTTAAATGTTTCATCAAAAAGTTTAAAATGAGGTCGGGGGGAACTGGAAAAAGAGTGAGTGGCCAATTTCATTAAAGCTGTTGGTGTGTTGCCTTTAGAACTATTTTCCTACCAAGTTTCAATGGTCTCTGCCGGAAATTGACCAAGATAGCTCTATTCATTCACTTGATTTTATATTGGGTTGAGTGACTAGTAATGCCATCTGTCCCCTCATTTGAATATTTTACACATTTTTCAAACTTAAATAACTCTGGAACCACTGCACATATTTCCAAACGGTAAGCTGTGTTCTTAATGTTTCCTGGAATTCTATGTGATAAACTTAAAAATTTTCCAGGGATAAAATGTGATCATAGGCAATTTAAGTGAAATACGTCGCTTCAAGTGAATTCACTTAAGAATCCAATTGGCACGCTTCACGAGTCACAGGGAGTTGACTTGACCGCATCAGCATGTGGCTGAGAACAATTAGTGAAAAGGAGAGGTCAGTACAAACTGCTGTCCATTGTAGATTATACGTTGTGTTATTTTTTTTATCATAAAACTGGAAACCGGTGAGGAGGGCTTTACTGAATTTGAGAAACGAAGTGAAACGCCTGGGCCCGGTTGTTCGAAAGCCGTTTAACGCTCATCCCAGATGAAAAATTTACGAAGGAGTTTATTTCTCTACTCCAAGATGTGGTTCAACGCTGATATCCGACAAGACTTTACGTTAGAGGAAGTCAATCTTGAAAAACAACCATAAGCAAAGACAATTTCATCCAAAAGTTGGAAAACGAAACAGAAGTTTATGCTAATATCATGGGATAAGTTCATCAGCTTTCGAACAACCAAACGCTTATTAATACGGGAAATCGATCGGTAGTTTGCGAGAGGAAAACTTGTATTTTGCGGAAAGAGAAATCTGTATTACCAGCTGTTTTACCGGTTTACCGATTGTACGAGGTAGATGATGTGATAGTACAGAACTAAAGGGACAGTCTACAGTTTCCATTTCTGCTCGTAAGTGCCAAAGGAAAACCAGTAACCGTTAATTCCCAGATATACTCGTCTCGTCCCCTTTTTGAAGCGGCGAAGCGGGCCACGTTCGAACGAAAGGCAGTGTTTTCTTGGTTTTGTTACTAGTGCGCACTGAGTGTTATCCGAGGAACTATTTTTATCCAACTGCTTGTACCGTAAAGAATGATGGGAAAAAGAGATTTGGCACGTTTTTGGAATACATATTTTCCCAGAGAGAGTAGTTTTCATTTCAAAATATAAAGATACCCGCGGAATTTTGCTTTGTGTGCAAGCTACAGATTTTCCCTTCTTTTCATTTCGTCACCGGCTTTCGTTTCAGTGATAAGTTGCCGAATACAGCGTTGACAATTGCTGTCCCGTTTTTGGTGCAATTCTTGCGGATAGGTTACATCCTTTGGTAGACCGGCCTGGTACTGAAGCAATTACGTGAACAATGTGGCAAAATTCCCAACTTGTGCAGTGCCCCGTTCCCAACCCACTTACCTGAATTCACTCTATGAACACGTGTAATGAATTATCCATCTCTTTACGAGGGATATCCTTGATCGAACTCGCAGCCACAAGTTTCTGTGAAAGGAGAAAATAACGTAGAATAAGTTATTTTTGCGGTATTATAGCGTAAAGAATATAATAAGGAGGTATTCTGGAAAGTTTTTTGCCGCAGCCCTACTCTACTGTACAAAGTCGATAGAGAAAGTCCTGCTTATGACCTTGATGTGTGTGTGTTTCCCTTGAAAAAACGTAATTCAGTTCTCTCGTGTAAAACTATCTTATCTTGCTGGCACTAGGAGGTAGTTAAACAATTTAATGGGTAATGGGCCCTAGTCATTCGGTGGCCATGTTGAGTGCTGAGGGATTGAAAACTTTTATTTTGCCTAACCGAAACTCGTTTCCAAACAGTTTGACTCGAAGCTCAGGATACGAAATCTGTTGTCTATGGCCAATATGGCTGGTGTGCGAATAAGGCCCATTCTGACAAATATTGAGACACCAGGTCGTTGGGTGCTCCTGCATATTAGACCTTAAAACTGTGCAGCACTTAACTAGTATTCACTGTAATAGTGCCGAAAAGTGTGCCATGCAGGAGGTGCCGGTGGAAGAACATAATTTGGAAGTGGGTCTGGGTCATCGTCGGGAACTCCGTAGTATTCCAGGCACCAGTTCGCATCTGACGGGGGTGGTGGTGGTGGATACTCTGTCCACTCAAAGCTAAACTGGTTTGGGCCGGAAACTGGACGAGATACGTGGTAAGTTGTCAATCGGGTCTGACAGTGCGGGCACCTGTCACGTACGTCTTCTCCAGCAAAGCGAAGACAACCCAAGAGACAATCTTCATGAATGTATTTGTTGCAACACGGGAGTGGTTTGGTGAATCCAAACAAATGAAACATTTTGTTTGGAGGAAAGATATTAAACGTTGTTTTGCACGAGCCGGGTGGAACTTCCTTCTGATCTTTGGCATTACTTGTTATCTGTAGAAATATTGCAGGGTTATTGGGTTCTTAACGTGCTACTATGAATAAATTCGCATCTTTCCTTTCTAAGCCATTTAAGACATAAACATGTAGTCTGTACGAGAAGAAGAATGCTGTTTACTATTTTCAAATATCTCTTTTTTTTTCCAGAGATATTCAAGTTTTTTAAATATGCAAATTAGCTAAGAGATGTGGTCATAAACTCGACCGAATTTTGTTGAAGTATGATGAAAAGAGATATCTCAACCAATTTGCATCAGAAATGCTTGATTCCTTGCATTAAGATTCTAGTAGATGTGCTCCACAATTTTGTTACCATGGCAACATACTTGGTTCGAGACCTCCCTGATATTAAAGACTTTGCTGGTTACATTTGGCGTTTTATTTTGATATTTGCTAATGGTGCCTTATCTGCATGATCCTGCAAGCATATAAATATGTTAGGTCGAGTTTGTGTCCTTGTTAAATGTTTCATCAAAAAGTTTAAAATGAGGTCGGGGGGAACTGGAAAAAGAGTGAGTGGCCAATTTCATTAAAGCTGTTGGTGTGTTGCCTTTAGAACTATTTTCCTACCAAGTTTCAATGGTCTCTGCCGGAAATTGACCAAGATAGCTCTATTCATTCACTTGATTTTATATTGGGTTGAGTGACTAGTAATGCCATCTGTCCCCTCATTTGAATATTTTACACATTTTTCAAACTTAAATAACTCTGGAACCACTGCACATATTTCCAAACGGTAAGCTGTGTTCTTAATGTTTCCTGGAATTCTATGTGATAAACTTAAAAATTTTCCAGGGATAAAATGTGATCATAGGCAATTTAAGTGAAATACGTCGCTTCAAGTGAATTCACTTAAGAATCCAATTGGCACGCTTCACGAGTCACAGGGAGTTGACTTGACCGCATCAGCATGTGGCTGAGAACAATTAGTGAAAAGGAGAGGTCAGTACAAACTGCTGTCCATTGTAGATTATACGTTGTGTTATTTTTTTTATCATAAAACTGGAAACCGGTGAGGAGGGCTTTACTGAATTTGAGAAACGAAGTGAAACGCCTGGGCCCGGTTGTTCGAAAGCCGTTTAACGCTCATCCCAGATGAAAAATTTACGAAGGAGTTTATTTCTCTACTCCAAGATGTGGTTCAACGCTGATATCCGACAAGACTTTACGTTAGAGGAAGTCAATCTTGAAAAACAACCATAAGCAAAGACAATTTCATCCAAAAGTTGGAAAACGAAACAGAAGTTTATGCTAATATCATGGGATAAGTTCATCAGCTTTCGAACAACCAAACGCTTATTAATACGGGAAATCGATCGGTAGTTTGCGAGAGGAAAACTTGTATTTTGCGGAAAGAGAAATCTGTATTACCAGCTGTTTTACCGGTTTACCGATTGTACGAGGTAGATGATGTGATAGTACAGAACTAAAGGGACAGTCTACAGTTTCCATTTCTGCTCGTAAGTGCCAAAGGAAAACCAGTAACCGTTAATTCCCAGATATACTCGTCTCGTCCCCTTTTTGAAGCGGCGAAGCGGGCCACGTTCGAACGAAAGGCAGTGTTTTCTTGGTTTTGTTACTAGTGCGCACTGAGTGTTATCCGAGGAACTATTTTTATCCAACTGCTTGTACCGTAAAGAATGATGGGAAAAAGAGATTTGGCACGTTTTTGGAATACATATTTTCCCAGAGAGAGTAGTTTTCATTTCAAAATATAAAGATACCCGCGGAATTTTGCTTTGTGTGCAAGCTACAGATTTTCCCTTCTTTTCATTTCGTCACCGGCTTTCGTTTCAGTGATAAGTTGCCGAATACAGCGTTGACAATTGCTGTCCCGTTTTTGGTGCAATTCTTGCGGATAGGTTACATCCTTTGGTAGACCGGCCTGGTACTGAAGCAATTACGTGAACAATGTGGCAAAATTCCCAACTTGTGCAGTGCCCCGTTCCCAACCCACTTACCTGAATTCACTCTATGAACACGTGTAATGAATTATCCATCTCTTTACGAGGGATATCCTTGATCGAACTCGCAGCCACAAGTTTCTGTGAAAGGAGAAAATAACGTAGAATAAGTTATTTTTGCGGTATTATAGCGTAAAGAATATAATAAGGAGGTATTCTGGAAAGTTTTTTGCCGCAGCCCTACTCTACTGTACAAAGTCGATAGAGAAAGTCCTGCTTATGACCTTGATGTGTGTGTGTTTCCCTTGAAAAAACGTAATTCAGTTCTCTCGTGTAAAACTATCTTATCTTGCTGGCACTAGGAGGTAGTTAAACAATTTAATGGGTAATGGGCCCTAGTCATTCGGTGGCCATGTTGAGTGCTGAGGGATTGAAAACTTTTATTTTGCCTAACCGAAACTCGTTTCCAAACAGTTTGACTCGAAGCTCAGGATACGAAATCTGTTGTCTATGGCCAATATGGCTGGTGTGCGAATAAGGCCCATTCTGACAAATATTGAGACACCAGGTCGTTGGGTGCTCCTGCATATTAGACCTTAAAACTGTGCAGCACTTAACTAGTATTCACTGTAATAGTGCCGAAAAGTGTGCCATGCAGGAGGTGCCGGTGGAAGAACATAATTTGGAAGTGGGTCTGGGTCATCGTCGGGAACTCCGTAGTATTCCAGGCACCAGTTCGCATCTGACGGGGGTGGTGGTGGTGGATACTCTGTCCACTCAAAGCTAAACTGGTTTGGGCCGGAAACTGGACGAGATACGTGGTAAGTTGTCAATCGGGTCTGACAGTGCGGGCACCTGTCACGTACGTCTTCTCCAGCAAAGCGAAGACAACCCAAGAGACAATCTTCATGAATGTATTTGTTGCAACACGGGAGTGGTTTGGTGAATCCAAACAAATGAAACATTTTGTTTGGAGGAAAGATATTAAACGTTGTTTTGCACGAGCCGGGTGGAACTTCCTTCTGATCTTTGGCATTACTTGTTATCTGTAGAAATATTGCAGGGTTATTGGGTTCTTAACGTGCTACTATGAATAAATTCGCATCTTTCCTTTCTAAGCCATTTAAGACATAAACATGTAGTCTGTACGAGAAGAAGAATGCTGTTTACTATTTTCAAATATCTCTTTTTTTTTTCCAGAGATATTCAAGTTTTTTAAATATGCAAATTAGCTAAGAGATGTGGTCATAAACTCGACCGAATTTTGTTGAAGTATGATGAAAAGAGATATCTCAACCAATTTGCATCAGAAATGCTTGATTCCTTGCATTAAGATTCTAGTAGATGTGCTCCACAATTTTGTTACCATGGCAACATACTTGGTTCGAGACCTCCCTGATATTAAAGACTTTGCTGGTTACATTTGGCGTTTTATTTTGATATTTGCTAATGGTGCCTTATCTGCATGATCCTGCAAGCATATAAATATGTTAGGTCGAGTTTGTGTCCTTGTTAAATGTTTCATCAAAAAGTTTAAAATGAGGTCGGGGGGAACTGGAAAAAGAGTGAGTGGCCAATTTCATTAAAGCTGTTGGTGTGTTGCCTTTAGAACTATTTTCCTACCAAGTTTCAATGGTCTCTGCCGGAAATTGACCAAGATAGCTCTATTCATTCACTTGATTTTATATTGGGTTGAGTGACTAGTAATGCCATCTGTCCCCTCATTTGAATATTTTACACATTTTTCAAACTTAAATAACTCTGGAACCACTGCACATATTTCCAAACGGTAAGTTGTGTTCTTAATGTTTCCTGGAATTCTATGTGATAAACTTAAAAATTTTCCAGGGATAAAATGTGATCATAGGCAATTTAAGTGAAATACGTCGCTTCAAGTGAATTCACTTAAGAATCCAATTGGCACGCTTCACGAGTCACAGGGAGTTGACTTGACCGCATCAGCATGTGGCTGAGAACAATTAGTGAAAAGGAGAGGTCAGTACAAACTGCTGTCCATTGTAGATTATACGTTGTGTTATTTTTTTTATCATAAAACTGGAAACCGGTGAGGAGGGCTTTACTGAATTTGAGAAACGAAGTGAAACGCCTGGGCCCGGTTGTTCGAAAGCCGTTTAACGCTCATCCCAGATGAAAAATTTACGAAGGAGTTTATTTCTCTACTCCAAGATGTGGTTCAACGCTGATATCCGACAAGACTTTACGTTAGAGGAAGTCAATCTTGAAAAACAACCATAAGCAAAGACAATTTCATCCAAAAGTTGGAAAACGAAACAGAAGTTTATGCTAATATCATGGGATAAGTTCATCAGCTTTCGAACAACCAAACGCTTATTAATACGGGAAATCGATCGGTAGTTTGCGAGAGGAAAACTTGTATTTTGCGGAAAGAGAAATCTGTATTACCAGCTGTTTTACCGGTTTACCGATTGTACGAGGTAGATGATGTGATAGTACAGAACTAAAGGGACAGTCTACAGTTTCCATTTCTGCTCGTAAGTGCCAAAGGAAAACCAGTAACCGTTAATTCCCAGATATACTCGTCTCGTCCCCTTTTTGAAGCGGCGAAGCGGGCCACGTTCGAACGAAAGGCAGTGTTTTCTTGGTTTTGTTACTAGTGCGCACTGAGTGTTATCCGAGGAACTATTTTTATCCAACTGCTTGTACCGTAAAGAATGATGGGAAAAAGAGATTTGGCACGTTTTTGGAATACATATTTTCCCAGAGAGAGTAGTTTTCATTTCAAAATATAAAGATACCCGCGGAATTTTGCTTTGTGTGCAAGCTACAGATTTTCCCTTCTTTTCATTTCGTCACCGGCTTTCGTTTCAGTGATAAGTTGCCGAATACAGCGTTGACAATTGCTGTCCCGTTTTTGGTGCAATTCTTGCGGATAGGTTACATCCTTTGGTAGACCGGCCTGGTACTGAAGCAATTACGTGAACAATGTGGCAAAATTCCCAACTTGTGCAGTGCCCCGTTCCCAACCCACTTACCTGAATTCACTCTATGAACACGTGTAATGAATTATCCATCTCTTTACGAGGGATATCCTTGATCGAACTCGCAGCCACAAGTTTCTGTGAAAGGAGAAAATAACGTAGAATAAGTTATTTTTGCGGTATTATAGCGTAAAGAATATAATAAGGAGGTATTCTGGAAAGTTTTTTGCCGCAGCCCTACTCTACTGTACAAAGTCGATAGAGAAAGTCCTGCTTATGACCTTGATGTGTGTGTGTTTCCCTTGAAAAAACGTAATTCAGTTCTCTCGTGTAAAACTATCTTATCTTGCTGGCACTAGGAGGTAGTTAAACAATTTAATGGGTAATGGGCCCTAGTCATTCGGTGGCCATGTTGAGTGCTGAGGGATTGAAAACTTTTATTTTGCCTAACCGAAACTCGTTTCCAAACAGTTTGACTCGAAGCTCAGGATACGAAATCTGTTGTCTATGGCCAATATGGCTGGTGTGCGAATAAGGCCCATTCTGACAAATATTGAGACACCAGGTCGTTGGGTGCTCCTGCATATTAGACCTTAAAACTGTGCAGCACTTAACTAGTATTCACTGTAATAGTGCCGAAAAGTGTGCCATGCAGGAGGTGCCGGTGGAAGAACATAATTTGGAAGTGGGTCTGGGTCATCGTCGGGAACTCCGTAGTATTCCAGGCACCAGTTCGCATCTGACGGGGGTGGTGGTGGTGGATACTCTGTCCACTCAAAGCTAAACTGGTTTGGGCCGGAAACTGGACGAGATACGTGGTAAGTTGTCAATCGGGTCTGACAGTGCGGGCACCTGTCACGTACGTCTTCTCCAGCAAAGCGAAGACAACCCAAGAGACAATCTTCATGAATGTATTTGTTGCAACACGGGAGTGGTTTGGTGAATCCAAACAAATGAAACATTTTGTTTGGAGGAAAGATATTAAACGTTGTTTTGCACGAGCCGGGTGGAACTTCCTTCTGATCTTTGGCATTACTTGTTATCTGTAGAAATATTGCAGGGTTATTGGGTTCTTAACGTGCTACTATGAATAAATTCGCATCTTTCCTTTCTAAGCCATTTAAGACATAAACATGTAGTCTGTACGAGAAGAAGAATGCTGTTTACTATTTTCAAATATCTCTTTTTTTTTTCCAGAGATATTCAAGTTTTTTAAATATGCAAATTAGCTAAGAGATGTGGTCATAAACTCGACCGAATTTTGTTGAAGTATGATGAAAAGAGATATCTCAACCAATTTGCATCAGAAATGCTTGATTCCTTGCATTAAGATTCTAGTAGATGTGCTCCACAATTTTGTTACCATGGCAACATACTTGGTTCGAGACCTCCCTGATATTAAAGACTTTGCTGGTTACATTTGGCGTTTTATTTTGATATTTGCTAATGGTGCCTTATCTGCATGATCCTGCAAGCATATAAATATGTTAGGTCGAGTTTGTGTCCTTGTTAAATGTTTCATCAAAAAGTTTAAAATGAGGTCGGGGGGAACTGGAAAAAGAGTGAGTGGCCAATTTCATTAAAGCTGTTGGTGTGTTGCCTTTAGAACTATTTTCCTACCAAGTTTCAATGGTCTCTGCCGGAAATTGACCAAGATAGCTCTATTCATTCACTTGATTTTATATTGGGTTGAGTGACTAGTAATGCCATCTGTCCCCTCATTTGAATATTTTACACATTTTTCAAACTTAAATAACTCTGGAACCACTGCACATATTTCCAAACGGTAAGTTGTGTTCTTAATGTTTCCTGGAATTCTATGTGATAAACTTAAAAATTTTCCAGGGAATAAAATGTGATCATAGGCAATTTAAGTGAAATACGTCGCTTCAAGTGAATTCACTTAAGAATCCAATTGGCACGCTTCACGAGTCACAGGGAGTTGACTTGACCGCATCAGCATGTGGCTGAGAACAATTAGTGAAAAGGAGAGGTCAGTACAAACTGCTGTCCATTGTAGATTATACGTTGTGTTATTTTTTTTATCATAAAACTGGAAACCGGTGAGGAGGGCTTTACTGAATTTGAGAAACGAAGTGAAATGCCTGGGCCCGGTTGTTCGAAAGCCGTTTAACGCTCATCCCAGATGAAAAATTTACGAAGGAGTTTATTTCTCTACTCCAAGATGTGGTTCAACGCTGATATCCGACAAGACTTTACGTTAGAGGAAGTCAATCTTGAAAAACAACCATAAGCAAAGACAATTTCATCCAAAAGTTGGAAAACGAAACAGAAGTTTATGCTAATATCATGGGATAAGTTCATCAGCTTTCGAACAACCAAACGCTTATTAATACGGGAAATCGATCGGTAGTTTGCGAGAGGAAAACTTGTATTTTGCGGAAAGAGAAATCTGTATTACCAGCTGTTTTACCGGTTTACCGATTGTACGAGGTAGATGATGTGATAGTACAGAACTAAAGGGACAGTCTACAGTTTCCATTTCTGCTCGTAAGTGCCAAAGGAAAACCAGTAACCGTTAATTCCCAGATATACTCGTCTCGTCCCCTTTTTGAAGCGGCGAAGCGGGCCACGTTCGAACGAAAGGCAGTGTTTTCTTGGTTTTGTTACTAGTGCGCACTGAGTGTTATCCGAGGAACTATTTTTATCCAACTGCTTGTACCGTAAAGAATGATGGGAAAAAGAGATTTGGCACGTTTTTGGAATACATATTTTCCCAGAGAGAGTAGTTTTCATTTCAAAATATAAAGATACCCGCGGAATTTTGCTTTGTGTGCAAGCTACAGATTTTCCCTTCTTTTCATTTCGTCACCGGCTTTCGTTTCAGTGATAAGTTGCCGAATACAGCGTTGACAATTGCTGTCCCGTTTTTGGTGCAATTCTTGCGGATAGGTTACATCCTTTGGTAGACCGGCCTGGTACTGAAGCAATTACGTGAACAATGTGGCAAAATTCCCAACTTGTGCAGTGCCCCGTTCCCAACCCACTTACCTGAATTCACTCTATGAACACGTGTAATGAATTATCCATCTCTTTACGAGGGATATCCTTGATCGAACTCGCAGCCACAAGTTTCTGTGAAAGGAGAAAATAACGTAGAATAAGTTATTTTTGCGGTATTATAGCGTAAAGAATATAATAAGGAGGTATTCTGGAAAGTTTTTTGCCGCAGCCCTACTCTACTGTACAAAGTCGATAGAGAAAGTCCTGCTTATGACCTTGATGTGTGTGTGTTTCCCTTGAAAAAACGTAATTCAGTTCTCTCGTGTAAAACTATCTTATCTTGCTGGCACTAGGAGGTAGTTAAACAATTTAATGGGTAATGGGCCCTAGTCATTCGGTGGCCATGTTGAGTGCTGAGGGATTGAAAACTTTTATTTTGCCTAACCGAAACTCGTTTCCAAACAGTTTGACTCGAAGCTCAGGATACGAAATCTGTTGTCTATGGCCAATATGGCTGGTGTGCGAATAAGGCCCATTCTGACAAATATTGAGACACCAGGTCGTTGGGTGCTCCTGCATATTAGACCTTAAAACTGTGCAGCACTTAACTAGTATTCACTGTAATAGTGCCGAAAAGTGTGCCATGCAGGAGGTGCCGGTGGAAGAACATAATTTGGAAGTGGGTCTGGGTCATCGTCGGGAACTCCGTAGTATTCCAGGCACCAGTTCGCATCTGACGGGGGTGGTGGTGGTGGATACTCTGTCCACTCAAAGCTAAACTGGTTTGGGCCGGAAACTGGACGAGATACGTGGTAAGTTGTCAATCGGGTCTGACAGTGCGGGCACCTGTCACGTACGTCTTCTCCAGCAAAGCGAAGACAACCCAAGAGACAATCTTCATGAATGTATTTGTTGCAACACGGGAGTGGTTTGGTGAATCCAAACAAATGAAACATTTTGTTTGGAGGAAAGATATTAAACGTTGTTTTGCACGAGCCGGGTGGAACTTCCTTCTGATCTTTGGCATTACTTGTTATCTGTAGAAATATTGCAGGGTTATTGGGTTCTTAACGTGCTACTATGAATAAATTCGCATCTTTCCTTTCTAAGCCATTTAAGACATAAACATGTAGTCTGTACGAGAAGAAGAATGCTGTTTACTATTTTCAAATATCTCTTTTTTTTTCCAGAGATATTCAAGTTTTTTAAATATGCAAATTAGCTAAGAGATGTGGTCATAAACTCGACCGAATTTTGTTGAAGTATGATGAAAAGAGATATCTCAACCAATTTGCATCAGAAATGCTTGATTCCTTGCATTAAGATTCTAGTAGATGTGCTCCACAATTTTGTTACCATGGCAACATACTTGGTTCGAGACCTCCCTGATATTAAAGACTTTGCTGGTTACATTTGGCGTTTTATTTTGATATTTGCTAATGGTGCCTTATCTGCATGATCCTGCAAGCATATAAATATGTTAGGTCGAGTTTGTGTCCTTGTTAAATGTTTCATCAAAAAGTTTAAAATGAGGTCGGGGGGAACTGGAAAAAGAGTGAGTGGCCAATTTCATTAAAGCTGTTGGTGTGTTGCCTTTAGAACTATTTTCCTACCAAGTTTCAATGGTCTCTGCCGGAAATTGACCAAGATAGCTCTATTCATTCACTTGATTTTATATTGGGTTGAGTGACTAGTAATGCCATCTGTCCCCTCATTTGAATATTTTACACATTTTTCAAACTTAAATAACTCTGGAACCACTGCACATATTTCCAAACGGTAAGTTGTGTTCTTAATGTTTCCTGGAATTCTATGTGATAAACTTAAAAATTTTCCAGGGAATAAAATGTGATCATAGGCAATTTAAGTGAAATACGTCGCTTCAAGTGAATTCACTTAAGAATCCAATTGGCACGCTTCACGAGTCACAGGGAGTTGACTTGACCGCATCAGCATGTGGCTGAGAACAATTAGTGAAAAGGAGAGGTCAGTACAAACTGCTGTCCATTGTAGATTATACGTTGTGTTATTTTTTTTATCATAAAACTGGAAACCGGTGAGGAGGGCTTTACTGAATTTGAGAAACGAAGTGAAACGCCTGGGTCCGGTTGTTCGAAAGCCGTTTAACGCTTATCCCAGATGAAAAATTTACGAAGGAGTTTATTTCTCTACTCGAAGATGTGGTTCAACGCTGATATCCGACAAGACTTTACGTTAGAGGAAGTCAATCTTGAAAAACAACCATAAGCAAAGACAATTTCATCCAAAAGTTGGAAAACGAAACAGAAGTTTATGCTAATATCATGGGATAAGTTCATCAGCTTTCGAACAACCAAACGCTTATTAATACGGGAAATCGATCGGTAGTTTGCGAGAGGAAAACTTGTATTTTGCGGAAAGAGAAATCTGTATTACCAGCTGTTTTACCGGTTTACCGATTGTACGAGGTAGATGATGTGATAGTACAGAACTAAAGGGACAGTCTACAGTTTCCATTTCTGCTCGTAAGTGCCAAAGGAAAACCAGTAACCGTTAATTCCCAGATATACTCGTCTCGTCCCCTTTTTGAAGCGGCGAAGCGGGCCACGTTCGAACGAAAGGCAGTGTTTTCTTGGTTTTGTTACTAGTGCGCACTGAGTGTTATCCGAGGAACTATTTTTATCCAACTGCTTGTACCGTAAAGAATGATGGGAAAAAGAGATTTGGCACGTTTTTGGAATACATATTTTCCCAGAGAGAGTAGTTTTCATTTCAAAATATAAAGATACCCGCGGAATTTTGCTTTGTGTGCAAGCTACAGATTTTCCCTTCTTTTCATTTCGTCACCGGCTTTCGTTTCAGTGATAAGTTGCCGAATACAGCGTTGACAATTGCTGTCCCGTTTTTGGTGCAATTCTTGCGGATAGGTTACATCCTTTGGTAGACCGGCCTGGTACTGAAGCAATTACGTGAACAATGTGGCAAAATTCCCAACTTGTGCAGTGCCCCGTTCCCAACCCACTTACCTGAATTCACTCTATGAACACGTGTAATGAATTATCCATCTCTTTACGAGGGATATCCTTGATCGAACTCGCAGCCACAAGTTTCTGTGAAAGGAGAAAATAACGTAGAATAAGTTATTTTTGCGGTATTATAGCGTAAAGAATATAATAAGGAGGTATTCTGGAAAGTTTTTTGCCGCAGCCCTACTCTACTGTACAAAGTCGATAGAGAAAGTCCTGCTTATGACCTTGATGTGTGTGTGTTTCCCTTGAAAAAACGTAATTCAGTTCTCTCGTGTAAAACTATCTTATCTTGCTGGCACTAGGAGGTAGTTAAACAATTTAATGGGTAATGGGCCCTAGTCATTCGGTGGCCATGTTGAGTGCTGAGGGATTGAAAACTTTTATTTTGCCTAACCGAAACTCGTTTCCAAACAGTTTGACTCGAAGCTCAGGATACGAAATCTGTTGTCTATGGCCAATATGGCTGGTGTGCGAATAAGGCCCATTCTGACAAATATTGAGACACCAGGTCGTTGGGTGCTCCTGCATATTAGACCTTAAAACTGTGCAGCACTTAACTAGTATTCACTGTAATAGTGCCGAAAAGTGTGCCATGCAGGAGGTGCCGGTGGAAGAACATAATTTGGAAGTGGGTCTGGGTCATCGTCGGGAACTCCGTAGTATTCCAGGCACCAGTTCGCATCTGACGGGGGTGGTGGTGGTGGATACTCTGTCCACTCAAAGCTAAACTGGTTTGGGCCGGAAACTGGACGAGATACGTGGTAAGTTGTCAATCGGGTCTGACAGTGCGGGCACCTGTCACGTACGTCTTCTCCAGCAAAGCGAAGACAACCCAAGAGACAATCTTCATGAATGTATTTGTTGCAACACGGGAGTGGTTTGGTGAATCCAAACAAATGAAACATTTTGTTTGGAGGAAAGATATTAAACGTTGTTTTGCACGAGCCGGGTGGAACTTCCTTCTGATCTTTGGCATTACTTGTTATCTGTAGAAATATTGCAGGGTTATTGGGTTCTTAACGTGCTACTATGAATAAATTCGCATCTTTCCTTTCTAAGCCATTTAAGACATAAACATGTAGTCTGTACGAGAAGAAGAATGCTGTTTACTATTTTCAAATATCTCTTTTTTTTTTCCAGAGATATTCAAGTTTTTTAAATATGCAAATTAGCTAAGAGATGTGGTCATAAACTCGACCGAATTTTGTTGAAGTATGATGAAAAGAGATATCTCAACCAATTTGCATCAGAAATGCTTGATTCCTTGCATTAAGATTCTAGTAGATGTGCTCCACAATTTTGTTACCATGGCAACATACTTGGTTCGAGACCTCCCTGATATTAAAGACTTTGCTGGTTACATTTGGCGTTTTATTTTGATATTTGCTAATGGTGCCTTATCTGCATGATCCTGCAAGCATATAAATATGTTAGGTCGAGTTTGTGTCCTTGTCAAATGTTTCATCAAAAAGTTTAAAATGAGGTCGGGGGGAACTGGAAAAAGAGTGAGTGGCCAATTTCATTAAAGCTGTTGGTGTGTTGCCTTTAGAACTATTTTCCTACCAAGTTTCAATGGTCTCTGCCGGAAATTGACCAAGATAGCTCTATTCATTCACTTGATTTTATATTGGGTTGAGTGACTAGTAATGCCATCTGTCCCCTCATTTGAATATTTTACACATTTTTCAAACTTAAATAACTCTGAAACCACTGCACATATTTCCAAACGGTAAGCTGCGTTCTTAATGTTTCCTGGAATTCTATGTGATAAACTTAAAAATTTTCAAGGGATAAAAATGTGATCATAGGCAATTTAAGTGAAATACGTCGCTTCAAGTGAATTCACTTAAGAATCCAATTGGCACGCTTCACGAGTCACAGGGAGTTGACTTGACCGCATCAGCATGTGGCTGAGAACAATTAGTGAAAAGGAGAGGTCAGTACAAACTGCTGTCCATTGTAGATTATACGTTGTGTTATTTTTTTTATCATAAAACTGGAAACCAGTGAGGAGGGCTTTACTGAATTTGAGAAACGAAGTGAAACGCCTGGGCCCGGTTGTTCGAAAGCCGTTTAACGCTCATCCCAGATGAAAAATTTACGAAGGAGTTTATTTCTCTACTCCAAGATGTGGTTCAACGCTGATATCCGACAAGACTTTACGTTAGAGGAAGTCAATCTTGAAAAACAACCATAAGCAAAGACAATTTCATCCAAAAGTTGGAAAACGTTAAACAAAAGTTTATGCTAATATCATGGGATAAGTTCATCAGCTTTCGAACAACCAAACGCTTATTAATACGGGAAATCGATCGGTAGTTTGCGAGAGGAAAACTTGTATTTTGCGGAAAGAGAAATCTGTATTACCAGCTGTTTTACCGGTTTACCGATTGTACGAGGTAGATGATGTGATAGTACAAAACTAAAGGGACAGTCTACAGTTTCCATTTCTGCTCGTAAGTGCCAAAGGAAAACCAGTAACCATTAATTCCCAGATATACTCGTCTCGTCCCCTTTTTGAAGCGGCGAAGCGGGCCACGTTCGAACGAAAGGCAGTGTTTTCTTGGTTTTGTTACTAGTGCGCACTGAGTGTTATCCGAGGAACTATTTTTATCCAACTGCTTGTACCGTAAAGAATGATGGGAAAAAGAGATTTGGCACGTTTTTGGAATACATATTTTCCCAGAGAGAGTAGTTTTCATTTCAAAATATAAAGATACCCGCGGAATTTTGCTTTGTGTGCAAGCTACAGATTTTCCCTTCTTTTCATTTCGTCACCGGCTTTCGTTTCAGTGATAAGTTGCCGAATACAGCGTTGACAATTGCTGTCCTGTTTTTGGTGGAATTCTTGCAGATAGGTTACATCCTTTGGTAGACCGGCCTGGTACTGAAGCAATTACGTGAACAATGTGGAGAAATTCCCAACGTGTGCAGTGCCCCGTTCCCAACCCACTTACCTGAATTCACTCTATGAACACGTGTAATGAATTATCCATCTCTTTACGAGGGATATCCTTGATCGAACTCGCAGCCACAAGTTTCTGTGAAAGGAGAAAATAACGTAGAATAAGTTATTTTTGCGGTATTATAGCGTAAAGAATATAATAAGGAGGTATTCTGGAAAGTTTTTTGCCGCAGCCCTACTCTACTGTACAAAGTCGATAGAGAAAGTCCTGCTTATGACCTTGATGTGTGTGTGTTTCCCTTGAAAGGACGTAATTCAGTTCTCTCGTGTAAAACTATCTTATCTTGCTGGCACTAGGAGGTAGTTAAACAATTTAATGGGTAATGGGCCCTAGTCATTCGGTGGCCATGTTGAGTGCTGAGGGATTGAAAACTTTTATTTTGCCTAACCGAAACTCGTTTCCAAACAGTTTGACTCGAAGCTCAGGATACGAAATCTGTTGTCTATGGCCAATATTGGTGGTGTGCGAATAAGGCCCATTCTGACAAATATTGAGACACCAGGTCGTTGGGTGCTCCTGCATATTAGACCTTAAAACTGTGCAGCACTTAACTAGTATTCACTGTAATAGTGCCGAAAAGTGTGCCATGCAGGAGGTGCCGGTGGAAGAACATAATTTGGAAGTGGGTCTTGGTCATCGTCGGGAACTCCGTAGTATTCCAGGCACCAGTTCGCATCTGACGGGGGTGGTGGTGGTGGTGGAGGATACTCTGTCCACTCCAAGCTAAACTGGTTTGGGCCAGAAACTGGACGAGATACGTGGTACGTTGTCAATCGGGTCTGACAGTGCGGGCACCTGTCACGTACGTCTTCTCCAGCAAAGCGAAGACAACCCAAGAGACAATCTTCATGAATGTATTTGTTGCAACACGGGAGTGGTTTGGTGAATCCAAACAAATGAAACATTTTGTTTGGAGGAAAGATATTAAACGTTGTTTTGCACGAGCCGGGTGGAACTTCCTTCTGATCTTTGGCATTACTTGTTATCTGTAGAAATATTGCAGGGTTATTGGGTTCTTAACGTGCTACTATGAATAAATTCGCATCTTTCCTTTCTAAGCCATTTAAGACATAAACATGTAGTCTGTACGAGAAGAAGAATGCTGTTTACTATTTTCAAATATCTCTTTTTTTTTTCCAGAGATATTCAAGTTTTTTAAATATGCAAATTAGCTAAGAGATGTGGTCATAAACTCGACCGAATTTTGTTGAAGTATGATGAAAAGAGATATCTCAACCAATTTGCATCAGAAATGCTTGATTCCTTGTATTAAGATTCTAGTAGATGTGCTCCACAATTTTGTTACCATGGCAACATACTTCGTTCGAGACCTCCCTGATATTAAAGACTTTGCTGGTTACATTTGGCGTTTTATTTTGATATTTGCTAATGGTGCCTTATCTGCATGATCCTGCAAGCATATAAATATGTTAGGTCGAGTTTGTGTCCTTGTTAAATGTTTCATCAAAAAGTTTAAAATGAGGTCGGGGGGAACTGGAAAAAGAGTGAGTGGCCAATTTCATTAAAGCTGTTGGTGTGTTGCCTTTAGAACTATTTTCCTACCAAGTTTCAATGGTCTCTGCCGGAAATTGACCAAGATAGCTCTATTCATTTATTTGATTTTATATTGGGTTGAGTGACTAGTAATGCCATCTGTCCCCTCATTTGAATATTTTACACATTTTTCAAACTTAAATAACTTTGGAACCACTGCACATATTTCCAAACGGTAAGCTGCGTTCTTAATGTTTCCTGGAATTCTATGTGATAAACTTAAAAATTTTCAAGGGATAAAAATGTGATCATAGGCAATTTAAGTGAAATACGTCGCTTCAAGTGAATTCACTTAAGAATCCAATTGGCACGCTTCACAAGTCACAAGGAGTTGACTTGACCGCATCAGCATGTGGCTGAGAACAATTAGTGAAAAGGAGAGGTCAGTACAAACTGCTGTCCATTGTAGATTATACGTTGTGTTATTTTTTTTATCATAAAACTGGAAACCGGTGAGGAGGGCTTTACTGAATTTGAGAAACGAAGTGAAACGCCTGGGCCCGGTTGTTCGAAAGCCGTTTAACGCTCATCCCAGATGAAAAATTTACGAAGGAGTTTATTTCTCTACTCCAAGATGTGGTTCAACGCTGATATCCGACAAGACTTTACGTTAGAGGAAGTCAATCTTGAAAAACAACCATAAGCAAAGACAATTTCATCCAAAAGTTGGAAAACGAAACAGAAGTTTATGCTAATATCATGGGATAAGTTCATCAGCTTTCTAACAACCAAACGCTTATTAATACGGGAAATCGATCGGTAGTTTTTGAGAGGAAAACTTGTATTTTGCGGAAAGAGAAATCTGCATTTCCAGCTGTTTTACCGGTTTACCGATTGTACGAGGTAGATGATGTGATAGTACAGAACTAAAAAGAAAGTCTACAGTTTCCTTTTCTGCTCGTAAGTGCCAAAGGAAAACCAGTAACCGTTAATTCCCAGTGTACCCTCACGAAGGGTCTAGTTGATTTGAGTGCAGCAGTTACAATAGCTACACGTGGTTTCTCTTCGATAAAATGCTACAGTAATCTATTTTAGGAGGAGCCATCCACATTGTGAGCACACTTACTCACAAGGCATAACTGCAAAGATCATAGCTTCACTTGAAGACATATATTACTAAGCAAGACAACGCAAGAGAAATGTGATGCATGCATTAAAAGTTTAAAACCGTTTGTGTGGACCCTTGAAGGTAGTCAATTAAGAGATCTGTTAAGCAGTGTCCCTCATAGAAATTTATTGTGGAGCCCCGCCCCTTATTTTTTTAAAACCAAAGTGAACAACTTTAGAATACCTTGCCCCCTTTGTGGGGTGGGTAACGCTGGATGCGTACCCCTATACGTAAATTTTCTTTGTCCCTGGGGAAAGCCCTCATAATTATTTCCTGTTAATTGGTGCTTTTCACTTGACGTCGCGGTAGCCATGTTGGTGTCACTAAACGAAAAAAATGGCGGCCATGTTGGTGTCCTGAATTAATTCTCCGGGAATTGCACTCTGTTTATATGCAAATATTTTGTTTTGCTTCGGTTACATAACATGGCTATTGATCACGTTAGAGAAGACCAAGAATACACAGACACATCTTCTTGCCCAATCAACCAATTCTCATAGAAACTTAACATCCTTAACACGGACCATTTTTAATCCACTGTATGTTGTACTGATTTAGACCTTACAAAAATTAAAATTAGGACCAAGGGTGCGTTCCATTCGCCTTTAATCCTTAATATTTTTCAGCATCGTTTTCAAAGAGAAATCTTCCTAGATTTGACTCAGAAAAAAAATCTAGGTTATTCGGTTTATTCTTACTTCATAACAGGGTCGATCTAACGGGCCCTATGAGTGTCCCATCTTTGCAAATATATGAGTCCCATAGAACTCATCACATTTAATGTATAAATTTGCAAGTTTGGCGTGTTATCATAGGTTCACACCTGGTGCCCGAGCATGGTGCCTGAGTATGAATATCTTGGCCAGCTGCTGCAGTTTCCTGAACCAATGCGCTTTGTTTCACAGGTGGCTTACTCATCAGCTTGATAACTCGGTCACGAACATCAAAATATGTGAGCTCCGGGTGTTCTGAGTTTATACGCTGCAACTCAGTCCAGAGACTCTCTTCTCTCACAGCTTCAGCTAGGCGACTCTTAAGCTAGGCATCCCTCCCAGGTTTGAAGGAACTGTCCAGTTGGATGATACGGTCAAACAGCCATACCAGGTGCAAAGAACACGACACTAGATCTTCCCCTTCTTTCTGGCGGTACGAAAAAAACTGCTGTTGCAGCTGGGGTAAGCTATCCCCATTCCCAAAAACTCTCAGGAGTACGGCAAATATCTGATCAGGATTGCTCTTGATTTCATTCCCCCTCCCCAAGATTTCTCGACGAGCCTCTCCAGCTAGGTTTTCTCTTTTTTTAATCCCTTACTTTCACAAATAGCCTTAGCATCTTCTATCCACTCCTCGACTGAGGGATCGGTTCCCTGAGCAGGCTTTCCCTTAAACTCTCCAACTTTTGTGATGGGGTGACATACACTACATGTTCTTTCTCTTCTCCCGGGCCTTTCCCTTCTGCACTCTCATCTTTAGACTGCTTAAGTAGTTTCTTAAGCTCTAACTCCATCAATTCAATGTTTGCAGCAGTCTGCTGAGCTTCTGCTTCTTTCTTAGTAAGTGTTAGCTTTAGTCCCTCGACCTGGTCTTTAAGGGCCGCAAAGTCTTCTTCGCACAGTATGAACTAAGATAATACTCACAGTTTCTTCCCACCGCCAGGGTCTTGTCTGATATCCTTGTGTGGTAATCCTGCCGACTATGCCAGATGTGACACAGGTTTCTTTTGCCCTAAATTACCACTTTATTACGCAGTAAGACCTAATGGAAAATTACAGAAATTAATATATATGGAAGCGACTCAAAGAAGCCGATAAAGATGCTACATCTTCAACAAAAATAAGAGAGGTGACGAACTCAGGCCGGCATGAGTTCGTTTCGGCCTCCATAATTTCTTGGTATGTGTTTACATAAGACAGGCCTGGCAATGAACTCACACCGGTCTGAGTTCGTACCATTGTCTTGTAAATGACAACAAATCTCAGACTGGGTCGAGAAGTTTCAAGCCTGCATGTATGCTTTTGGGTCAGCCATATATTTCTTGGATGAAACATTATTTTGTCCCGAAACCACACCAGGTACAGGTACAAGATCATACCGGTCTGAGTTCGTCCCGGTCTTATGTATATGTGAGAGTGCATATTTCTTGCGCTCACATGGGCCCTGGGGCCGAAAGGCCACACGTGCGCATACATGACATAGTGTATGGCACGTTTATTCTGTTTTGAGTCTTGTTCGCTGTTTTGCTTTTCTTTGTACTTTTATATCGTGTCCTTAAGATGTTCAGCTGCCAGGGTGAGGTTATTTTACTGTTTATTAGCGACTAAAGTGTTTTGGTAAACTAGGCCTGGTATTTTCATTCAAAATCCACTCCAGGATATCGTGTACGACTTTAAACCAAACATTTACATTACCACAATTGTTGCAAAAAGGCAAGGCAAAAATATATCGGCGTAAATACAGATTTTAAGAGTGCTGCCAGAAAATCCTAACTATTTTTGAGAGCACTGAGGGACAGGTGCTAAGTTTTGCTAACAGGATCCCATCAAAACATTTTGTCGCCCTATAAATCTCTCCACTATAGGTAGTACATTCCAACAAGTGTCGGTTTGTGCATTTCAGATTGGATTTGTTTGCCAGGCAATGAAAGTGTTTATCCAGTTTCACGAACTGATAAATTGCCTGCTACTAACTGAAGTACTTACTGCTCGCATTTAACAGTTTCTAACTTTATAGTCATGAAAAATGCATGCCAGAAAGAAGTAAGGCATACCTCGAAAAAAATTCAGTCATGATTCATAAATTTAAGTTGGCTACATGGCCATTCGTAAAAGCCACCGACACAGACAGGTTCTTCCTCATCAAATGCACCAGGAAATATGGGATGCAGTGCTGGGTTCAGCACTCGAAGAACTTCGACCACCGCATTTCCCCGAGCAACTGATCAACCGTGCATTTGAGTTCTCGAAGTCAAGACACAAACCGCATGGATTCTGCTACTTGTGTCAGGAAGCATCATTCCAAACTTGGTGCCTGTGGAATATAAGTAAAACACATGGATAAAGTACATTGAACGCTCATATTTGTAGTGTTGCAAGCATGCAATCTTACCTTGAGGAATGATAAAACCAGTCTGAGAGGGAGGTTGTCTATGTAATGGCCCACATGAACGGGTGGAAGTGGGTGGACGAACTTGGACTCGGGTAGTAGCTTGATTGGGAGGGACAAAGGTTGAAAATACACTGGAGGGGCTATCACCAAAGGGGAGAGTGGATGAGTGGATTTCTGAAGGCTGAACAACAGCAGGGACCGAAACGTTGTATATGGTGGTTGTTGTATCACTGACGGGGACCGAAGAGAAAGAGCTTTAGTGCGAAGGCTATTTGCCGTACATAAACTGAGTGTGAGACCACTGACAGGGGCAGTGGTTGTGTCTGTAATGGCCGTGGATGGGGAAGCCCGAATGATACTTGGAACATTGGTGATTGCGGCACTAGTAGATGGGGCGTCATTGGCAGGTGAGGAAGTATCCATTGAAAAGGAAACACTTAAAGTCCATTGATGACGTGTCTGCCACAGTTTGCGTCGTTGCCCACTACCATACAGAGCAGGCTTCCTCGGCACTCTTCCAACTTCTCTCAGTAAATCATCGGGCAAGTCTTTAAAAACAATACCCAGCTGCTGAAGCTTAGCATATGGCATTTTGCGGGCTTCTTCTTTGACAAGATCGCCTATACAGATCAAAATACATAGTTAATCTTCAGAAAAAGCTTGGCCAAGATATAGCTCAAAGATAAAACGCCATTCTCGGGGAGTCTCTCATATACCGGGCACCAAAAATAGTTAAACATTAACAGCTAATAGCATCATACAACAAATACTAGGTACACAGGAACAAAACTTGTCTTACACAGGGTACAGAGGAACGAACCCCTACAGGGTCAGGGGGAACACAGGGAGGGGAGACAGTGGGTACAGAGGAACAGAGGATCAGAGGGTATAAAGGAACAGCAGGTAAACAGGAACATTGGGTACAGAGGGACGGAGGGTAGATGAGGTATATGAGAGATCAGCCCAATTCTCGGATTAAGCCGTTACCATGGCTTGCCTTTAGAGGACACTTATAGAGAGCTTATAAAAAGCAAAGTATGCTGCAGGTAAGTTACAGCTGTAACACCATGCTCATTTGCAAACTATGAGGGGCTGATAGACTCTGCTGTCCGTTCGCTTGAAGATGGAAAACACCAGATGTATCGAGGGAGAAACAAAACTAAGACACGCGAACAGCATACTATATTTGGCATTGAACAGTTCCTGAAGAGTTTTTGTTGACACTTCCTCTTTCTTGTCCTGGTGACCTTTAAATAATCAAAAACAGCACAGTCAGAACTAAAGCTCCTAGGGAGTTTCTCCCATTACTCTTAAAAATACTAATGAATTAGGAAATCCTTACATGTATATTGCAGGGCAATCATTGGCTTTTACATACTTAGCAATAATTGTTGGACGTGTAATCCCTGGTGCATCAGTGTACAGATTGACAAGAGGGTTATCCAACAAGACCCAAGGTTGTTGAGGCTGTTAGCATCATCTATGATTGGGGTCTGTGACTCATAACTTTTGAAGTTACGTTTCGTGTCTATCTTTTAATCAGAGGCAAGAAACATGTCTAATTTTAATTCTCCGTGACATACAACTGCAAAGCAAACGTGTATGCACAGTACAGCATACATGACTAGACCGAATGCATAAATGGCGGCCAAGAAATATTCTTTTGTTTATGTACTAATTAGACTCACTAGCCTCGTTTGCATGGACAAAATACGAATGAAACGTTGCTTGAGAGCGAGGCTAGTGATTTTGGGTCACCATTTATGCATTTGGTCTATAACTTTTGATGGTTGGAAGTGTACTTATAAATAATTTAACCGCTGACGCAGACAAAAAAGCAATCTGACATGAAATCAATACTGGATTTTACAACAATTGCAAGCTACCCGTTCGAAAAATAATCATTACTTTGACCCAAACACTACATCTTATGATAGTCATTTTATTACTGGGGGTCAGCAGTTAAGGTATCGTTAACTATACTTCCAACCTGCAACGTGAAACAAGCGTTTGGCCTTTTTACAAAGCTCCAGTGAAATTAAGCAACTGATTCAATTTGAAAAAAGTGCCGCTATGTGCAGTATGCTTCGCACACATGGGCTGCTGCAATTTCATGTCCTCAGCATTTCCTTGAGGTATCCAAATCTTATACACAAGGCATATATAGTTCAATCTATTTGTACGCCACACTTATACCAAAAATTAACATATAACAGACCTCTGCTGTTGGTGTTCGTTGAAATTGTTCTCTGGATGATAACCTACAAAAATTATATGAGATTTTTCTGTCTAGATAAGAAATTTTAAAAAGTTACTGTCCGTTTTCCAAGGTTTCAAATCTTTCTGCCTTGTCAGCCTTTTTGTTGACCTCTGAAGCTAGCTGGAAATGGTGCAATGCCAATCACCAAAAGACCTTGTGTAATCAACCAGTGGCTTAATGTAATTCACTCGACCGACAATGATAGCAATGAACTCCTTTTTTCTTTCGGTTTTGTTTACCATTGGGTCGCTCAGGTTTTTCCTAAAACCCTGTTTGCATCTCCTTTGCTTGGCTCACTCACACTGAGATGAGACATTTGATGCTCTACACTTTCACACTGTTCTGCGATTTCTAATGTGCGAACGAGTGTAAGCTCCTCTCTTTCCTCAAGGAATTTACGCCTTACATAATCTGACCTACATTTACACAGGACCGCGTCTCTCATCTGGTAGGCAAAGTCTACACCAAAATTGCAATCCTTTCCTTCTTTTCTTAATCGAGTAACAAATTGCAAAACAGTCTCACCTTCCTTTTGTTGGAGTCAGTGAAATTTCTGGCGGGCGAAGGCTGCATTGACTTTGGGAAGAAAATATCCATTCAATGCTGTTATAGCTGTGGCGTAATCGGTTGCTTCGCCGGTATCTGCAAGAGTGGAGAAAATTTCTTGTACATCTGGGCCTGCGAAATGGAGTAGCATCGCTTGTCTTTGTTGCCATTTTTGCTCAGAGACATCTTGTTCTGTACTTATCCTCATCGCCAATGTTGTGTCCTCTTAGTACATAAATTACAGGATTGGAGAAGTGAAACTAGTTCCTCAGAAACACACAACGAGTCAACCACGTGCTCTCTTTATTCTTCGTCCCCCATACTGCCCCTTTTCTACTTTATGATATGCATGCATGAAATGTGACATACACGACACTTTCTACCCTCAATCCTTGGGAATGTGCCAATATTTAGGGGGATGTCATCGTAGTGCATTATACCCCAAAACTTTAAAACTTTGTCATTCTTAAAACATGGAACTCCATCTAAGCTTTGGAGCATTTGGATTAAGAGCAACACATTTGCAATGTGTGGACCTGACTGCAGCACTGGTTCAGTTTTCTTTTCATCTAAGGTAGATAATGAGGGCCCTGGATGACAGTAGCGAAGCACAGATGCAGTTTCAGTTTTTTGATTCTTCATCCCAAACCTCTTTTCTCCAACATAAAAGTTGTAGCCCCTCCTAGAGGCAACTGATGAAAGTGACTGTCAGAAGCTATATAATGTGGGCCATTGTTGCCGGTCTGTGATAGGGAATGGTTGACGCAGTTGCTCAGTCATGAAGGGATCAACTTCCTGATATACCAGATGGCTTGAGTCAACCATTCCTGCAGCCACAAACTGCTGCAGCCAGTGTCCCAAGTAATCATGTTCAATCTCTTTCTCAGTGAAGGGGCAGTCAAACTTTTTCTTCAATGCATACATGTATAAATCTTATTTTTTTCTCTAGCATATAATAAAAATTATAAAATGAAAAGTCACATCCAAGTGGAAACAGTGGATTGTAAACCTTACGTACACTGTTTGAATCAAGCAATCAGAACACATTAATCTCTGGTAATATAAGATTCCTGTCATTTGGAAATTAAAAGTAGGACTTTTTCATGTAAGCCACTGTTGATTTTAAAATTGTATTGTTAATAATCTTTTTTTTTTGAAAAAAATTTAAAAGAAAACTAAAAATGTGGTTCTTTCTCTTTCTTTCTCTTTTGTCAGTAATAGGCCATTTGCACTGAGAGGTCATGTGATATCGTTTTTATGAAAACGAATAAAAGTAATATGATTTTACCTTCCAAAAACGATTAGTGGTTCACATGTTAAACAGAATAAGAGTGATTTGGTTTTTCAAACTCGCACCGTTTTCTTAAAATGGGTAAGTTCATAGCAGATCACGTGACCAAAATGTGATTTTTAAAAATTAATTATGCATTACCTCAGCTTACCAGTTTCAGGGTAAACTGAGATAATCAATTGAAAGTGCAATAAAATACCTCCCTTAAATGAGTTTCCTGTCAAATTTCGGGTGTAAGATAATTTTTATGTGCTCTGTCAACTTTTGGCATCAGCAAGATTCCAACTGATTGTTTAATGGGAGGACTGGTCACATGACCTCTTAAAGCAAGTGGCCTATTAAGCTTAAACTAACATGTATAATAAAAATGGGTTTCTAGACTTAAAAAGTTATAGCAGTGAAATTTATTTTGCTGACTTTCAAAATACTGTTTTAAAGAATTGAAAATACATATAGGAACATTGAATGACTTTGGTTAGACTGCCCCTTCATCAATGCCACAAGCCAGGACAGCAGGCCTAACCATGGGATTTTCAGCAATAGATACAGGATCTTTGAATAGTCCTGGAGCCAATGGTGTCACATCATTCAACTGAGCTACTGTGATAAAGTTATTTTCCTTCCACGCTTGCATTCTTTTGATGGCAATTTCACTTGCTGGTTTGACATTGAAGTGCTTTTCTTTTATGTGAGTCATCATTTCTTGTGGTTGATTCATTTTTGAGAGTACACGTATCTCTCCACATATGGGACACACAGTTTGGAAAGGATTGAGCAAGAAGCTCTTGCTTCCCCATGTCTTTTCAATTCCACTTTGGACCTTGTCAAACTCCATCATAAATCGAGGGTCAGTTTCCATCAACTCCCGACATTTTGCTGTCCAGTTCGCATTTACACAGCCTCTTTTTCTTTTTCCCTCCTCATCATGGAGACCCATTTCTCTTTTAATTTCTTTGGACACAATTTCCTTGCTTCTTACTGTTCGCCTACCCATTGCAATAGAAATGTTCCCAGAAATCTGTGTTTTCATAACTACCTTCAACTTGGAGAAACTGGGAAGGAGGCAGTACGCATTGCCAAATCCCTCTGAGTCATCCATGTCTAGTTCTATTTGTAGCTCTGGATTCTGAGGGAGGCAGTAGCCCACAGAAAAGTAGCCCATTTTGATGTTATAAAGCTTGCTGATTTTCTCCATAAACTCTTTGGATGTCATATCCTTCCTGACATTAATCAACTTGAACATTTTTGAATGACTGCTTTGAATACTCCACATTTTGCTTCCTGGTAAGGCTGAACAACAATGTCATGATTTTTGA
>NC_090874.1:38665794-38668294 GCF_036669935.1 Montipora foliosa
ATATTTAGCTCTCTTTGTCATATTCCATATTTCATTGTATCGTTCTGTATTAAACGCTTTAGCTATCATGTTCACAATTAGTGGCCTGTCTCGTTCCCTGTTTATGTGCCTCCATGGCAATTATCTCTGTTTAGAGTTTTACGGTTTATCTCGCGTGAGGTCACGTGTGCCTTGGTGGCCGCATATGGGCATAGTCTTGGTGACTACTTCTGTTCGTTATGGGTGGCGTTCCCCATGTTCTTTGTCACCCCACCCCTCCGTATCATAATCCTTTGTTTTCCTCGCGGATGCCTATCATGTATCTTCTCCCTTTGTTTTTCCCCAGACGTCTTTTCCAGCCCTATGTGGACTGAGCTCACTCATGTACAGGACCCTTTCGATGCCGTTTGGCTGACAAGTTACCCGAAGTTGTCCTTGGTTCCAGAGCAGATAATACTACACTCACCTATCTCAACGGCTTTAAACGATGGTGCTCCTGGGCCTCCAAGTTTCCCGAGATTACTGTGCTACCAGCTACACCCGCCTTTGTTGCCTTGTACTTGCGTGGTGTCCTTCAAGCGTCCACTTCTCCATCCCCAGTCCAGTCAGCCTTGTACAGCATCCGCTGGGCACACGATATTGCTGGTTTAGGGTCTGCAACTAGTCATACACTCCCACAGAAAGTCTTAGAGTCAGCCAGGCGGAGGCTGTCCCACCAGACATCCAAAAAATTACCTTTCACAGGGGAGATTTTGCTCAAGTTTTTCCAGAGCCTTGACGGATCATTGGTGGACACGAGGCTCATGGCCATGGCTCTCCTTGCCTTCGCAGGGTTCCTGAGATTTGATGAATTATCCAATCTTAAGCTTAAAGATGTAGTTTCCCATGCCACATTCTTTGAACTGTTTATCAAAGGTAGGAAGACTGATCAATATCGTTAAGGCGCCGTCGTTCCAATTGTTAAACTGGTACCGACCTTTGTCCTTGGGCTAATCTTCTGAAGTACTTGTCTCAGGCACAGCTCTCTTTGCCCACATCTGCCAACGGCGGCGATGGTTTTCTTTTTGGTAATATTCAAACCAAGTCCGGAAGGCAGTTTATCCGCTCAGCTTCTAAACTCTCTTACTCTAGATGTAGAGAAGTACTTTTAAAGAAGTTAGTGGACGTAGGATTACATCCTAAATGCTATTCCTGGCATAGCTTCAGGAGTGGCGGTGCCTCTTCCGCCGCTAATAATGGAATTTCGGATAGAATGTTCAAGCGGCACGGTAGATGGCGTTCACACAACGCTAAAGATGGGTATGTCGAGGACTCCTTAGAAAGTCTTTTAGCTGTTTCTATTTCTTTAGGCCTCTAGTTTTTCCCGTTCTTTGTATTCCCAGCAGCTCACAGTTCGAGCTGCACACCCATCCTTGTGTACGAGTCATGAATAGAAATCGGAAATGTATTTACATCCGGCGGAGCTGAACTGTAAGTGATAGCGACAAAGAATGTAAATATTTTCCTGTTGGCATGAAATGCACGGGTGCAGCTATGGCATTGAATTAGTCTATTGTTATTTAGATATATAAGGTTTGCCAGGATGTAATGTATTCATCTCAGCTCTCGAACTTTCAAATTTTATTTTGGATCACTTTGTATGTCTGGAAATCTTATATTACCTCTAGCCCCCAGAGGTTAGTTTGCCTGCATTTGGTTGGGGAATACGTTCCTATTTTCCCACTGGGTTTTTGGGTTTGCGTATCAGGCGGTTGCACATGCTTTAGCCGGAGTGGTTGTTACTTTATGTTAACCTTGTGTCTTGTATCTTATCTGAGCTTTGTAACGATACTCGGACGGCATTAAACACTCAGGCTCACAGTTCGAGCTGCACACCCATCCTTGTGTACGAGTCATGAATATAGATAGGAAGAACGCAAATTAACATATTGAAGAAAAAAAATTGAAGAGCGGGGAGGTTCGGTGAACGAAACAAGAATAATGCTTTCCAACGGAACGAAGAGTAGTTGGAAAGCGTGTTCTTTACGGTTTGTAGCATTACTATAATTCAAGGTATTCACAATGTTTCTGAAATAAGGCTTCAGATATTTTGAACAATTGTTTCGTATTAACCTTTGTTCATGATTATGTAACTGCATATCTTATATGTTAATCACTTTGGTTAAAAAGTAGAATTTCTAGTTTTCGCTATCTCGCCTTCTGGACAGCCACCAAGAACTGTAACCTAACTTTGTGTTAGTTAGAAAACTTAAAGTTCTAATTCTTGGAGCTGAAATACGTTGCATTCGATCGAGGAATACGTTCCCGGGTTTTTTGTCCCACTGGGTTTTTACCCCGGGTTTTCATATCGGGCAACGTATCATCGGTGTATTTTCTGTAGATTTTTCCTAGTTTCCTGTTATGCGATTTTTTTACTTATGTAATTGCCCCTGCACTTAAATTTTTTGGCTACGGTTACCTATATAGTACATTTCCTGTAGATAGATACATTTATATATACATTTTTCAGGCTATTGTCAAC
>NC_090874.1:38678294-38703294 GCF_036669935.1 Montipora foliosa
TTAGCCGACTACGTCTATTTACTGAAACAATAACGAAAGGAATCTATAAGAAGGCCTATTGTGGAGAAAAACTAAGTATAGTAATTTTGATTAAGACCACCTTCAAATTTGCTAGATTTCAGAAGACGGTCGAATACATAACGAGATATCAGCTTTGGTGGTCAACGTGTTCCACAGGCTATTATTAAGTGGTAGTTGCAAAGCAAAGTTTTAAACAGAAATGTTTAGTACTCGCACTTTCATATCACATAATGCCTCCTTGTGTATACGTAAACACCGACACGCTGACTTACTTGCATTTTTTCTAGAAGTCGTTTTGTTTCCACTTGCTTGCAAACTGCCTCGTTCCAACAAATCTGAACGATTTCAAGAAAGCTGCAAATTCTTATTTTGACGAAATGCTGGGTCTTGGCGCAACAAATCTGCGTGAGCACTTCTCGATTGAGGAATTAACCACAGGTAGTTCATTGCGCACTGTGTGATAGAAAGCCTGGCTGGATAGATTAGGACAGATTCTCAGAAGAACATTTTACGTGGAAGAAGCAGTTTCAGTTCAGAATTTGTTTGATCCAATTCAAAAGAGTTTTCTTGCGTCCGCGGAGCCTCAACCGCGCGCAAAACTGTTGCTGAGACAGTTAAAGTGCCCCTGTGACCAAAAAATCAATTCATATTTTTCTTTGGATTTTAAAACTATGTTAACAAAACACAAGTGACCCACGTTTTAAGCCTTGATTTCAAAAAGACACCTCTTTATTTTAACTGTAATTTTCCTATTTAATGGTCCGCCATTACTAACATTATGTTCTTGAGAGAGCTGGATCGAGGAGAAAATGACGTCAAAGGCTCACTAGTTTAAGAATGCAATACGTGTGTACGCCGCAGAATTAATATGCAGCACGGGGGTTTTGGGCTTTCAGACTTTTAAACTCACGCTTTGCATATATAATAAGCTGCGTTCACACGCTGAAATTTTAAGCTAGTGAGCCTCTGACGTCACTTTTCCCTGGATCCAACCGTCTGAGGTCCAATCGGTCAGTTTTGAACGTGAGTAGTGGCGGACCGTGAAATCCAAAACTTACACTCAAAGTAAACGGCCTTTGGATAAAAATCAAAGCTCAAAATTTTGACAGTTAGGTGTTAAGCAAACACTTTCAAAATCTGAAGGAAAAAAGGAAGTGGTTTTTTTTATCTCAGGGGCACTTTAAGGTGGCTTACTACACTTTTCCGAAGAAAATTATCAAGATTTTGAATCTGTGAAATTAAAGCAACAGGATGTCTCTTCTGAAGTGTTAGTCATTTTGACACAAAACAACAAACAAATGAATGCAAATCAGGGGAAATGCTAAATAGAGTGACCGAGCTCGTGGAGGGGGACTGGAAACTAGACATTTCAAAGGCTTTTTTTTCAAACCTAGCCGTACGACCAGGGTTAAAATTTGAGAACAAGTGAACAATATGAACACGAAGCCGTCAACATTGTTTCAAAAAAAGATCTATCACAGAGGGTTTCAGTTATTATCAAAATAGACGAAAATCGACGTTTTTGCCATTTGCAAAAAAACTGTCTGACAGATTTAACTATCTATTTCTATGCATGATTTTTTTTCCTCGCTTAGAAAATCCTGAAATCTTAGGGTGGGGTCGTACATCTAGTTTTGAGAAACAGGCCTTTAAAATTTCTAGTTGCCAGTCCCCCTCCAGGCGCTCGGTCACTGTATTTAGCACTTTCCCCTGATTTGCATCTATTTGACATCAATTGCAGTGACTAACACTTCAGAAGAGACATCATGTTTCTTTAATTTCACAGATTTCAAATCTTAATCTTTTTCCTCGGAAAACTGTGGTAAGCAACCTTAAAGTTATCCGTCATCAGACTCATGCAACCGAAAGGGCAAACTTCTTCAGTATGCATAATGACACAAGACATATGCTCAAACGCATGTCAGAGACAAAGTCGAATGCGCATTTGTCTTCTTTGGTTTCGTCGCTTGCTTCTCGTCAATATCTGCGTTAATCCATCAACTCTGAAAATCCATACTTCTTAGGAAAGGAGGGGGTTGAAAACTTGACGAGAAGAAAAAGTTATAGGCGATGCAACCTTTAAACATGAGCGTAAAAAAAACATTTTCTCAAAGTGTCCGTCCTTTTATCTTTATAATCAGATGCTTTGAGTAAGATAAAGACGATGAACTCTTGAAATAATAAAAGGCAATTTTCCAAGCATTCGTCCATGGGCCTTAGAAATTCCTAATTTGGTAAGGAAATTCATAAACATACCGGTGAACAGTTTTGAGTCTATTTTCTTCAAATTCTTGGTAGCAGTTTCGTTTCAAAAATTCAGTTCACTTCAGAAGGTTAGTTACAAAAGATTTTATTCCAATCCATGGCCCACCGAAAGGTAATGAAACGGAAGGGACATAATCCAACTTCTAAGTGTTTTCACCCAGTCCTTGTTTTCGAAACCAACATAAATATTGAATTAAGTATTTTTTACAAATGAGGAAAGAATTGCGGATTGCCAAAACCTGAAACCAACCGTCTCAAAATAACTTGAATCAAAACGAAAAACATTGCTGTAGAGGAATTTCAAAAGTCTTGCAAATTCTTACACTCAGTAAAAACCTAAACCAAATTCAAATCAAACTTTGGAGCGTTTAACACAAACCTCGTCAGGGGATTCGCCGAGCAGAAAAGCAACACCTGCACACTTGTCACGGGTGACTTCTTGTCAATGATGTAACGATGGATTCTCGCGTTTCTATTGGCTAATTGGTCACACGCGCCCTTGTGATTGCCACCTGTCATGTTAGTGTTTACACCCTTACGTAGCCAACCTTACCATCGTTCCAAAAGGGCGATTAACGTACTCTCTCAGGAATTTGGTAATTTTTAATTCATAGACGCTTCGCAGATCGTTGTTTTAACTGGGGTGATCTTTTGTCTGAAATCTTCAGGGATTGAAGGTAAATTTTTCCTTTTACAAACTACAAATTCCCCGTTGCCTCGTTGTTATACTTTGCTCAAATTTGTGGACTGCTCTGATCTGGAATAATAGCAGATTTGTGCTGCAGCGTCTACGAACCTACATTATCACTTGTCAACTAATCATTGAGGTCAAATACATTAACTTAGACAGCCTTTTCTGGGGAAGTGTGACGAGCGTTGCGCATGGTTTGAATAATCCTCTTATTTTCTCGTTCTTCTTAGGCGTTAAAGCAAGCCCTGAGGACGTACCAATATTTTTAACGAAGGTGGGTGAATTAGAAGATGTTTAACCCAGCGAGACATATGTGGCTTGACGACTGGTGACTTAACTCATAAACAGAAAAT
The DNA here is from genome assembly GCF_036669935.1 of Montipora foliosa. NCBI lineage: Eukaryota > Metazoa > Cnidaria > Anthozoa > Scleractinia > Acroporidae > Montipora > Montipora foliosa. The sequence goes on from NC_090874.1 coordinate 38,681,625, forward strand.
ATCACCCGTTGATAATGTCCTTGGTTAAGCGACCATGATACAATACAATGCGAGAGTCGTATTATTATTGTACTTGACGTTATATTATTCCAATTGCCGTTTCCTGGCGTATAATTTCCATTTCTCCCTTCGCAGTAATTGAGTGAAGGCACCAGCTCCTCCTGTATAATACGGGTCTTCAAACCAACAAACGTCACGCAGGAAGTTTCTATACCGAAACGAAAATGAATTTCGGCTGATTAACTTGATTTCATTTTCATTTTCGGGAGTCAGTTAGTCAATTGTCTCTGCTAGCAGGAATTAACTCCCATTTTGTGTCAAGTCCTGCAAGCAGACAGGTGACCGGGGAATATAAATCCGGCAGTAGGTTGGATATTTCAGTGGTCCAGGCACCACGTCGCCTGAATCCGACTTTTGCAAGTTTACTCAGTTTATTTTAGTTCGTTTAGTTGATTTATAGTTTGATATGTAAATTCAAAGCTGGATTATGAAGTCCTCCGATCAACATCCCTAAAAGCAATATTTCATAACTGGTTGAGCGCTAAGCCGTATTCCAACACTGTTTTCATGAAACGATAACGATCCTCCCACATAGAGCCCATACATTGCTGCTGGTGGAAGGTCAGCACTCTCCATTCCAAGAATTCAATCACAGCTTCGTCTTGCTAGGTTCGGTGACTTTCTTTGGTCATTGCATGATTTTCAGATGCAGACACTATGGCACTAAAACGAGACTAGTTTTTTTTCATGAAGTACTTATTCAGTTGCTCAATTCACAACGTCGTTTGTCAAAACTGTTTTATTTGAATCATAGACATTTGCGTGAAGGCTTTCAATGTTGATAGATCATTATGATCTTTATTGCCCGCAAGGCACTCATGATGCAATGTGAGATGCAACTTGAGTGAGTAATGGCGCTGATTCGTTTCCGGTGTATTAAAAACTTTACGATTTACATAAAATTCAAATATCGGAGTCCCAAGCAATCTAAGGGTGCGTTCGATTGACCGTATTCCGGAATAGGAATACATGGAATATAAGTTAGAAATCCTTCGTTTTTACGGACGTTCACATTAAGATTTTCAAATATCTGCTAAAATGCTATTTTAAACATATTTTTGTTATCCTTGCTGCTTCGAAACGCGCCAAACGTACCGTTTTAATCATCACTCCACGTATTCTTATTCCGGAATAGGGTCAATCGAACGCGCCCTTAATTTCTAAGTCCGACGTAGCGTCCGTCGTTCAACAACTAATTAAACCTTGTTATCGGAATAGCTACAATCTTGGACAAAAAGGGTTGAGAATATTAAAAACAGGGGCTCCTTTACACACTACGCCCTCAATATCGCACCCTAGCAGCAGTCATCCCCCACCCCCCCTGATCAATGTTGATAAGCCCAGGATCGACATGGTTTGTTTCATGTAGCAACATTGATCAAGGGGGTGGGGGGCAAAAAGAGACCTCGTTTTTCATACTTGTGATCCCAGTTAGTCCAAAAGCAGAATTTTCTCAACAATTTTGTCCAAGGTTGTAGTATAAACGAAAACAAAAGCTTGCTTTTGTTTTTCACCAAGGCATAAGTGGTCCGACCACGAAGAAAACGCACGTTTTGACGGTAAATAGGTGAATGTTAACTTGTTTTTCTCTTTTCAATCAAACAGCGGACCGCTGATCAAGATGAGGACACGAGTTACACTTTTGCTGTGCCTTACGATACTGGCCCTAACACAAGGTAACGATTTTTCAATTTCTCCATTTAGTCAGTCTTAAACAGCCTTAAGGTAATTCCCATGAAAGTGACGTACTATCCAGATTTTTTTTTTAAACTTGGCACAATTGATATTCATACACAGGACATTTAAAAAATGCAATAAAAAGATGAGGTCACCGAGCTCGTTTTTGCACTGTATGCCCGTTGTTACCGAATTTCGCTAGAAGCCTTCGCAACTAGATCAACCGGAAAAATTGTTGTCATGTAGCAAAAGCTACTGAATATTACTGAAAACTTGAACCTGCTTGTTTGTCCGGGCTATAATCTTTAAGTACAGTGATTTCAAATTGCTTAATCTTGCAAAGAAATGTAAGCAAATTGGACTGCTACAATCATCACCTTGCACTCGGTATCAGGCTCCAAATGCAGTTTCGCGTCATTTATAGGTAAATACTACAACTTCTGCTAACCAACTTTTTTTCTCCTTAATATGTGTTTTCCGTGTACCTATTACGAGTAAATAAAATCATTTAAAATGGGGGAGGGGGGGGGGGGGGGGGTCAACGCTCGTTTCTTCGCAACACGATGACAAATGGATGGCAAAGGGGCAATTTCGGCTTCAAAATGATCATTTTCCGCGAAAGGACTAGGGATAGTTCGAAAACAACACCTTAACCGAGAGGAAACATCATGATTGCACTTAAAAGCTCTTGAACAGCAAAAGCGGCCCTTGTTGCCTTTCTTCAGATGGCCGGCGTGAAACCCCGCCATCTCCGAAGTCGCTATGTTATGCGCAGTATGACATGCGCGGTGCAAAACAAGGGAATCCCCTTAACTGAAGTCAATCTTATGAAAAAGATGGTCTTCTGATGCCAAGAGAAACGCATTTGCTTTTCTAGCGCCAAGACGCAGGGTCACCTTTTCTTTGGTGGTTTACCCAAGCGTGGGACTGCAAATATGATAAGAGGGTATGGATGGGGTTAACTGATAACTGAGATTCGGCCAAAAATTTAACTGATAGCTGAGAATTGTTGAGGTGTTTCTTAACTGTTAGCTGAGAAATGGGCGAAAATTCAGCTTATAGCTGAGATTCCAGCATCCCCATCCCGACCCTCTGATAAAGCTCAGTGTTTGACGGTCACATTTCCATAACAAGTTTTGGACTTGAAAATATTTGACTTAAGTACTCACTGAGACGGACGTATTTAGTTAGTATAAACTTTGATTACCGATATGATAAGGCCAATATACTGCATCGGCGGCCGCCCTTTTAGAAGAGATCCGATTCTTTCAATTTACACTAATTCTTCATGTCTTCTACCTTTCAGCGGCACCAGACCCCAGTAGACGCCTGCCTGATCAACAAGGACCACAAGATGAACAGGAACAACAAAGAGATCAACAAGATCAACAACAAGGACAGGAAACTGCGCCAGCTCCCGATCAACTGCAACAGCCTGTGGCGAACTATATGGCAGGTCCAGAGGGTACAGACATGAATCAACAATTTATGGCCCCACCCATGGACCAACAGATGGCCTCACCAATGAACCAACAATATATGGCCCCACCAATGGCCCCACCAATGGCCCCACCAATGGACCAACAGATGGCCCCGCAAGTTAACCAACAATTTACGGCCCCATCAATGGATCAGCAGGTTGCTCCACCTTTGGATCAGCAAGCGAACCCACAGCTGGATCAGCAAATCGCTCCGCCAGCTGACCAACAGGCTCCGCCACAAACGGACCAACCAAGCGATCAGCAAATGGACTGTTGTTCGCCAGGACCAAACTGCTTTAATCCTTGTGCTCCCCCTGCGGCTCCTCTTACGTTTGCTCCACCACCACCACCACCACCACCCCCTCCTATGCCCGCTATTGGTATGGCCGGATGCTGTGACCCATCCATCATGCCAACTTGTCCAAACCCTTGTCCTCCACCTCAGCCACCTCATCCACCAAGAACAGCATACGCACCCTACCCTGGTAGGTCCAGATTGATTTTGTTGAAACTGTAGCGAATTTACGGTCCGAACGCGACTATGAAAACAGCGGCTAGATTGTGATATGGAAGCAATGGGCAGAATGAAACGAACAAACGTAGGGAGATGCATTAACCCTGAACTCGATAGATTTGATGACAATGCAGGCTTCGAGGAGCTGTGGGAAGCATCTTTGTTTCCGGCAGTCGTTACTCCACCAGATACCCCGCAGCTTTACAACCTGACCAGTGTAGGATGCAGCTCTATTGTGTTTAGGGACTCATTGCTTCCGTTTTTCATCTTTATATCATAAGCTCAATAGGGCCGTTTATACGAGAGAAAATAAGCCGAGGCTTACTCTGGCCGAGGCGTACATAATACGCGAAAGGAACTATTTATACGAGTATAAACTCGAAGGCCAGGATAAGCCGCGGCTTGAGAAAGCCGTGAACGTAGATTTTGTACTATTCATACGTGGTGTTCGCGTGTTATGTAAGCCGCGGCTTATTTTCTTTCGTATAAACGGCCCTATTAATTCACGCATTTTGATCATGTAATACGTATTCTCACGTATGGTGATGAGAGGACAGACGCATAGCTGACGTCACCATCAAAAATTTTTAATTATATATCTTACGTAAAACAAAGACATTTTGACGTCATTTGCAATCTATTACTGAACAAACGGCACGCTTGTTAAGCCCATTGTTTTCTGAACCATTTACGAGAGCCGTTGTAATAGCTGCTTCCTGAGCGGTTCTTTGGTCGTCATCTCTGCTTCGGTGTTGTTATAATTGCCGCTGTATTTAACCCCAGTTTCCCCCGAGAAAGCAAAATATGCACGTGACTCATTTCAGTAATCTCAGACAGTCATGAGATAATTAACCCTGAGGTTTTCTTAAATGTTTTGGGTTAAATTTGTTTTTCCCCGACTCCTGCATATTATTCCACTCATTTTTCAGTTCCTTCATAAAGTTGTTGAGATAGATTAACATCCAACATGTATCCTTAGTTTCTTCTAGTTTCGTCGTCAATTTGAAAGCGCCCCAGCTAAAAGACTTTTTCTCTTTCTCAGGTGAAATTACAATGAAAATGAAGCAGCCATGGAAGTCTCAACTCGCAGATCACTCTTCCCCAGCTTATAAAATCCTTTCGGGCAACCTTGCGACTGCGGTAAGTACAAACACCAAAGATTAGGGAGCTTACGCAACAGGACGGCAAAATGACGAAAAAATGTCGCGTAAGATTGGGAATGCACAGTCTCGCGCGACATTTTTTTCGTCATTCAGCCGTCCTGATGCTTAAGCTCCCTAATGATGCAACGTGATCGCATCTTCATCGGTTGCCTACAATTGAACACCACTGACCGATCTGAAATGACCCTACACTCTTTTAAACTCAATTACCCTTTATCCGCATTACACAGATAAGCTTTGTGTAAACGGATGCAACATTGTTGACCAACAACTCCCAATTGGGAGTTCAGTTTATGAAATGACGCCTGCGGCAACCAAAACGCCACTTCAAAGTACAACTTAGCAATGCCTTAAGTATTTTGTACGTATTTTACCTTGTTCAGGTTGTACAATATGAGCCAAAAACCCACAACTTAATTAGTGCGAACGGCTTTCGTTATTTCACGTTGTTGTTTTGCAGAGTATGGAAAATAAACGTTACAAAATGTGTTGAATGTGCAGCACGATAATTCGCCTCTCTTTAAGCCAATAATACTATTGTTTTCTGGTGTATTTTGTCGCTGTGTCTGACGTCCATTCTTAAACTCCCTAATAATGTCCGATCAAGAGAACGTTAGGCAAGAAAGCAACTCCCCATATTAGATCCTCTTACGATGAAAATTAGTTGAAATCTATTAGAATCACTCCGTGTCATGTACGCTCGATTACCAGCCGCTGTTTCGGGAAATGAGCCAGCGCTCAGTCCTGAAATTCTCGGGGAGGTACCTGAACTCGAGTGAGAGGCGGAATTCGAGCCTGCGTGTCATGCTGCGTGATTATTTCAATGACGAACGACACGACCCTATTGATCAGCAAGAGTGAAAATGGACCGCGCGGTCATGGGACCAAGAGATAAAAATAACCTTCGTAGCACGGGCTCAATCTAAAAATAAATTATAAATAATTATCGTATGACACTGGGATCCGCTGTCTTACCTCATTCTCTCTTGGTCTGATACAACTGTTTGCAAACACTGTCACATGTGTTGGGAGTCGTTGCTCGAAGTTTGTTGAAAAGGTATTTTGATTAAACAAACCCTGCAATTTTCCTTGTCCTTGGCGTAACACGGTTGGATCGGTTTGGGGAGCCATCCAAGGCATGAATGCATTTGTAAATCGTTGTTTATTCCATGCATCAAAAGAATCCATGCTGAAAGAATATTACTTATTATTGGACTTTTATCTCTTTCTATGCGTTTGTAAAGTTTCACGTTTGTTTGAATCTTTTAATAAGAACCACTATTATTATTGCTATTATTATTATTATTGCTATTATTATTATTATTATTATTATTATTATTATTATGATCATCATCATCATCATCATCATCATCATCCCGGGGATTCGCACGTGGAATTTACAATTAATTAATGCAAAATTAATTTTCTTGCAGGTTAAAATAGCTCTACGAAGAGAGGCTTATATCAGCAATATATACTTCAGGTAGTTCTAATCGAGGTTTACATGCGTTTGTTACAGTTCCTACGTACCAAATGAATAGAAGTACCAGGGCGTGACCCATTTGGGCAATCCTTGTGCTTTAAATTTACGTAATTCGAAGACTCTCGTCCCACTCTGTCTTGGAACCAAAATCAAGGAACAACATGGATCGCAATCCATTGTTTCAACAAATTGAAATACCACAGTTATAATTGATTATTGCTCCATTTGATTCTAAACAAAAAAGTTAGCAATTTTTTGGGATTCCCGTTTTCACGTTAAATTCTTCGAGAAAGATGTTTCCTTCTTTCTCAGAAATATCTTACACGAGACTGCTATGAATTCTCAGTCGCAAAGCACTCATACAAATCAATTTTATTACCTTAATTTCAAAGGGAAGGGTACGTACCTGGAAATCCTTCAACTATGCCAATCACAGTTGCTCACTTTATGGTCGATGGTGGTTCAGATGATGCCTCTCTTCTACAGCAATCAGTGACGCCAGATGAGTCGCTGGGAGATGGACTTAAAGTCTACAAAGACTCATTTAACGCCTACTAAAAACAGCGAACTGCTGACGGTAAGGTGTGATGACACATTTCACTTAAAATTGGTTGTGCGTTTTCTGCTTTGCGTCACTTTCCCAACCAATCAAAGTCTTACTTCGGGCTCTGATTGGTCCATTTCCTATGGCTTTGTGTCGAGACGAAAACATGACACAACACCGTGAAAACCACTCAAATGACCTCGATACCCCCCAGAGAAATTATTTTCTGTTACAACTGCAATGGATTCTTTAACAATCATTCCATGGATACACGTTGGCTGGGCGCAATCAAACACGGTGACACTGACAATCGAAATCCGGTGAGCGAATCAAAATATTCGAGGATGGAATTCAAGAAAAAATGTTAGTTTAACAGAATTGGACTGTTCGACGTTTAGTAACGATATGCGCAATTTTTAAACTCGACTGTACTCTTCCTTTATTTTGCAGGAAAAGACTTGCAGCGCAACAGATGACAGAAGCGAGAAACACCTCGCGATGCCATATTCGCGATGGACACTGCACCCTCTTGTACATAGAGTTCAAATCGACCGACACTGTTTTCTAGGGTTTTGAAAATCCGGTGCAATTGTAACAAATACACATTGCGCTGAAGAACGTGTATATTACGAGGACATTACGCGACATTATTAAGGATGAAAATTTTGTTTTGAGGAGTAAAACAACAGCTGTATTAATTACTACACATTCTTTATTAACGCAGCATGTATTTCGTTTCACAAGGATCGTAATGTTGTACAAAAAATGCTTCCTACAATTGCATTATTAATATCCTAGATTTGACAATTTCTAGGTAAGTTAGATTTCTGGTTCAAGTTTAGTGATTGCAAGATATAAATCATACAGTGTCAAATACAGTGCGCGATTCTTAATAACACGATAGCGTACTTTTGCGTACAGGGAATTAACTTCCTAAATTTCACGAGTTCAGATGTTTTGTAACATTTTGGGCACTAAACTACCGTTCAACAACAGTTAGGAGGCCTTTTAACTTTTGATGACTTTGTGAACCAAGCCTATGGTCGTCAAGAAGAATAAAATTAATACAAATTTGCTTTATCAACTTGCCTATCAAGCACAATAACCTCTTACGTGAAAGTAAGCGAAGTTAAAAAACACGAAGTGTATTATTTGCGAAAACTTGCTGTGAACGAATTCGTTTAATGAACAGCATGCAATGTTTCGGGGGTTTCTACTTGGCAACACTAGCCTTGTTGTTTTTTCCTTTCCCCTTGTTTGATTCAATACGAAACGTATCACTATGCACTTGCTTGCAGCGCTGTGAGAGAGCGGAGGATACAAAGAACAAAGACACCTTATCAAACTCTTCTAGAGCACTTCTTAGTTGATGATACGTTTGAAATTAATCGACCCCATTTTCTTTTGTCCATAGAGCACTTCAATGTAGTTAGCAATACATGAGAACAAAACACAAAAAAAGCGAACACAACACAACTAGAACCTTAAAACGAAGCTGAGGGACTGTGCTACTCCAAAGCATGCTTAATACACGCTTCAGCACTCTGGGCTTAGAGCGAGCTAGCTAGGAATGACAGTAATCTCAGTTTAGCATTAACCCCTCTGCTTCGTACAGCTGCAGTTGATATACCAGCTAACACACAGTGCATTAGCTTCCACACTAGTGACCTTAATAATTTAAAACTCTGGATGGGATCTTGCATTTTCGAAGACCCCGAAGCACACAGTTGGAGCGGAAAGTTCCCGAAAGACTAGGATAACATGAGATAACATCCACCGAAAACACTTCTCCCTTTGCGGCGAAACTGCACGAAGTAAACTGGTTTCTTAATCAGATTAAGTTTGAAGATGAAAACAAACGAACCCGCAGATATCCACCAGACTAACGAGGCAAGCTGCTAAATTCCCAAAATTTAAGAGTATTTTTACGGCAGTACTCAATACAATCACCGTAACGCTAACCTGTGGAATCGGTTTCTGGACGCAAATACATACCCCTGATCTGTAGCTAAACACTAAAACGTTGTACTCTCTGAACTGAATAACCACCTTCGTAAATCTAATTTTTGTATCCGATTCCCATGATTTTCCTTTCGTGTATTCAGTTCCATTAGGGTTGGGAATATACATTGTGCAAAAAGGAAGGATGCGTGGCATAAGGTTTTGTTGAATGTCATCTAACGTAATCCGAAATACTTCCCCTGGGTACCGGAGTCTTAATGGCCATTTCCAAACAACTTGGCAAATGAGGACTCCGGATTGGATTTGTTCCCATTTACCTGCACTCAAAACGATTTTCCGAGTCACTTTTTGCTGGCTTAACACATTAATTCCTAGACCCCTGCTAGTTGCCTTCATAATTGATTTAACTCCTTTTTACACAGTCAGCCCTGCTCACGTTTGGAAAGAAAATTGGAAAATAGAAACAAAATGTTGGAAATGTTGAGCTTCAATGTTGCACTCGGAATACTCACGTCTCCAAAAAACACTCTGATGCCTTGAAGGACACAAGTGTTCCCAGAAACTTTCAATCCTTTAAACCCTTGCTTTTGGTCTTACTCTAGCCTCCATTCAATGCTTTAAGCCCTGGTAACCATCTCTGTACTGAATTAGTGAAAACGGCTGATTTGACCTTTCCGGTAGCACTCTCTGTGGGAGGACAGTGCCAATATCGACTGACCGATCAGTCCACACCCGTCCCTGTCACGCCACCATATCTATTCCTCCATCTGGTTTGAGTATCCCTGTTCCGTTGCTTGAAGCCTTTAAAGAGTTGTTAACTTCTCGTCGAAATATTGATAGGTTCTGCGTAAACCTGAGTGGAATCAAAGATACTGTATGAGTATCACAAGGGGCCCACACAATCGGATGTGTAGCCGATTGTTATTTTATAGTAAATGTACTGGATTTACCGTTTGCTTCACCTATAGCGATATATCGTTAACTATGTATGTAAATCAATGATAAATAAACGTTCAATATATAAGAAGAACAGTCAACGGCGAACTCAAATTCCTTCAAGATCGCTCAAAAAACCGCTTTTGAGGTAAAAGGACGACTATAAACCACAGGTAAGGTAATTTAACGTTTATTTATCATTGATTTACATACATAGTTAACGATATATCGCTATAGGTGAAGCAAACGGTAAATCCAGTACATTTACTATAAAATAACAATCGGCTACACATCCGATTGTGTGGGCACCCTGTGGCTGCGTTTGTTTTCACAGTTCAATTTAGGGCCAAAAAACAAACAAATTGCCGTTACTTTCAGTACAGCTAGAAAAAAACCATACTGGCAAGACATTTATTCTTGGGGCCTCGACTTTTGGATCAAGCAACAAAAGCGAATATCGAAATTTAACGAGCTTCAGTGAAGAATAGACTAGTTTAGCACATGTCGTCATTATTTCCATTTGTGACGGCCATAGTTCTGTTTCTAATTAAGAAAAAACTACAAAAATTCCACACCCGCAAAGTACCACAGTTCTGTTAAAATTCTGTTTCCTGGCAATCGGTGATGGAAAATATACATCAACGATAACTTGAAAATTTATAGAAAATTGACAATAACAACGCAAATAGTTTCAAATTCCGACCGTAAAAACGATCCTCTCCTTCCCTGGCTCTCTGTTTTCTTGGTCCCAATCTCTCTCTAGTGGTTCGTTTCATGTGAAGACCGAAGTGTGATGTCACGCGGAACATCTTATTTTGAAAAGTGACAATTTATTGTCTTTAAAGTGCTACTATGACCAAAAAATCAATTCTTCTTTTTTCTTTGGATTTCAAAACTAAATACTAAGTGACCGAAGTTTTAAGCCGTGATTTCACGACACCTGTTTCTTTCCACTGGAATTTCTCTATTTAATGGTCCGCCATAACGAACTTTAAAATCTTGAAAAAGCTGGATCGAGGACAAAATGACGTCAAAGACTCACTAGTTCAAGATCCGTGTGTACGCGGCTGAATTAATATGCAGCACGAGAGTTTAAACGCTGAAATGTAGTGAAATGTAGTGAGTAAATGACGTCACTTTCCCTAGATCCAACCCTCTGAGATCCAATCGGTCAGTTTTGAACGTGAGTAATGGCGGACCCTGAAATCCAAAACTTACACTCAAAGTAAGCAGTCTTTGGGAACATACTTGATTGACCTCTCCCCAAAGGGGCTTTTCAGGGTAAATATCAAAGCTCAAAATTTTGACAGACAGGTGTTCAGCAAACACACTTTTAAAATATGACGAAAATCCAAGTTTCTGTGAGACAATGTAGAGCATTGGGATATTTAGTCGACTACGACTTTTAAGACTTTAAATTTTGATAACTCAATGGAAAATTCAGAACTACCCCTAAAAATAATGAAGAGCGAAGGGTAGATTCGAACCTGCGACACGTGCAGATCGCGCTTCCGTTTCGAGCACATTCGTAAGACAATTCGGCCGACCAAACGAAACCCGAAATTTAACAGCCCATTGATCGAGTGATTCAGTGAGCACCTGAAAACCCCCCTCCCTATACCTCATTGTCGTCAATGAGGTAAAAAGGAAGTGATTTTTTTTTATCATAGCAGCACTTTAAGAGGAAAAAAATTAATGCAATGTTTCATTGTTTCAACATCAGCCTTTTGGAGATAACGACGAGGATCTGCTTTCCAAAAATTCGCCCGAAGAAAGGATTCGATGTTTTCGGAGAAAGCACGTAAGGGAGCGGCGAGATAACGATGTCGCACGATATAAATGACAACTACGATCCTTTACACAATTTCAACCTGTCTCAAAACAAAACCATTACCTGTCTCTGTTTTTGGTTATTAGAGATGGTTCCACACCTTCCATGAGATTCCTGAAGCATTGTGCCATGTCTTCCTGTTTTTCGACTGGCTGCATTGCTATAACATTACGCTGCAGCTCTTGAAAATACTGAAACATTAAAAAAAAAAACAACAGCGATAATGCGGGCGAATGAGGACCGCAAGTTTTTATTTCAGCAAAGACTCGAATGCGGAATGACTCACCTTCTCATTCAAGAGTATTAAACCCAGAAGAGGTCTTGACATCGACCACTAGAGGAAGAGACAAAATCTTTTCATTGGCTTACTTCACATTACAATTCTCTTTACCCTAAATAATTTGCTACGAGACCCAGATGCATTTGCAAGTCAGCAATGCCTTAAAATAGCGGAGCTCACACGCGCCAGCGGCGCACCATGGGTAAGATCTTTTGGGAAATCTCTCCATTCGCTATTTCACAAATCCCATAATACAGTTCATTTTGGGGATTTATTTGCAAAACAATGGATATCCAGTTCACTGAGGCATAACACAGTCCCAAGAGTAAACGACTTGTATTGTTTTTATGCAAAGAACCCCTCAAAACGTATTGCATTATGGGAATGGGAAAGTAGCGAATGCGAGAAATCTTGGTTTTGACGTCAACGTACGCCCGTCCGCCTGCGCGTACAGACTAGGGAGCTTAAGCAACGACAACGGCGACGGCAACGAGAACGTCATCTCAAAATATAAATTCGCGTTATTGTAATCGCTTCGTTAATATTTCAACTTTTTTAATATGACGGGGGTGTGGTAGTTCCTCAAAAATGACGCTGGTAGGAACGGCGCTCAATTTAGGGCAGAAAATGAAAATTTATCCTCAAGTAATGACGTTTTCCATAAAACCTAAGATTTGGCTATTTCACGTTGTAGTTTTGCCGACGACGGCAATGAAATGGACAAAAGTGAAAAACACACGTGCAGGGCGTGCAAAGCTATTGTTTTTGCCTACTAAATATGCAAATTTGTGACGTTCTCGTTGCCGTCGCCGTTGTCGTTGCTTATACTCCTTACTGTCGGAGTGGAGGCGGGGAGGCAGGGCAGCCTCTGGAGAAGGGAGTGTTCGGCCAATTTTGCCTTGCCGAGTGGATCAGAGAGAGTATCGTGATAGGGAAGGGGGGAGGGGGGAAAGAGCGTTGAATTAATAACCGTGTGATGTTCGGAAAAGATGAAAAGGAATGGTGCGAGTATAAGTCATGTTCGGAAGAGAACAAAAGGAATGGTGCGAGTACACTGGAGTATAATGGAGAACTGAGAAGTGTTTACACATCGCCTTTTACCGACGTTTTTATGGCAAAACGTGAGGTCGGGGGAACCGAGAGTGATGGACTTGCTTTAATACAGTACCATGCTTAGTGCTATCATGGCCGGTAGTTCAAGGTTTGCAAATATGGTCTAACGCCTTTCAATCGGGTTGTGCATCGTTATCACATCATTCTTCATCGACAAATTTTACGACAAGTTTTAAATTCTCAAACATTTGTAAGCTTAAGCTACTTTTGCTCTTAAATTTGTACTTTCCCTTCGTAAATTAGTTGTAGTTTAATCGTGAAAGTTTCTTAAATTAATAATCTTGTTCTTCGTGAAACCTACGGCAGATTTTCCGGACGAGCCGAAGAATAATGAGCCTAACTTTGCGTACGCAAACTCTTTGCTGAGAGTCGATCCGCCATTGATGTGAAGTTCTGGGGTTTGATCCACAGCCAAAGTGATAATAGTGAGGAAGCTTTTACGGTCAATGAGACGTTGGTGAACTGACCCGAGATGTGTGCGAACTGGCCCGGGTTGCTCGAAGTATGGTTAGCGCCAACCAGTGTTAAATTTCATGGAAACCTACAGGTTTTGATGCCTTTTAACCAACGGTTAGCGCTAACCAGGCTTCAAGCAACCGGCCCCTGAGCGTTGGCCAAACGAGTCGTTGGTGAGAAGAAGAAGAAGGCACGTTGCATATGTTTCCAACAGAATGAATTGAGCTTAGTTCTTCGAATTTCGAGACTTCCCCCGATGAAACTAGTAAGACTGGATAATAAGACTGAGGCTGTTAGGAAGATTGTTCGATCGTACATAAGAAATTATGTCTCTCAATATTCATTTCTTAACTATTAAAATCTGTGTGCATTTTATCGAAGTTTCTCTCTCTTTGATCGTCAAACAAAGTACCATGCAGGTGGCCTGTGCCGTATTAAATCGCAAACAGCTTTCGGTCAATGATGTCATGGCTATAAAACCAAGATTACTCGCATCGATGGGTTACCGTATTTTCTTAACAATGGTGCTCCGCGCGGAGCTCCGCTAATAAGAAATTACCATTTGTGTCTTTGTTATGTTATTCAAATTATGGTAAGCTCAGCATAAATAACAAAGCACAGACGTTATCTGCTTGTATTGAGAAGATAATTTGAGGTCCTGTGATTTAGAATCAAACATTATTATGGAGATTAACTCAACACGAAATGAGGCCATTGTTTAGATGTTTGTGGCAGAGGCGACTGTTTTTTTTAGGGGGTTAATGAAAACAAGTGAATTATTTCAAAATGAAGGCAAAGAAATTCAACACAAGTGGCTCGAAATTTGTAACAATAAATGAAAATGGAGAATGGTCCGAATTCATTAGATTGCCAACCAGTCGGAGAAAGTACAAACAATCTGCTTGTTGTGAATAAAGAACAGACAGCAAATGCCAGTACTCAAAAGAATAATAATACAAATAACAATGATGTAAATGATTGGTGTGAAATAGAGGAAGGACCATCGGTGAAATGGACTCCTTTAATATTACAAGAACCTGATATGACTGAACATGGTAATAATATTTTAAGTGTTGCACTACAACTGTAGGAGAACTGGTCTATTTCTGTTCCTGATAATATTTTGAAGAGTGATGCAATGCCTATTGAGGAAATAGTCAACTTTTTTTGTAGAGTTTAATTCCAGCAAAAAGGATCTCCTCACATTCATGTATTAATCTGGGTTATGGATGCACCCCAGTATGAAAAAAGCTCCAGTAATAACATTGCTATCACATGTATATCACATGCCAAAATTGATGAATCTATTGGAGTAGAAGACTGCGAGTCTACTGTTATTGCGCGAAGGATACTACAATGAATCTACGGTATAACAAAACTGGAGGAAAAACTCAAAACTTTTTTAATTTGTACACATTAAATTTACTTAGATACAATATTAAATTCACTTCGATACACTATCCACATCTATCATCACCATTATTGAAAACAGCATCATCAGCTTTGCAGGGCTATTAAATTGACACCTATCCACGAGTTAGCCATTGGTTCCCTATGTTTCTCACGGAAAATTGTATTAGTGAAGAGCAACGGGATAAAGATTAAAGAGCAGAAAAAGCACGAGAGAAGAGGCGACGAAATTTGAGAAATTTAAGCGAAGAAAGCCTCGAGAGAAGCCGAGGAAGGAGAAAAAGAGAAATTTTCAATGAAGAACACCGTAAAGCTGAGAGAAATAAAGCGAAAGACAAAACACTAATTTACAACGGTTTTTCTTCTTAATGCATGCCTGGCTGCCTCACATATTTTGTAAAACTCGCTAAAACAGGGAGACAATGGCTAACTCGTAGATAGGTGTCAATTTGATAGCCCTGCAAAGCTGATGATGCTGTTTTCAATAATGGAGATGATAGATGTGGGTAGTGTATCGAAGTAAATTTAACATTGTACCTAAGTAAATTCAATGTGTATAAATTAAAGTGCAGTTAGAGTTTTTTCTCCAGTCTCGTTTTCCTCACAAAGTTCATGTTTTTATTATACTATAGATTCATAGAGGAAATTAAATGGCCGCTTGGAGATACGAAATTTCTCTTCGAGTGTTGAAAAATTTTTCACGAGTGAGCGCAGCAAACGAGTGAAATATTTTTCAACACTCGAAGAGAAATTTCGTATCTCCAAGCGGAAGAAGATATCATGTTTTCACGCGAAAGCTCACTTGGTATTTCATTGGTGTTTATGTAATAAATTGTAGTATCCTTCGTGCCATAACAGTAACCTCGCAGTCTTCTATTTCAATGGATTTATCAATTTTGGCATGTAATAAAGATGTGATATTGATGTTATAATTGGAGCTTTCTTCATACTGGGGTGCATCCATAACCCAGAATAATGCATGAATGCGAGGAGATCCTCTTTGGTAGAATTCAACTCTATAGAAAAAGTTGACTATTTCTTCAATAGGTATTGCATCAATCTACAAAATATTATCATGAACAAACAGAAATAGACCAGTTCTCCTGTAGTACACTTAAAATATTATTACCATGTTCACTCACTTCAGTCATCAGGCTCTTGTAATAAGGAGTCCACTTCACTGATGGTACTTCCTCTATTTCACACCAATCATCCACATCATTATTATTTCTATTATTATTGTTTTGCGCACTGGCATTTGCTGTCTGTTCTTTACTCACAACAAGCAGATTGTTTGCACTTTCTCTGACAGGTTGGCAGTCTGATGAATTCAGACCATTCTCCATTTTCATTTATTGTTCAAAATTTCGAGCCAATTTTGTTGAATTTCTATGCCTTTATTTTGGAATAATTTACTTGTTTCGATTAGACAAACGCTAAAAAAAAAGAGTCGCCTCTGCCACGAACATCAAAATAATGGCCTCACTCCGTGTTGAGCTAATAGGTCATTTCGGAGTTCATGTCTTCATCCTCTTCGAAGCGAGCCTAAGTGCGAAGATTTTGTGAAGGTAATTAGTCCTACTTTACATATGAGTGAAAACTAATTTACATAAGAAAAACTTCGCAGTTAGACTCGCTTTAAAGAGGAGGCAGACATGAACTCGGACATGGCCTATCTTCCTAATAATAATGTTGTCCGAGGACTCATCAAATTATCTTCTCAACAGAAGCCGATAACCTCTGTGCCTTGTTATTTATGCTGAGCCTACCATAATTTGAATAACATAAACTCACAATTGGTGATTTCTTATGGCTTAGAACTCCTGATTCGAAGAAACCTACACCGGTATCACACAAATGAATGTTTGACTCAAGTTCGAAAGCTGTTTGTTACTTAATACGGCACAGGTTACCTGTATGGTACATTTTTTTGAGCATCAAAGAGGTATATAAACTTCGATGAAATCCATACGGATCTTTAACTGTCAAGACCTGATTATTGAGAGACATAATTTGTTATGTACGATCTAAAAACCTTTTTAACAGCCTTAATCTTTTTATACAGTCTTACTAATTTCCTCGACGGAACTCTCGAAATTTCGAAGAACTAAGCTTACTTCATTACGTTGGAAACATACATATATGCAACGTGCCTCCTTCTTCTCACCAACGACTCATTTCGGCAACGGTTAGTTCGCAGACGAACGTCACAAAAAGATAAGAATGACAGAATTCCATTCACCCTCACTTTCCATCCTCATAATCACGCAGTCAAAATTATCATTCTTAATAACTTTCAACTACTCCCGAGACTGGTAGAATCTTTTCGCAACCTCCACTTATTTCATTCAAACGCGACAAAAACGTAGGCAACTTTTTAGTTAGAAGCGCGCTCAAAACTAACGAGCAACCCGGCACTTTCAAATGTGCGCGCTCACGATGCAAAACTTGTCCTTTCACTCTTAACACTAGCAAAATATCGGGATCTAAGCGATCTGTTAAGATCACCGATCGTTTAACATGTACCTCCGAAAATGTCATTCATTGCATAACGTGTACGTTATGCAATAAATTATACATTGGCGAGAAAGGTAGACGACAAGGCGACCGATTCCGCGAACACCTTCGCGATGTCGAGAAGACTGACAAGGATGCATCTAAGCCAGTCGCTCGTTAGTTTAATCTCCCTATCTCTGCTATGTGCAGTTTAATCTCTGCTATCTGCGGCCTTTCCCTACATCTAGGTACGACGGAAAGCCGCAAGAATCTGGAACAAAAACTCATCTTCCAAATCGGCGCCCTTAATCCTCACGGTATTAACGAACGCTTTTCATTTAACTAATTTATTCCTATCTTTCACGATGCCATGTTATCACCAATAGCGTAGCTCCTACTCTACTATATAAACTACACATAACCCACAATTATTCGATTCGCTGTGACGAAGGGCTAACGCTCGAAACGTCAGCTTTTAGAATCTCTGTACGGTGGCCGATTTACATTATCAACTCCGTTGATAAAACCAAATTCTTGAATTCTCGGGTCACTTCACCAACGTCTCATTCACCGTAAAAGCTTCCTCAGTATTATCACTTTTTTGGCTGTGGATCAAACCCCAGAACTACACGTCAATGGCGGATGGACTCTCCGCAAAAAGTTGCGCAAAGTTAGCCTCATTATTCTTCGGCTCGTTCGGACAAGTTGCCGTCGGTTTTGCGAAGAACAGAATTATTAATTTAAGACATTTTCACGAATAAACTAAAACTAATTGACGAAGGGAATATGCAATTTAAGAGCAAAGGTAGCTTAATCTTTCAAAAGTTTTTTGAGAATTTGAAAGCACTCACTGTATTATTTGTCGATGAAAAGTGAAGTGATAACGATGCACAACCCAAATGAAATGCGTTAGACCATATTTGCAAACTTTGAAGTACCGGCCTTGATAGCATGGTACTGTATTAAAGCAAGTCCGTCAATCATGGTTCCCCCAACCTCACTTTTTACCATAAAAACGTCAGTAAAAAGCCGATGAGAAAACACTTCTCTGCACTCCATCACACTCCAGTATACTCGCACCATTCCTTTTCATCTTTTCCGAACATCACATGATTATTCATTTTGCTAACAGGAACGGTTTAACGCTCTCCTCCCCCCCCCCCCCCCCCCCCCCCATCACGACACTCGTGCCTGCGCATACGCGCATCCACTCGTAAAAGCGAAGAAGGCCTGAAACATTTGCAATTCCGTGTTGACAGAGATTCTGGCATATTTCATCAATCACATTATAGGCTTTTTGTGTGAAATGGATGTCCAGTCGTGAGCTGCTTTGTTTGACTGAAATTGCAGTCGAGTAAGTGAATTACTAGGGCTTTAGCTTGACTTTTGAATAGTAATTTTTGCCGTTGTTCTACACTGAAGAGAGAGGGTGTAACGATTATCAGTCAAACGGAAAATGTGAAAGAGATTACTGTGCACGTAATCTCAGTTTTAGTTGTTGATTAAAATTGTTGATTATTGTTTGCAAGGCTTGTTTGTTTACTGCTGTCAGCTCAGGTGTCTGATTACTGTAAACTGTATACCCTAATGACGATTAATTTTGCACTTTATGCAGAAGCATAATTATTTCAACGAATGAAATGAATCATACAGTATATTGAACTGCGGATATGAAATCAAGTGAAGCTATGATTCTCGCAGTTATGAACGCAATTGCCAGGGTTCTCTCCGCGATTGCTGGAATAATGCGTTCATAACTGCGAGGATTTTAGCTTCACTTGATAATTATTTCCAGATACACTATATTGCTTGCTGGGGTTAGAAACGGGAGCTCTGCCTTTCGGCTTGGCTAAATCTATAAATATTATCCCACCTGATTTTTACAATCCTCAAACATCACAATGTTTAGAACTGTTGACAGCATCTATGAGAGGTAAAACAATTTGTTGAAGTTTACTTTTAAAGTAAATTTAAGACTTAAAGAGATTTTTAACAGTTTACCCATAGACATGCAGCCAGACCTTAAATCACGTTGTAATCTCACAGGGGCCATTACAAAAGACAAAAAACAGTTGACGAAAAACTACAAGTGAGACCATAAGACGGCAAAAGGTGGACACACAAACTTCTAAAATAAAAGTTAACTTTATCGGTTTATCCCTAAAATTCAGCTGTCCGCTAAATTATTATTGGTAAGTCAGCTTAGACGGCCTGTGGTACAGCTTGAGAGTACGAGATGGTAATATTTGCATCCAGTCTGTTTAACCGCGTGTACGTGCAAGGTCACGTGCACATACCTGTTGAATCATTTCAGGGTGTGATTCCAGAATTCTTAAACATGGAGGCTGTTGATCCATTCCGGTGAGATTCTTCTTTCTTCTCTTGGAAAGGGTTTTAAACAAATGTGTAACTATGAAGTCTAGAGTGCCGCAACATCCTGTACAGACCATTATATCTACGAGAACACAATTGGTAATCAGACAATCACATTTTTTCGCAATAAAAGCTCTTGATAAATAGGCCATACATTTTGAAGAGATGACATTTTTCGATAGTGACTGGGGGATACTCCTTTGCAGGAGTCGAACCTATAGGCCACATTTTACAGTTGTGTGCTCGATAGCCTGTGTTGCGAATGACAGCAAGGCTGCAGGAAACTAACCTTATAACTTCCCTTATGTAAAATATTCTTTTTCAATGCACGTGAGTTTGAATTTTTAAAACCAAACGCCCCGAAATTTTCACGCAGTTTCCAGGCTCGTTTTCAAGCGAACGTCAGGAAACCGAAGAACCCATTGGGGATCCTTGTAAGCAACTTAGGAATCACTGTCGATTGTTCTTACCTAAAGCAGTGAGGCCCTCCAATATGGAGGATAATATGTACATAAATACCTAAAGGAAAAAATTGAAAGAGTTAGTGAGTTAAAGCTATCTCCCGGGACCGCCAGCAATGTGCCTCTCAAGTACATTTTATTTTAGGAGCAACTTAACAGGGCCTTTCGCTGTTTTGCGGGGATTTCAGCTTTACGGCTTGTCACAATAAACAAAGGAAACGACACATACGTCCTTCCAGAACATCGGGGCCAAGGGTTTAAGGTCTTTACCAGAGAAGGCTTGAAGGTCTAACAATTTTCAGTCGTAATCGCAGTCGTAATCTCAGTTATTTTACGACCCTGAAAGGCCATTTACACTAGAGAAAAAACTGGGTCCGGACCGATTAAAAAGTGGTTCGGACCATTTTTACCGTTTACATAGCCAACAACAGGACTTTTTACAGTCATGTGCTTAGCTACCTGACCTTTAAATGAAAGTGAGGCTGGTGTTGACCTTGTCATGATACAGCCCTCCCTGCTTTTCTTATTATGCTACTTAGTGGAAATTTACAAAAGAAAAGCAATGAGGTTTCTATAAAACAAGGTCATCTCTAGCCTCACTTTCACTCATAGGCCAGGTAACTAAGCACATAACTGTAAAATGGACTATTAGCCATTAGTAAATTTTCAGCTCCGACTATTGCATTTCTAGCTTTTTGATTGGCTAAAAAACTCCGACTATGAGCCAATAGTCGAAGTTTTACGTCATATGGAAAATAGTGCGCCAAGATGATCTTTCCGGACGCTTTGTAAAATTGTGGAAATAAACATCGGCGGCAAAACCCGGTTTGAGAATTTACTAAAACAATTATTCCATTCGCCCTTGTTGGATATGATGTGATTATAACCAACTCGCGCTACGCGCTCGTTGGTTATTTTATCACTTCATATCCAACTCGGGCTCATGGAATAATTGTTATATATCAAAAATACCATAATACTCTTTGCTTGTCGCTCCAAAATTTTGCATAAGCATTGTTTTCAGTTTCTCTTGGGACCATTGTAAGTCCCAAGAGAAAATAAAAACAATGCTTAAGCAAAATTTTGGAGGAACAAACGGAGTATTATGGTATTTTGAAAGTGCCTTATTTGGTTCGGCTCATCATAAAAGTGGCGTTAGGATCTGTTTACACTGCCGAAATCGAAAAAGCTTGATGAAGATTCAATGTTGTGTAATAGCTTAGCAACGCTTGGTCTGTCTTCTGTTGAGTATCATGGTAGGGACGGTAAAAAAAGGGGCCACAGTAATTGGCGCAAGCTGTTGTGGTGCTCTGCCAGCTTGACTGGCAAAGTCTGTAAATCAAAATTAAATCAAATAATTTGCCATATAAGGTCAAACTAAGGTATATGAGCTGCTAACCGAGATTGAGTAAACCAATCATAGCACGAGA
>NC_090874.1:38708294-38720794 GCF_036669935.1 Montipora foliosa
TATATGCAAAACGCGAGTTTAAAAGTCTGACAGCCCAAAACTCCCGTGCTGCATGTTAATTCTGTGGCGTACAAACAAATGGACCAATTTCGATATGTTAAAATTCAGTCCTGAACAAAAGACATCACCTCGAGGATCTGGGGAATAAATATAAGGAATTGAATGAGTTTATTCCCCATAGGCTCACGATGATGCCTTTTGGTTGCATTCTTAAACGAGCGAGCCTTTGCGATAATTTTCTCCTTGATCCAGCTCTCTCAAGATCTTAAATTTAGTAATGGCTAACCATTAAATAGGAAAATTCCAGTAAAAATAAACAGGTGTCTGTTTTAAATCAAGGCTTAAAACTTTGGTCGCTTAGTGTTAAGTTAACACAGTTTTGAAATCCACAGGTCACAGTGGCACTTTAAATGTCACTATTCCTTGACACGAGTGATGTTGACGTTAAGGAAACTGAGAACAAGGGAACACTTGGTGACGCAAACACTCAGGGAAAAATAGAACTTAACTTTAATGGCGATGTTTCTCGTGACGTCACCCATTGTTATTAATATAAAACCAGAGCCTAATTGGCTGTTGAAACAATGATTTCTTTTGTACTGTGTTGGCGAATTTGAATATCAAAAGAAATGTGACGTCAATGCATGTAAACAAGAAATATCGCTATACTGTAACTTTCTTCAACCAATTTAATTTTCAAAGATTTATCACTGCTTAGGACAGAAGGGTTAAATTCCTGAAGTCACTTTTCTTTACGTTTAAAATAAGTTGCATGGAAGCCGCACATGCACTTGTGATGAGGGAAATTTCCCATTCTCCCGTTGCCAAAAGAGAGATTGCTGAAAACCGGCTACAAAACACCGTAGTCGCAATCAAAACGATATTGTGTCCGAATCTACAAAAGTAGCGATAACACACCTTCGTTTCCTCAAGTTGGAAAGCATTCCTGTCAACAGTCACAAGACGACTCGCTACTGAATCCATAGCAACTGAAAACAACGAAAAAACATACTTTCTAGTAATGGAAAAGAGTATATCAATGTCCAACATATCAAAAGAGGTTTAAGGTCCCATCGCTTGCTGTCCGTGATCATCGGGCGTTTACGAAACTGACAGATACGACATTCAGAACGTCACCTAAAAATTCACGCTCATTTCTGTTCAGGTCATTTTTGTGTTTATTCTGAAGTCTTTAACAAGTGAAGTGTAATCAAAATCGAACTGAAAATAGGAACTTCTTTCTGGTAAGATTCTTAATGAATCTGAAGCACATTGCCTGCTTGTAACGTCCTAAAACGAAAGCAAAGTGTACTGCGGTCTGCGCAAACGATGTACAGAGCGATTTTCATTACGGTTATTTCACTTCACCACCATCCCCGCTAAGTCACATAGAGGTTGACACTGAAGGACTCATAAAAGCGAAACTGATACAAAAAGCAAAATAAAACAAAAAAAAGAAAAACTTTACTGGTGATTGGCGCCATGAATGTTTCAAACTTATCTTCATCCTCTCCTAAGTCCACCATAAGCAATCTTCCCAGGGCAATGTAAAATGTGGTTCTACAGCGCATGTCCTTGTATGGACGCGAAGTGTGCGTTCCAAGGAATGGAAAATGTTCACTCTGGAAATAGAGAACACCAGTAAAAGGAGACTTGCTCCATAAATTCATTTTCATTGACTTTTTGTGAGAAGTGTGCCGGGTGTCACGATATTATAGCTTAATTCTCAAAACCAAAAAGGGACACACTTGCATCGTTGCAGATAAAAACTAATGATTCAGTTTTTTAACCAAGAATCATACTAGCGCAATGATGGAAAATTTTGGCCCCCCACAGCTTCGGACAAGGAGGGTAACGATAGGTTGAAATTTTAAAAAGTAGGCGAACTTTTTCAAATTTGTGGCTTTTGTTGAAAACTTTAAACAATCGTTGATGAGTGCGAAACCATTCATGGCCCGTACAGCGGCACTCATAGGCGCCATACAAATGCAATCGTCAAGTACTGCAAGGAGATGCAATACATATAGAGAACACAAAACGTGGCACTCATCGTGGCGGGTCAGGGGAGCAGAAGGGGAGCAGGAGGGGAGAAGGAGGGGAGCAGAGATGGCTCAGTGGTAAGAGCACTCGCCTCCCACCAATGTGACCCGGGTTC
Source organism: Montipora foliosa (assembly GCF_036669935.1). NCBI lineage: Eukaryota > Metazoa > Cnidaria > Anthozoa > Scleractinia > Acroporidae > Montipora > Montipora foliosa. The sequence continues at coordinate 38,710,450 of NC_090874.1, forward strand.
GATTCCCAGATCCGGCGTTATATGTGGAATGAGTTTGATAGTTCTCTACTCTGCTCCGAGAGGTTTTTTTCCGGTTCTTCCTTGCTCAATTCCTCTAACAGGCGCAAAGGCTAACGTGCAAAAACATACAACATACTAATTTCCCAAATGAATTTTTCATGAGAGATAAACATACCGTGTGGTTGTTGAGAACGAACTGTACCGCGTCTAACTTGACCAGTTTACGCGCACTACTATAGTTACAGTGTATTAAGAAACAATAAAAAAAACAACCAGAGCATTCGGAAATGATCAACAACACGAACACGCACTAACACGGCGAAGGGAAAGAATCGTCAAGTTATAGACCGTATTCATAAATGGCGGCCAATGAATTATTCTCTTGTCTTTGTGCTAATGAAACCAACAAGCTTCTTTCTTTGGCATTTTGTCCATGCAAACGAGGGTAGTTGGTCTAATTAGCACTAGGACAAAGCAATGATTTATTGGCCGCTATCTATGAATACGGTCAACGACTGCTAAACAGCGGAGAGCATTTGCAACGCTCAGGGGTGTATTCGTCGTTTCCTTTGGGAAGCTAGCAGGTGAAAAGATATATTTCAGTTTGTTTCCATCCAGATAATCATATCATGAACAAAAAATCGTATTAAGAACCACTGGTCCGGGATCTCCGGAAGATCTAAATACGACAAAAAAAATTACTGTAGCTTAAAACCGTCAAAAAAGGATATCCAACAGACAGGTCACTGAGAAGTTGCAACGTTTTAGAGATGATCGCTTCACTACTACCCCAGAACTTCATGTTTGTGATTCTGTTAAACACAAGGAAAGTATATTTACGTTAGCGTAGGTCAGAAAGTTGTTTTATTGTTTATAAAAATCTCATTCCTTCCTTCTTTTAAGCGGAGGCAAAAGAAGGACAAAATTTGCGTCTGGTTCATACCATTACTAGCTTTTGTTATAATTAGGATAGCTATTACGAAGTACTGCGCGAAGTACGGTCAACGGTTGCCGCGGTACGCATCCAGCCGCGTACAACAAAAATGAGGGTGAACAACGATTTCGTTTCGTTTGGCGCACGTAAGTGTTTTTAGGTCATAACAGGCTGTAATTTAGCGCAGGTTGAACAAATATCACTTAAAACCAAAATCAGTGAATAGACCTTGTGGCAAAAATGGAACTAATGCGGAAAAGAGGCTCCATTGACAGTATTAGCCTCAATTTCATTCTCGTTCCACCTTTCATTTTCGTTGTGAATCAGCAGTGTGTTGTGTACCATTTTTTATGCGATCTGTGTGATGCAGATTATGTCGGATACACAGCCCAACGCCTTCATCAACACATCGCTGAGCACAAACATTCGGCAATTGGAAGACATTTCTTAGAAGCCAACGTTAACAAAAACGTTTTGAAAGAATGCCAATTTACAGTTTTAAGAAAGTGCCAGGGCAAATTTGAGTGTCTTGTTTTCAAAATGCTGTTTATTAAGAAATTAAGCTTAATTTAAATATCCGTAAGTGCCAAACTATTTGTTTAATTTTCTCTTTCTTGTTTTCCGTTCCAGATTAACCGTGAGAATATGATCATAGATTTCGCGTCAACCACACACACTCGTTTCTACAAGGACTAAAGGATGGTGCGACTCGCCTCCTGTAGGTTGAAATAATATTATAATCTAAAAACAAATCTAAATTATTAAATATATATTGATTAGTCTAAGTAAAATGTCATTTTTTGGATACTTATATTTATATAAATGACTGTCGCTGATCGATACGCAAGTCTGAATAACTATGTTTTTAAGTTCTTTTTTAAACTTTTGTACGTTAGTTATTTGCCTAATATTGTCAGGTAAACTGTTCCACAGTACGGGTCCAGGGTCCAGGTTTTTTCTGAGGTGGTAACGTCCTTCCGGTTTCACTCGTATCAGATTTTTCAAATATGAGGTGCTAGACCATAACTAGCAGAGTGATCTTAAAGATAACTCGATATTGCTGATGAAGCAGCAAACAGGTGGGAGGGGCTCATTTAATGGCAAGTGATATGAGCTGAACAAAATTCCCTTCGATACCCTTGAGACTCTGCAAAGCTTAAGACATACCTTATCCCATTATGACTTACATTTTGCCCATGAAGACACTCAAAACGTTCGATTCGTCATGAAGTCCAAGTCTTTCTGACAGCCGTCGATATACCTATCCAACAGGCCAAAAAAAAATCACATTTCTGATAAAGTATCGGTTTCCGCGAATTTTAAACCTAATCGAGTTTTGAACGTCAATATCCCGTTCACATAATACAGTCAAGCCAGGCTGAAATAACGCTATTACTGAAACACACACACAGAAGTTCAAATGCGACCAAGGACACAGTCGCCGTGTGCGAAAGAACGAGGAACAAAGTCACCACCTCGATATGATAATGTAACTATGACGTCATTACACTGGAGAGATGCCAGGGAGTGTGAAAGAGGGTGGAAGCACCATCTTTGACTGAGGTTCATTCTATCCAGTTAGGTCGAAACGTGGATTAGAGTAAAACCATTTCCAGTATTTGATTTATTATTTTTCTTACGCAGCGCCTATGGTACGAATCTTTTTATAGGACCAACAATTCAAAGAGTTCCACGGCTTTTATTGTGTCATACGGAAACTCAAAAACAAAACAAACGGGAAAATGGGAACGTATTTCCCAGGCGCACCAACCTCTGGGAGCGAGACCGTACTTTAAAATCTGTGGATATCGTAAGAAACACTTTCAAAGACTTTGAACCATCAAATACAATTTTCGATGACTTCAAGACCTCAAATTTTTGTGTAGAAATTCAAGGGCTATCAATCAAAGCCAATTGCGAACCCTATATTTCGTCTCATCGAGGTGGTCTCCCATCCACGTATTTCAGGTGCACTAAAGTTAAGGTTAGGCTATCGTGGAAAATGCTTGATATTTTAACTTCGCACAGTAAAAAGGTTAACAGTTTGTCTGTTTTACCTTGGAGGTCTTTTGTGCCTGATCTCCGACATACATCTTGCGAAACTGCTCGAAAAAACTCAAAATGGCCAGTTCCAATTTCTCACTTCCTCGCTGAGAAAGTTGAGAATCTGTTAGATTCATTAGCTGCAACACTCTGCAGAAATAAAATACATGCAGTGGAATCAAACTATTTTCCAAGAACGACAAGACTTGCACCCATTTAACATTTCAATGCTACCACGTTGGTCAAGACAATCAAATCACTGTCAAAACGACTTTAGAGCGTTTTTTCTTACATCCACGCTTGGTGAATCCAATCGTGACTTGAAGGTGCACATTTCCCACACTTTCAGCAAGTTACATTCAATTAATTAGAATCCTGTTTTGCTCCTCTCAGTATCGTGAACGGTGTGATTGGTCAGAGGAATAACACTGATTTCACTACAGTATATTTAATATAGGCTCTTAACACAAGTGGCTTCGATAAGTACCGACCGACAGCCGACGAAAAGCGTCAGCTACTTCGGTGAGTAATTTTCGTTCATTATATAGGCAGGAGTGTTTTATCATTTTTCTTTCTAACACCGAGGACAAACGTTATCACAAATTCTTGCAACTCGGCGGCAAGAATTTCTTCACCTTTCGCATTTCTTCTTCACTTGCAAGGAACTCCTTGAATAATTTTAAGTTGTATGAACTTTTATTCTTCGTGTTAGCAGTTTCTTGTTTCTCAGAGAAGGATTTTACGTCAGCTTCAGAGAACTTCACGAATCTAGAGCTCGCCATTCTTCACACACCACCAAGATCATGCAAAAGGCGGGAAATGATGTCATCAATATCCTCACTAGTGAGGATATGATGGAAAATACGCCACTTGGGTCCGGGATGTAGTTTCGTATGAATTTGGGGGGTGGTGTATTCTCCAGTAAAACACTCCTGTCTATATAATAAAGTCGGTTACCCTACTCCAATCAGCCGCCAGCTTAGAAATTTTTATCGAAGCCCCTGCAACTGGCACACGATAGGAAGCCTCAAGCCTTCCCCCAAAAAGGATGCAACACAGGTCTACCAAAGGGGTCCCCTTTTGTCGTATATGACTTATTAACAACTATTCCATGAGCGCGCGTTGGATATGAGATGATAGATTGCCAACGAGGCGCGTAGCGCCGAGTTGGCTATAATCATCTCTTATCCAACAAGCGCGAGTGGAATAATTGTTTTATTAAAAACGCCCCCAAATATAGAAAACTAGACTACAATAAAAATAAAAAGGCCCAAAAAATCACGCATATGCTTGCCGTGTTTGTAGATCATGGCATAATGGTTCATAACCCATGAAGGCTTAGCCAATCAAACTCTCGAATTGCATTATCCAATGATCCAGTTTTTAACAATATCTGTTATTAAAATACACAATACTTCTCTAACGAGAGAGGTTCCAGCTTGAAGCAAAGACCATCATAGAGGAAGTGTGACGCGCTAGCGCCCGCATCATCGCAACTTCACGTGCAATGAATTTGTACCTACCTACAAACCAGTTCACCATCCAGTGCATCATACTCGTCTATTGTCGAATAAGACACTCGACCACCAATAACAGAACCAATTATGTAAACAAGCCATGTCAACCGACCTGTGAAAGAATATTAGGAAGTTGAAAGTGTTAATGACAGTCTATCCCCAGTCTCCCTACTAGCGGGGTTTTGTACCCCACCGGAAGTGAAAATTACGATTTTTAAAAGGCTAAGGGACACGGAATGAAAATCGGTATGGAATTTTTCAAATTGCTTTTATCTCAGAATACCATGACGTTTGGATTAAGTCAATGAAGAAAAATCTGTCATATACACTTTAACCCTTTCACTGCCATAAATGCCATTGACACTTCTAGATTTTACTCTGTCTAACGCCAGACGATTTTACTCGTCAATGGGGGAGCCCTCGGCAGTGAAAGGGTTAAAGGGAGCATAGTTTTCGAGTGGACCTAGATGTACATGTAGTTATCCCATTTACCAATAAAGCGGCCCAAAGTGACGAGTATGAAATTAAATCGTCTGGTGTTAGACAAAGTAAAATGTGTAAGTCCCACTGACTCACTCTCAGCCGAGGAGGCAAAGGGTTAATTAAGCAAAGACAACGACAGACACAAAAACGTCATTTGATGATGATTTGGCATTGTGTTCAATAAGCAATACTGAGAAGACAAACGGCAACCTGCTGTTAATCATAAAGGACGGAAATTCTCTTATTTTATCTTGCTTCTCCTTATTTTGAAGTTACACGACATTTTCTGCTTACAGGCAATAAATGAACAAAAATCAAACAGCTTTCTTTGATTTTTGGCAAAAAGAAAGTTTCATCCTGGCCTTTGCTGTTTTCCCTTAACGCGATTCTTAATAATAATGTCACTAATGTGTATGTGTTATTCTATGAATTTTGGGGTTGCACAAAGTTGTTCTGGATGTAAAATATGTACTGATATCCCAGGATTCAAATTGTCAAGATTGGTGAGGATATTGAAGACAAAATTGCAAATTTATCGTCAGTGCTAACAATGTACATGTACGCTCTTCACCTCGGCTCAAAATTGGTCAATTTATACAATACATACTTAATTGACCGCTCCCCATAGGGGCTTTTCAGGGCCAATGAAAACAATCAACGAAACAACAGAACACAACAACAACAACTGTTAAGAATCCCAACTGGCCGGAGGCAAACCAGTTGGCTATTTACAAGTGCAGCTGGGAAGTTGAACCAGGGACTACCAGGAACAAATTCAGCGAGTGGTCGGAGCGGATCTTGAACCCGGGATCTCCGGATCTCAAGGCAAGCGCTCTAACCACTGGGCCACACTGCCTCCCTAAAGAGACAATTTTTGTGACGTGATCTCCTGTTATTGATGTCTCAGACAAAGCTTTATAGGCTATCGAAACAATGACTTCTTCAAATGAATTCGATGTTCGCAAAATTAACATCAGTGTTTGCAAGCAGTGAATATCGCTAATAATGCCCGAATCAAAAAGTTGTTATAAAATATCTTCATTAACCCACCATATCTTGACGATGCAATATTGCAATGCAATCAATATCTTGATTTGCAAAATAGCGTTTGATCCGTTTATATTATCCCTCACCTTCTTGAATTGCCATATCAGTGGTAGAAGCTGAGGTGCTTCGAACCAATTCTTGATAGCTCTGTGCTGCTTGGTCAAATAACGAGATTAACAACTGGCAAGTCTTCTCATACTCACACCTCCCAAAAGTAGAAAGCTACAAACGAACAAGCCAGAATTGATCTCTTCATATGATGTTAAATCACAAAAGCAGAGTGCCGCCTCATCCCATTCTTCTGATCTTGTGGCCAAAAAATGAGTACTGATAATTACTGTGTTTTAACCGCTTTTTTCTTGCCATTAAAATCAATCCTCGTGCCAAATAATTTTGTCATCCAATGAGATCAACGCATATGTGAATTTTCCCGTGCTTTTTAAATCCAGCTATGTGTATTTTTAGTTCTGACTGCAGGGCTCTACGGGCTGTTTGTGACTGTCTTTACTAAGTCATTCAAAACCTAATACAAAAGAGATAACTTTAACCCGATCAAAAAGAAGGAAAAGAAAACAAGCAAAGCAATCAAAAGAAAGAAAAAAACTCGAGAGGCCATAGGCTATTTGCGTCAAAAAGGAGTCAAAGACTTTCCTCGCGTTTCCTCCAACATGCACATGGTTAATAAACATTTCAAGATTTCTATCCATAATTCTCCGCATCAATACGCCATTGCCGAGATACTTAGCAAAACCTCTGATTTACCTGGTCAAGTTGCTGCTGAACTGTACCAGTATCATCCAAAGGATCCTCGACACTGTCCCTAAAACAAAACAAACAAGAAACCCGTCAATGAGCGGTCTGCATGTACATGGATATAGGGGTGTCTAATTAACGTCCTTGGGGATGGCATTGCCATGATCTGCTGACCTTATCACTGCTTCAACCGAAGCCAGCCTTGATGTGACATAAGCTTTGGTGACCTGCAAATGAAAAATACTATTTTGAAGCAACTTTTAATGATTGAAATCTCAAGAAAAGCTGAAGGTAACAAAAGGTTACAAAATCACTCAGGCCCAACTGACCAAAACGTAAAAATTTTGGTTTTCACAAAACCTGTTGTGACTTTGGCATTCAAGACAGTGAGTTCGATGACTTGCAAGTGTACATGTATGTCTTATGTAGTGCAATATTGCAATATCTTACTTAACACCTTGGTCTTCATATCGTTAAAAACGTACTTTACAGACAAGCCATTGGTGTATACAAGGCAAGCACAAGTTTCATTGATCCAGTTTACTTATCTTGACAGTCGAACAGATTCATTTTAGAATTAAATGCGGTGCATGAAAAATAAATTTAATTCAATTATTGTCATTTTATTACAGTGCATTTCACAAAACTCTTGGCAGGCGATTTGCAAAGTTCGTTGTAAATTTCAAAAGTTCGCTTCCAACTTTGGGAATTTCATTTCGGAACTGTCAATCAAATGGAGAACTTTGAGACGGACTTGGGAATTTCGCACCGAACTTCGTGGAAATGAACACTGAACACTCATCACAAAAATGCTGCTAAATACTGGAAAAGTATATTTTCATTTTCAAGAGTCAGGTGCTTCCTGTGGAATAACGCTGAAGTTCTTGAAAGAAAATAAACCAAGATCTTGCGTTACGCTGCGGATGATCGATGCACGCAACGGGACATTTTCGGGCAAACACTGAAACGTTATTCTTTACCAGTTTCTTTTGGATTTCACTGCTGTAAATGCTGGCGTTGGCAGTTTTACAACACTCCATATAGTTATTCACATCATTCAGCACACGCTGACCGAGTGATATTTCTTCATTTGTTGTCTTCGATATTCCCTCTCCGAACGAAAATATCAACAATTTTGGCAACGGTTTGTTTGGGAAGTCTCAGTTCCTATCCTATTTGAGATGGTCCTTTCCATTCTAACCAGCTTTCAATAATTTTCTGCCGAACAAAACTTGGAATTGCCTTTTCTTGCACGGTGAAGGCACTCACTTCAAAACAACAACCGAGAGCCATGGTGAAATTACTTCGCCACATTAATATTCCCACGAAGTTTGGCGCGAAATTCCCAAGTTCGTTTCAAAGTTTGCCATTCGATTGACAATTACGTATTGAAATTCCCAAGTTCGAAGCGAACTTATGAAATTTACAACGAATTTCGCAAATCGCCTGTCAAAAGTTTTGTGAAATGCACTGTAAACGTACCGCAGTTTGTTACTTAGAAGACTTCTTCCGTTTTTGCATAGCCTGATCTTAACACAATGGGGGTTGGGAGAATTCAAGACAGTTATGCAAACCAAAGACAAAGTCGAGGTTTTGCATAACTTTTGAGGGCAATGATTTTAGCGGAGCTCCGCAGAAGGCGCGAGCGCGCGTGCGGAGTACCATTGTTAAAAAAATATGGTAACCCATCGATGCGAGAAATCTTGGTTTTATAGCCATGACGTCATCCACCGTCCGCAGGTACGTACGTTACGTCCATCCCTCCAAGAGCAAGAGGTCCCCAGTTTAATCCTCGGTGACTCCAACGTCTGTTTCGACTTTCCTCTGATCCATGTAGCTATAGTTTTAAATACCCTTTAAATGGAGCACCGTCTGCTTCCATTGATACAAGTTTCATAACTGAAGGAACTACCGACGTTCAATTAAGTCATTTTACCTTTACCTTTACCTCTCATGCAAACACACCTATTGACCAATGATAGCACGTGTACTATCTGAGTTGTTTTACAAAATTATTTACAATACAAGTAAGGAATACACAAGAAAGTAAACGGATCCTGTCTCCCAACAAACACAAGTTCACTAACAAAAAATAAAATAATGACGAATCATCTCACTGGTCGTACCTCTGGCACGTAAGATTCCAAAAGGTGTGGTTCAGTGTTTTTTACATAAGGCATTGAAGCAACCATCCTTTGCCATAAACTCAAAAGATAATGTAAGCTGTTTGGAGCAAACTGCCACATCTGAGAATTAAATGGCAATAGAAAAACAATGTAGTTATTTACTAGAAGATTTAAAATGATACCATAAAAAGTTGATTATGCACAATTAAGATAGTAAGGGCCTCAAAAACCGAGAGACAGCTCAGTGATCCTTACAAGGATACACGGTTTGTGTTGTTTCATATCCCTGAAAAGATCCTTAAACTTGAGTTTTATTTTGCCACTATGTTTTCTCAGATGGGCAACAACGCCACACATAAAGGGGATAGAGCAGGGATAGAGCTCTATCCCCATTCTCCACTCGGCTTTTCAACTTGCTTGCGTGAATAAAGTGGGTGGTTCGATTTAGAAGAGACTTCTACATGTGCATATAGCAGTCTAAGTTGTAGTTGACCCATGTCTGAAAAAAGTCATCTACTACTAACGCTCAAGCCCTTGATCAATGTAGCAAACCCTTCAACAATTAAATAAAAATAATGTTGTTTGCAACAAAGTAGAGACAAGTGTAAAATCACTAATCTACAGTATCAACATGAATAAGGAAAAAATTAATATTCTTCGTTAAAACTTACATACAAAATAACGCAGGTAAAAATATGCGAAGAGTAAGCAGGAAGTACATGTATGTAAAATTTTTAACAGTAATGAGATGAAGAGATTTATTTATTGACGGTGACTCAGGGAGACTCGGAAAAAATCCCGGGTGTTCCTTTGCAGCCGTCTAACCTACGACCCTTCGACTTCTAGTTTGGATGGTCTACCACTGAGCTATAAGAGACTCGTAGAGAAGATATACAGAGTAGATATTAATACAAATATGAATAAAATGAACAAGATGATCTAATAAGCAAGTGCCATCGGGTCTCTCCGGATATGCTACAATAGTCTTCAGAACAAAATCTCTGCAAATTCGCTGCATTCCTCTTGAGGATTAAAGGAACATTACTTTCTTATGTAGAATACACGAGATAAATAGCTGGTTTTTGATGTGAGGGGAAAATCAGAGACCTCGAAGAGAAACTCCCAGAGCAGAGCAGAGAACCAACAAACTCAACCCACATAAAATGTCGTCAAGTCTGAAACATGGAACACTGATCCTTTGCATGACTGAGAAGTTACAGTACATGTATGTCATTATCATCGTCATAATCATCATCAATTCCTTCTCCTCACATAAGATTTACTAAAATCTACTGAGGCAATGACAATGACAAAAATAATGACAATGATAAACAGCAATCTAACAAACCCTGTATGCTCCATACCCAGTTCTCACCTGCAAACTGGTGACAGTAAACTTGGCAATAAGTGCTATGAAGTCACTGTATCCTTCCACTTTCACT
>NC_090874.1:38725794-38758294 GCF_036669935.1 Montipora foliosa
TCAAGGAAAGCAATATTTATTCATACAGACATATGATTCTATTGTGCATGTTCAAAAAGTAATAATTGTTCTGTTTGCATGCTGATTCTCAAACAATACATTATTATTTTCTTCCACTGCACTGAATAAGTTAACCAATAAATAATGCAAATGTAAAATCAGAAACTGCACAGTAAACTGCTATGGCATGTGTGAGAAGAAAATCAAATATTTTTTCTGTAAATTTAGTCAGTGCAAGCCTTACAAGGTCAGACTGGCTGTGAACTTATTGGGAATTGAAGCATCTAAAATTTTCACTACTGCCAGTGCCTGATGGCTAAATACAGGAAAGACTAAAGGAACCAGGGTTTGAGCTAGGATTTGATCACTGGGGGACAGTTTGTGTCTTTGGCTAAAATTTTGGGGGGACATTTTCATTTTTAGGGGGACAGTCTTATGTTCAAACATAGAAACAGGCAAGCCAACAAAAAGATATTTTATTTATACCTATTACTTGTAATTATAAGAAATAATACAAACAAGAAAATTTAAGGAAATGGTGTCAAGACTTTTTTTCTGTTCATATTTAAACCAAGAATCAATGACTACCAGTATGCTTTATACATGTACTCCAGATACGAGGGGTTTGGTTTTTTTTTTAAATTTCAGACAAAAATAGCGGAATATTGGCTCCTTTTCATAGCGCAAGCAAGTGTGATCTCGGAACCAAGTTTTCTAGAACGATCGTGATTTTGTTGGTTTTCTTTGACCCTCATCTGTTTCTTCCTCATTAATACACTGTTCGTCTTCTGTATTGTTTTCTCTGATTCAACCTGGCTTCCATTTAAAGCGAAAAAGCTATCCATCATACGAATACGTTTTCACTGTGACAATTTAATTCCCAGATGCATCACGCTTGGTTGAGCGCAAGACCTACATGTTCAGTAGAACGTGACTGAACAGTAAACCTGTGATAAAATTCCTTCCATGGTAACTGTATTTCTTCTTGTGTGTTTCCTTCTGAGTTTCCCCCCCCAGATTTTGAAGGGGAAAAAATTGCCCAAAATTGTTCAATATCAGTGCGGGATAGGCGCAATGGTGCGGCCCGGCCCAAACCCTGAGGAAAAGAGGTCAGCACCATTCTGACAAAAGAACAAACCTGACTTCCATCTTGCAAGTTCAGCTGTTTGTTATAGGCCTACAAAAAATTATCATTGTATTATTGTGTAATGATTTATCTCACAATAAGGAAGGTCCCACATGTTCACTGACGTTTATTCACAGGAAGCTATAAGTGTGGTGCGGCATTGGTGTGAAGTGAAACACAAATATTTGATTTTATCAAAGGAGTTGAGAAAGCTTAATACCGGTATTATGAACCACTATAAGAAAGATTTGTAAACTGACTTTTTTCACTGCACAGAGTTAACATGCATTGTTTAAATTTCTATGAATTTTTTAACATAACTTGTCAAGATTTCAGTAGTTCTGTCTCACTAAGCAGGCAAGCCAACCATTTCTTCAAAAACCACACATTTTAACGGGCAAGTACAAAAGTTCAACAAGATCATCTGCAGGGTTGGAATATTATTAGTGCTCGCCCACTCACCCAGGCAAGTGTAAATCATAGAAAACTCGCCCAGTTTGGCGAGTACAATTTTTAAATCAAGAATGTACTATTCAAAATAAGCGTAAATATATTTTCCGCTTTCCACTTCAACATTATAGATGTTCACCTTTTTGAATTCTCAATCAACCTGATGGTGGATCATACATGTAAGTAGACAAAAATGGCTTCACTTGGTGATCATTACATGGCTGTTAAACTTGTACATGTATAAAGAAATACTGCTTTTCGTTTTTGTCACTGAGCCGTTCAACGAGCGACGAAACCCAGAAACAATGGCCATTTCCTGCACTTTTTTTTTACATCACAATGTCAATTCTTAATATTTATGGTACATCATATTAAGACAAAATGTCTCAATAAAACTGTGAGTCAAATTTTGAATTAAGTGTCTTCCCTTTTTTATTGTGGAGTCAAGGGTTAGTTTAGGGGATGGAGGCACAAGGTTAGTGACTTTACATCATTCATCATCATCACAAAACTAACAGAAATTTGACAGATAGGTCAATAGTTTAAACCCTCCCAACCTTTGAAATTAACAGCTTAACTGGGATGGCCCACCCCATGTAACCAGGCTCTGGATTAAGACTTTTTTTACACATGTATGTACTACATTTGTCCCTCAAAGTCTACCAAACTTACCTCTCGTAAAAGACTTAGGGACAAATTAAAAATGTTGAAAAGTGATAAATCTCTGAAAGAGGATGCAATCTACAATTTAAAGAGCAAAAAAATATAACAATTAAACAAGAATAATTATAACTTACTGTACTACAACAAAACTGATTAGTACCATAAAACAGTTAAATATATACTATTTATTATGTTCAACAAAACTTGAACAAGTTAAAAAAAGCTTTCCCTCAAAAACAATAATAATAATATCTGACCTGCTAATCGCCCTATCTCGCAGTCTGAGACTGAATTGCTAGGGGCACAGCTCAACGAGGTCAGACCGAATGTATGACCTCAGAGCACAGCATCACAGACAGACGGAATAGGTTGGGAGTCGATTTTGGTGAGGGAGGAAAACCAGAGTGCCCACAGGAAAACCTTCGGAGTAAGACTGAGATTGACTGAAACTCAGCCCAGATATGTACAAACTTAGAATGCGATCCTGGGTCTGCAGAGGTGGGAGGCACGAGTGTTACCAGGTGGCAAAGCATGTAAATTGTACATCAGAAGCAAATTGTAATGAAGGATAAAAATGGTATTCATGACAACACACCTACCAGTACAAACAAATTAAATTAGACTGTTTGAAAAAACTTGCATCAGGCTTTAAGCAATGCTTGAAATTAGCCGTCGTCTAGTCATCCATGACAACCCGAAAGTTTACCGGGCAACCAGGTTTTAGTAAAATAGAAAGCCTGCTTGCCCAAGGAGAAAAACAACGGGCAACCCAGCCAAAAATATAAAATGACTTAATCATAAACAGCGCGCAACTTACTAGTCGGTTTTCTAGTGTCAATGTGCGAAAGTACTGTGAAGTTAACAATAATTAATTTGCCACATCTGAGAATTTTCCCTTGTTTTGAAAAGCTGTAGCTTTAACAAAACATTGCAGATAGAAAAATCCAAGAGATAATATCAACGACATGTAGGTGATAGAGATCAAAGACGCCATTTTCAAAATGCCAAAACTTAAACCCAGACTTCCGGGAAAAACCACAGAAACACACAAAGAACTATGGGATATTCAATCTTGATCGCCATGTGATTGCATCTCAACACAGCATGCATTTCATCATAAGGGGTTTCCTAATGGGCAACCAAGGATTTATCAGGTCAACCAAATTTACAGGTTTGCTTGCCCGGCTTTTGAAACAGGCCAGGACAACCTGGATTTTTTCTTAATTTCAAACATTGTTTCAGTCTAATAATTTTCTTCCAATGTATTTAAATCCCACCTTTCTGTGTTTTGTGAGAGATCTTGTTGAATCAGCCTAAAAGATGACAAAACAAGTAAATCCAAATTATAAACCAAAACAGGTCCATAATAATATTGTGCGTCTTCTTATTGACAATTTCTACGTAAATTTCCCCTTCCTCTTGGTACAAGTGTCTAATCTTATGAAGATGCCTCCTCTGAAAAAGCCTACTGGTTTCTGGAGATTCCCAAACCATTTTTGTTAAATTATGTTTTGTAAACGGTAACATGTTTTTATAATTCCATGTTAATTTCGGTGTACACTGTACACTGTATTACTCATATTAAATTTTATTTATTCCATTTTTATTGTCACTTTCCTTGTATGGCAATATCACTAAATAAAATATAAAACCCCATTACTTGGCCAAAGGACTACATGTACATAAACAAGTACATGTACAGTGTAGGAACACAATCAGGCTCATTGAAAATCTATGTACTGTACACTGTACGTGTATTACATTACTGTATGTATAATAAATACAATACAATACAATACTTTATTTACCAGGAGGAAACTCGTTAAAACATGTGCGTGAAAATAAAATATTTACAAAAGAAAAAAAAGAAAAACAATTATTACTATTACAAAGCATCTGTTTATGTATTAACGATGTACAAATAAAGTTAAAGATAAAGTCTATAACTAATTAATTTCATGAGATTAACTTACAGACCAAATTACCCTTTTACAATGAATCATTGACAAGACAGACTAATGGTCAACACCCCTTTTGTTCCAGAACATTCTCCTCCCAACAATAATGATACTATGCCATGCAGTTGTTGCTTCCATTTTGTCACGTACATGTATGTGTACAAATGACTCAAAATATGAAATGTTTGTACAAATCATACTGTCCTCCACTTAGCTCACAGTCAGGTTAACCCTTTAACACCCAAACCAGACTAAACCGGCCAGACTTAGTATTTTACTCTATCTAATGCCAGACGATTTTACTCGTCAATGCGGAACCCCCGGGAGTCAATGGGTTAAGAATAACATACTTCTCTGCACTACTTTTGACGAAAGTGCCCAATGTTATTTTTAATATATATTTCTTTATCAGTTCTTCTGAGGGACAAGACAAGATAAAAATTCAACAATACATGTATAGCAACAGTGTAACCAAGACACCTTTGACATAACATGACGAAATACAGCTGCCTCTTAGAACCATAGACCACCTGAAACAATTACCCACTGTAAGCCACATAAAATAATAAGTAAAAAAGTGCAAATATATGTAAACAATATTTTACTACCTGATTCATTTCACAAACAAGTTGTGACAAGACATGCACCCCAATAATACAATGATCTACAGAGCCCTAAAAATGAACAACAGAAATAATTCACAAGGATTATGCTGCACCACTGTCTTTGAGTTACATTTTTATTGAACGGTGTTTTGTTCAAATCATTAAGCCTTAACTTCACCAAACTTTCCCCCCTCCCCCTAATCAAATGTTGGTTTAGAAACAGCCAAAGGCTTGCACAGTAGTATTTTTCACCACATTATCAACATTGGTACGGGCGTGGGGGCGTGAGGGGGTGGGGGGTACCGGTAATTGCAATGTTTGTGAGTGCATGTCCAGTGATGTTTACACCAGAATTCTTCCCTTGATTGAGAGTTTTGTCAAAGACTGTAGTAATGATTAAAATAACATTTTAAGTAATTATTATATGAGTCTCAAGGAAGGGAAATACAAGAAAAGCATTTCTAGGCCACTAGAGCTCAAAATGTTCTGTGGTGCTTGAGCAAAAACACCTTGTATGCTTAGCTTCCCCTGTCACTTGTGTACGGGTATACCAATATCAAAGTGGCCAACATACCTGAAGAAACTTTCCAACGTCATCTACTATGGTTCTGAACACCAACTCATTTTTCTGAACATCAAACCAACTAAGTTTTGTCAACCTTGCAAGAAACTAAGCAAAAAGACCACAGACATTTCAACTGCCTCATCTATGTGGTGAAATGAAGTTTGAGTTACAATGTACATGCAACGGAAGTTACTGTCTGATGTGTCGGTTTTAAAATCTTTTACCTGTATCAGTGACTGTGAAACATAAGAAGCCAGTTTTGGTCTTGTTCCAAGGTAGTTCAAGACATAGTTTCCTGTAATAACAACAACAAAATAATTCATAATGTTAACCAACAAAAACAATGATAGAAAATGAAATGAAATGATAACTGTGACCTCTAACTGCTTTTCATGAGATGGGTAGAACACAAGCTTATGCAGGATATCAAGCCCAGTGAGCATACTGCACTGTAACTTAAAACAAACATTTGTGGACATACAGTACTGTAATGAAAAGTCTGCTTGTGAGCCAAGTTGCCCATTAGGCCATATCTTATCCTGGTTTCTGTAGCATGAAGCGACTAGGAGTATTTCTACTCTCCCCTGGATGGGATGCTAGTCCAACGCAGGGCTACCCCCAGCATTAAATTCGCCAGTAGTCATTTATACACCTGGGGGGAGAGAGGCACCGTGAGAGTAGTGTCTTGCTCAAGAACACAACACAATGTCCCCGGCCAGGGCCCGAACCCAGACCATGCGATCCTGAGTCATGTGCACTAACCATGAGGCCACTGCGCCTCCCAAAATGCTGTACTGTACATTGGAAAAAAATCCTATCCACTCTACTTTCAAGCAAGGCCCCATAAATCATGTCCCAGTAGCAAAGTTATGAAATGCATCAAATGTGATAAGAATATAGTGCAGGGATCCATATTCAGTCGTCAGCCGGGGAAGTACGTCTTATGATATTCTTGCCCAAGCAAAAATGCAGAAGACCACAGTATAAAAAATGGTTGATAAAATTCCTTGTAACTTGAGCATGTGTGTTTTATTTTACACTCTTGAGAGAAATTACAAATTTTGACGCTGGAGTACATGTATTATGTTATTTGCATCATGGGAACCCACTTTACAGTGGTCCATATCTGCCAAGGAAAACTGTACTTGAATGTAGCTTACAAAGTTACGCTCCTGTCTAGTGTCTTTCATTTATATGCTATCAAGATTTTGTGTTTTCCTGTTCATAAGCAGCAGGTTCTGCCACACTTGTTTTCTTTTTTGCCACAGGTGGAGAAACACCTTGTTAACAACGCCACATTATCAGCTGAGACCAAAAGTAGCCATTTGCTCTTTGCCAAACGACTTGCTAACAAAGAAGGCAGCGGTGAGATACATGAAAATTGAGCCCGCAATTGTTTCATGGAAAACACTGCGTGGTCAAAGATGGTGCCCAAACTTGATATTTCATTGCTGAGAAAAGTTGCATGTTTATTCCTTATTTTCTGGAAATTTGCATTGAACGAAAAGCGGTCACAAAGTACATTCTATATTATAACATTTAATGGCATTCATGAATGGATGAGATTCAGAGATGTACCTGTATCCAGGTTTTCAAATTTGGGGGTCCTCTGGACCCCTTTTTGAAAATTGGGGGTCCATTGCAAAATTTTGGGGGTCCAGCTAAGTAATATTCAAGAATTAATATTTGATCTATTGTCTCTTAATTTCTGCTGCAGTACCCTTTCAGATTTCTAAATTGCACAAAAATAGTCTTATCCCCCCCTCCCCAGATATGTACTTAAAATAAAATGATCAATTTCTTTGAAACTGTTATGCCTGTTGATTCATTGATCAAAATGTATGGGCTGTCAAAGCTCCATCGACCACATCTGAAAACGCGAGGAATCCATACGCTGTAGGAACCGTTAAAGGCCCGGTTCAAACATTGCATTTCACATGTGCTGAATCTAATGCAAATGAAGGCAATAAATTTTTCTCATTTGCATTAGATTCGGCACGTGTGATGTTTAAAACGGATGTTTAAAAAAAAAAAACAGATCTGAATCTCAGTTTTCCGTAAAAAAAAAAAAGAGAATCATTTATTTTAACAACACTTCAGGTGTAATTTAGAACAAAAGAGTAAACAAATATAGGCGATCGATACACAGTTCATCATCGGCCTGTGTGGCTGTGACTTCGCCATAGCCAATGTTAATAATCAAGCGACTGAATACATTCAAGTTTCATGTTCAACACTTTATTTTTAACACTAACTCCGAAAAAGTTGCAGAATTTGCAAAACAGACAAGTTACGTGCAAAACAAGAACCGAGACGATGACACATGCGCCCGTAATTAATATCAGCAGGGTCGCACAAAACAAAAATTTAACATACAGTTGTACTTTGCCGTTGGATTCTCTGTTCTCTGATAAGCAAACCAATCCTTGAAATTCACTTGGAAATCATGCAACAAACTCGTTTGTCTCGCCTAAAAAACTGCTCAGATCATGTCACGCAACATGTAGGAATTCAAAATTTAACTCCTCAAGCTGGACATAATTGTTCACAAAATGAAATCATTCGACTACAAAAACCTGAAAATGACAACATACACTGTACCTTGAAATTTACATAAACACCCTGTAAGGAAGTTGACCATTTCTCCGTTTTGAGAAATGGGAATGTTCAATTTCCTTTTTTTCTGCCTCCAATTGGACCCTTTGTTCCATATTCTATGCATCCAAAAGAAAAACAAGTGCATCCCAGGACGTAATGACACACTCTGGATACATCACTGGATATTAAAACATCACTTTGGAGTTCTTATACTTGTCTGGACGGGTTTTTATACTTGACTGGACGACTGCGAATGTGGATCCCTGTTGCGTGTTTTGTTTTGGGCCTTAGTTTCCAAGAATGTTAAAGACAAGTATGCCCCAATAATCACTTCACCATCCTTTGACTTGAAAAGGTACATACAATGTATAACCTGGTTGAGCACCTTTTCGTGAAGTTTACACACTGAATTTAATGTGCAACAAACATAGAATGTTCCTCAGGCAGCCACTACAAGGTCAATGGATAATCCCAGAGCACAGGACCACAGCTAGTTGAAATTAGCTGCAGGTTGATTTGGATGAGAGAGGAAAACCAGGGTACCCAATGAAAGGCCCTCAAGTCAGGTAGAGATCAACTGAAACTCAGCACATGATAGCCACAATGCAAGCCTGACTGGGTAAGAACAACATTCATCAACAATTTTTTTTCTCTTTGTTGATCTCTTGTGAAAAATGTAGACATCTTTTTATCCAGTCACTGAAGCTCCCCATTCTGTTACTGTTTGGGGTTTCCTTGAAAACAACACAAAGGTATATTTCTACAGTACCACTAATTTTAACTTAAAGAAGAAAGGTTGGATCTAGATTTGATTGTCCATGGGAAGTGGAAGGAATACACCAAAAAAAGGTAATTCAAATTGCTACATTTACAAGTAATCTCAAATACTTACGCATATCAAGTCTCTGTTCTACAGGAAGAGTTGTATTCTTACTAATTAGTCTAGTCAAGGAGGATGCTGCTATCAGCTGAGAATAGGAAGACTGGAAAATCAAAGTAACAACACAAAATAAATTACAACAATGTGACTTTATTCTCGGTTTTCACATGACGTCACGACCGCCATGTTGGTGCTCGTAAACAAAGAAAAGGCAGCCATGTTGGTGCCCCGACCAAATCCTCCAGGAATTTAACTCTATTATTATGCAAACACTTCCTTTTGTTTTCGTTGAAAAACATGGCTGTTGATCACATGAGTGAAAACCAGCAATACTTAACAATTATTCGCCGAAGGCGAAGTGATTATCGGTGAATATTCACCTATAATCACTGAGCCTGAGGCGAATAATTGTTTTAGTATAAATACACAGGTGATTGTTTCAAAAAAGAGAAAAAAAAAAACATTTCAACCCGAAATCATCTTCACTTACAGAGGCAAAACGATTACTGGCAGCCATTTTGTCCGTTGAGGTGATTATCGGCTGATCCGAGATAGCGAGCCAATGAGAGCGCGCGATTTTGTATAATCACCTGTGTATTTATACTAAAGTAAAATAGTCACAGATTAGAATTCTGCATTGCCAATCAACCTCAAACTTTAGAGTAATGTAGTCCACCTTACTGTATCTTGTCAATCTTATTTTGTACAGTGGAAACAAGGAGAAATGGCCACCGTTTCAGAGTCAAGGATTGGCCTGCTGCAGAGTTTGCTCTGGGAGCCCCACCAGTAACACAGGCCCAAGAATCTACAGGGTGGCCTCTGATAACCTAAGTACGCTTTGTCTGGAACTGTCAAATTTATAATTCCACGTTTAGACCTTTCATTTAATTATTTCTGTTTGTAAATAAAGAGTAATGTTTCCCTGCATTAATTTATAATGAGCGTTCTTTGGAAAAAGCTAAAAGCTTTGTAACCTTGCCAGTGGTGGCATATGAGAGTGTAACGACAAGCACGTCGTCGTACAGTTTGCAAGATCGGAACGAATAATGACATAATTTACTATACCACAACATCAGAGGCTTCTTACAGAATTTTGGCAAAACTCACATTTCCTCGTTCAAGAAGATACTGACATTTCGTTAGGCAGTCGGGGGAGTTAGTGAAAGTGGACAGGGCCCTCTCAGCTGCGTTCCGAGTTGCAGTGTCAGTTGCCTCATACAGCTGTTTGCAGAGGAGGTCGAGCTGTGCGATCTCCTACATAGCACAAAATAGCGTTAATGTACATCGCGTGAAATCAAAAATAGCACGAGGAACTGGTTCGATCCCAATAAAGGAGTTTTCCTCAACTTACCTGTTCCTCCATATTTGTTGTGGAGCCAGACGTGGCCAGGCGCACGTTGCATGCGCCTGGAAACAGATACCGCTGATTAGGTCATGGTATGCAGGCTCGTAACATGTGGTGTCCACTGGAAAAATCATGATCGGGGACAGGATTGTAGATTGAGGACCAAGGATCGTGGAGTAGTGAAGTTGACGTTTTAAAACCTTGTAAAAACCGTGGACGGTAAGTCTTGCTAAGCGTTGGATCAGAGAAGATCGTGATCAGTCAAAATTGATTGAGAATATTTATGAAAGTTAAGTAGACTACTACCCAAGTGATAAAACAACGCGAAAATGTATTTTTTCACGAAATTTCGGCTGGTCAATACCAGCCTTCATCAGGTTTACTTGGAGATCTGACGAATTTACAGAATATATATGAAATTGCCGTGAAGTTCAATTTTTAAACCTTTTCAAGAAACGAAGAAGAAAAGTCTTGCACAGCGTTGGATCAGTAGGCAAGCAGTCCCTTCATAAGTCAGTCGAACGCCCCGCTTTTCTGAAGCAGTCATTTTATTTGTTTGCGTGACAAAACACGACTGCAGAAAAGCGGGCCGCTGGACTAATTTATGAAGTGACTGCTCGCAGTCTAACTGGATCAGAGAAGACCGTGATCAGTTAAAATTGAGCAGTTAATACGACAAACAGTGCTGTCAGCACTGTCATCGAACTTGCCCGTTTACATCTTGGGTGATCTTAATTGTAATTTATTGGCCTTGCAAGACCCACCTGCACAAGCCCTCGTGAGGTTTTGCTCTTCTTTCAATTTATCGCAAGTTATTAGTCACCCAACGAGGATTACAGAGTCCACGGAATCACTGATTGATGTCGTCTTGGTCTCAAATGTTAATTTAGTGCAGGAAGCAAAAGTTTCTCCCTCCTCTATAAGTGATCATGAAGTAATATCTTGATATCTTGAACTTGAAAAAGAGTCGTCCCAAACCGACACACATTTTAACCAGGAGCTATAAGAACTACAATCCGCAAGCATTTACCCGTGACCTCTTACAGGTCCCCTGGCGTATAATCGAAACGTTTGAGGATGTTGATGACTGCCTTTATACCTTTTACCAGCTTTTTGAGCAAATCTTAGACCGACACGCACCTGTTAAAAAGGTCAAAATTCGTAACCGTCCCAACCCATTTATCACGCCTGAAGTACGCAAGTTAATGAGAACAAGAGACAAATGGAAGAAAATGGCCCATACATGTAACGATCCTCTTGCCTGGGCGGGTTTCAGGAATTACAAACGAGAGGTTAAACGCGAGATCAGAATTGCTGAAAGAGAGTTTGTTCGGGACCAGATTGCAAATAACCAAAATAATTCTTCGGGCAACTTGTGGAAAACTATAAGATCTATCCTTCCTCAGAAATCATCAAGTTGTTTGGTGTATAATCAGGACGAGGAATCCGTCGCAAACTCAGTCCTTCAATAATTTTTTTACCTCGGTCGGTCGAACCACTGTTGACAAAATTAAAGCACTTGCCTCTGAATATAATTACGATCTTACGAAAACAACCTTTGTCCCTGCGTGTTATCCATTGTCTGAACAATTTTCATTCCATCTCGTTAATTGTAAGCAAGTTGAACAGGTCATCGCATTGTTACCATCAAACAAAGCACCGGGCTCTGATAAAATTTCTACACGAGTAATCAAGGATGGACTGTCAGTTATTTTGTCGCCGATCACTTACGTCATCAATGCCTCTCTTGCCAGTGGCGTTTTCCCTGGAGGATGGAAACAAGCAGAAGTAACACCTATTTCAAAGGAGGGAGATCATAATCAACCTAGTAATAACAGACCGATCTCGTTATTACCAGTATTGTTAAAGGTGTGCGAAAGAATTGTGTTGAATCAATTGACGGCATATTTAATAACAAACAACCGTCTTTCTGCGAAACAAAGTGGAAATAAGAAATTTCATTCCACAGAAACAACGCTTATCTCTTCCACTGATGCCATTTTGACTGGCATGGATAAACAGGATCTCTCTGCTATGGTCTTGTTGGACATGACTAAGGCGTTTGACAGCATAAATCATGATATTCTCCTTTTAAAACTGCAAGATCTTGGCATTTCTAAATACGCTCTCCCTTGGTTTACTATTTACCTGACCAACAGACACCAAGTCGTGCGTATTAACTCGACCCTTTCGAGTTCGCTGCGTTTAAATAGTGGTGTTCCCCAAGGAAGCATTCTTGGGCCGCTTCTTTTTAGCATTTACACTAATGACTTTCCTTCTGTTCCAAGAAACTGTTTGACACAATGTTACGTTGATGACACTAAACTTCAGATTTCTTTTAAGATGCGTGATTGTTCGATAGCTATGAACAATCTAAATAGTGACCTTCTTTTAATACGCAATTGGTGTTTTAATAATTTTTTCTTTTAAATCCTGACAAAACAAAACTCATAGTCTTTGGAAGCCTTGAGTGAGGCTTGAGTGAGGCTCCAGCACTTGGCTAAGTAGCCTGACTTCTGGCTGTTATACACAATTGTGGTCTCATTCATACAGAAGCCCTTCAAGCTAATCCTGCCAAGCCGACCACATGCTGGAAAGGTCAGACCACAACTCCCGGGAACACTGTCCCCTACTCTTTTCGAATAGTGTGTGGGATCTTTAACGTCCCACAGAGTTAATGAACAACGGTTGTGAGACGGGACCACCGGCTTATCGTCCTTATCCGAGAAGACTAGAGAGTCTAACCATTTGCAGATGTAATTACAAAGGCAGCACTTTCTCCTCAGTTATTTAAAGACCCTGAGTATTGGTTCGGCCGGAGTTGAACTGACGACCTCCCGCGTGACAGCCCGGTGCTCAACCAACTGAGCCACCGGTGCCAAACTTCCTGATTTCAAAATATCTATGCTTGGAAAAGATCTCGCTCTTGCATCTTCGGTCAAAGATCTTGGGGTTGTTCTAGACTCGCAACTAACTTTTGATGACCATGTTTTAAAAACTACTTCATCTTGCATGTCAAGTCTCGCACAAATTAGTCGGGTTAAACATCAGGGGCACCCAACGTCAATTTTAGGAAAATATCTGTTCGGAAGACGATTCGAGATCTAGAATTTTCGGATCATTTGTTGTCAAATTTCTTGCTTGCCTGCCTGTCCTAGGATTTTCGAACATCTAAAAAATGGTATAATTGCCCATTTTAAACCCAAAAATTTTTACCCCAAAAAGGTCACGTAGATTTTTCGGGAGCCTTTTTTCTGGTTGAAATCTTCGAAAAGGTAAGTTTTGATCCCTATAATTTTCGGATCACTAGACTTTCAGCTAGGAAATCCGAACAGATGAAAAATTTTTAGGGGATAAAAATGTGCCTATATCTACCGTTTAAATACTAAAATATGTTTAACAAAGCTATGTTTAAGTGGTTTAGAACCATAGTCTCGTTGGGGGCCCCTGAAACATGTTCTTGACCGTAACCAACTGGTAACAGTAATAAATGCCTTAGTCTTTAGCAAATTACTGTACTGTTCTACAGTGTGGTCGAACACCTCGAACAAAAACATCTGTAGACTACAGTCAGTGAAGAATTTTGCCGCACGCATTATTACAGGAACCAGGAAATTTGATCACATAACCCCCGTATAAAGAGATATACGTTGGTTTCCAGTTAAACAAAAGCTGTTTTTCCGTGACGCTGTCATGGCATTTAAATGCATGACTGGTCAAACTCCACATTATCATACGGCAGCGATCAATTTACGACAAGAATTGCGGTCACCGGGCAGAGAACATTTTATTACCGTATGGTCCACATTTGGAACGATCTAGATAGTTCTCTTAAAACTGCAAAATCGATTTCTACTTTTAAATGTCACCTGAAAAATAAATTGATTACTGACTTTTTAAATAGTACGTTATGACAGTATTTTAATATCTTATTAGTATTTATTTTAATACAATTTTAAATTAAGTATGTTGTGATAATATTTATTATATAATTAATTCTTAATTGACTTGCCATTATTGAGCTTCATAAGGGTATATTTTGTTCAAAGATCCACTATTAAAGGACCACTAAAACGCCATTGCCGGTTAAGTTAATGATTCTACTGTGTCCACCAGAGAAATCTACGCATTTCCACTACCCTCTCGATCCTAAGAAAATACGCGCAGAAGGCTCTATGCACAAAGACACCACTTACCAGGGAAGTGACAGGCAAGACTTTTACCGACACGGAAAATAAAAAAAATATAAAATTGTAAAACGAACAAATCCCACCCACTTTCCGACTAGGACACCCA
This sequence comes from Montipora foliosa, assembly GCF_036669935.1. Lineage (NCBI taxonomy): Eukaryota > Metazoa > Cnidaria > Anthozoa > Scleractinia > Acroporidae > Montipora > Montipora foliosa. The sequence continues at coordinate 38,740,281 of NC_090874.1, forward strand.
GTAAAAAGAAACGGTCCAAAAGCCTGTCGGTTGAAGGTGGGCCTTTAAAGACTCTTTGTCGAATTTGTCGAACACCATGCATTGCGCGCGTTTGTTTATGTTTTGATTCCGTTTGATGTTGTCACTCGGAAGAAAAAAAACGATAATTGTGCCCTTTCCTAAAAGCGAAAGGAAGAAGAGATCGCTTGAAGAATTGAAACGTATATTTCCAATAAATAAAGCAAAGCACAACTCTACACTAATCACCCAAAGCGGCCCGCGTCGCGACAACGATCCAAATATAAAACAGACAATCATAAAGTACATTTCTTGTTTTCGATTCTTCGTTCTTGTAAAAAAGGGCTAGAGGTTTGTTAACAATGTAAAAAAGAAATACTATTAATTTTTTCCATACTATACAATTTGTGGCAAATCAGTTGTTCATGAAGGCTCTGCTGGAACCGTTGCAATCGAGTCACGTCTACGAACAGCTCGCTCATTTTGGTCAATACGAGGAAAGTCTAACAGAGTGGAGAACAAATGTAGCTCACTCAGTACAAACAATGATTGCGAACTCCAGTGATCCCGAACTGACTTCCGTGGCTCAGGTCTCTGACGACTTCATTCGGATGTATCTGCAAGTTGCCATCGTCACTACCCTGCGAGCAGAGTCTCTTTCGATCTTCCTAGATAAGTCGGGAAGAGGAAAGTAGACTCTGCTCGCCGCCTCCACATTCTTTGATTTGCTGCTCATCCAAAGAATTGGATGAGTCAGTCCAGTTTCGACTTGTCAAACCTGTTTTTTTAATTTTTGCGCATGATCAATCGCCACGCGTCATCATTATTTTGAAATTTACGACAGCGTGGCAATTTTAACTGTTAGAATTCCCATGAGTTTTTCCTATGTGCGTCGGTTACAGAAACTTGTGTGACAGAAACCTATAAATTTTTCAGTAAAAAAATGAAATGGCATTTTAAGAGTATGGACTATCTTGAGTTTCCAATGAAATGATTCCTTGATTGTCGTGTGTTTGCCAGAGTTGTTGGAAAATATCCCGACTGTTTGTTTTCGTTTTGTGCTTTTGTGGCTACAGGTCACGCATGACTGACACCGAATACATTTAAATTTTTAACGCATGCTCAATGCCAAATGTGGAGGCTGCGAGCAGAGTCTACTTTCCTCTTCCCGAATTATCTAGGAAGATCGAAAGAGACTCTGCTCGAAGGGTACATCGTTACTTCATCACAGTCCAACTGATCAGTTATCCACTGGTGTTTTTCACCGCTGACATGGCGAATTCGCGGCCGACATATTAATAACGACTACTCAACAAAGCTACCGATTAGAAATAGAATATATACATTCAATGCAAAAGGAATAGCAAAAGGAATAGCAAAAGTAACATATTATACTACTAGCAGTGACCAAATTATTCTCAAATTATGCCTTTTGCAAAATGAGCGAAACAAGTCCAAACATGTATCACGGTCTTGTAGCGAAACTTATTTGGTGTCACAAGCTCCTCTTCTACTGTATTTTGCTTTCTCTGTCTTAAGGTAAAGGTCTCTGGATATGTTTGCTGGTTCTAGTACGGTCTCGGAGCAAGTTATCGGGTGGGATGGCTGATGCCACTTTGCATACATGCAAATGAGACCTACTGAGACCAACACAATATTTCGACATCGCGTACCAGAATGCCAGCCTCCAAGGAAGGCCTCCCTCCGTTACCAAACCGTAAAACATTGAACAAAAATGTTCTCAGGCTTATTAATATATACCGATTATGCTAGCAGTGCTGCTTTTCAAAAATCAGCAGAAATTCTCCTAGTTTCCTCTAATTATACCAAGAATTATGCTAGCACAAGCTTTACAGCGGTTATCAGTCAGACGGCCCCTTCAACGAATGTTTTATATATTTCGAAACTAAAATTTGGGTGTACGTCAATCAAATGTCTCCACGACAACAGTCCTGTTTTCTTGGCGGCAGTTGAATTCGTCATGGAAACATTTGATTGAAGTCCATATAAATTTCAATTAATGTCGTTGAGGGGGCCGTGTGACTGATATAACCGCTGTAAAACCCTATCCGCAGCACTACTAGGCTGTGGTACACATAAACCTTGCGAGTGTGCAATATACGGCATGTGTTATTCAGATTTGAGTAAGTCGGGAAAATGCAAATCTTCGACACTTGCATCCTCAAGTTCCAAGTGGAAATGTGTATTTATAATTCATTATCTGAAATGAACGTTCTTTAATGAAATTTTTGTTTCTTGCTCTTTATGCAGAAAAGCCCACTTTAAGGCCTCGGTAAAACAAAATGAGGTGTCCGCGGAAAGATAATTGTCGCGCCGCTGTTTTTTGTATAGGGTAAAACTATTTGTTATATTAAAGCTAATAGATTGAATTATTTGAATAGAGTTTTAGTTTTTCGGTATTTAACCCTTTGATTACTATCTGGCAAAATACGTCCAGCTTTATCCACGGTCCCATCTACCCCTTGTGACGTCATCACTTTTAACGGTCAGGAACAGCTTTGTCCACTAACTTGTGCAGTGAGAAGAGATCTTTCAAACTATACCAGAATGAGCACAATTCAGTCAAGGAAACTGGAGAAACGGCCAAAAAAACCATGTAACACTGACCTGAAAATCTCCATGAAAAGCTTGCTCCATTACCCAACTACCTTTCTGAGCACCTAATTCTAAGATGATGAAAGGTTTCTCAGAAACTCTTCCCACCAAAATAAAGCCTACCAAATGTCCAGCAAGTTCAAAAAAAAAATGAGGCAAAGAAAGCGAAAAGAGAGGGAAGGAGAGAAAGCGAAAAGTGAAAGTCGAAAGTGTTATGCTACTTGTGCGCATGCCCGAACTTTGCAAGCGCTTATTTTGCACCTGGCTGAAAAGGCCGCGGAGTGTACAACCTGGAAACGGGTTTGTAGGGAGATGTCCGAGTCTGCTGCAGAAGCTCCTGCTCCTTCACACTTTATTGCGAAAATAACCGCAGTTTGTTGCATCTCACAGATGAAAGCACTCCAATACCGTGAGGAATTTTTGATATGTTAAGAATTGAAGGAAATATCACGCACAAAAGTCGAAACTCTTATCTCACACTTAATTTGAGCAGAAAAAGTGCCATAAAATCAGTCTCCGAAGACTGGTATTGTGGGGGTAGTGCAATCATCTATTAGAACTGAAAATTTGGAAGCGATATCTTAAAATCCGTTGGGACAGAAGGTCCGAAAAGTTGTAATTTTGGCGTCAAAATAAACCCCTAGAAAGAGGATCCCCAATAGGGTTCTTCAATCCCGTCATCCCGACCAAAATTTTCCCTTCATCCCGAAATCCCGGTCATGACGTCACAGCATGAAGTCCGAACCTCGTTGTCAATTACAACAACAGTTCCACCAACTTTCAAGATCCAATTGACCTTAATTGTAGCATTCGCTTTGAAACCGAAATGATGCGTAAATGCCCACTATTAGTAGTAATTGAATCTGTTTATATTTTCCACTTTGTTAAACTCGGTTGTAAGTTTAGCAGTGTACCGGGATGATAGGCCTACACGACTCTCTAGCATGTGCTTTAGCCTTTCAGTTTTCTAATTTGGCTCTCACGAGTATATATTTGATTGACCGCCCCTCTTGTTGTAACATATGAGGGGCGGGTTTTTAGATTTCTTTGAACCAATAGTTGTCGCTCTATTAAACGCCAGTCGAAAGGCAAAATTTGTTTGCTTTCCTGTGGTTTTTGAAGGAGTGCCTGTTTTTAAATTGTGCTTCTGAGAGGGTCCTTTGAAAAAGATTCTTGGGATAACCTCTTTCACGTGAACGTGATTTAAAATTTTGGATGAGCTCTTCAGAGTTTCGCCTTTGACGAAGCCTTTTTTGACTCCTGGTGGGTGAACCTTTCGCGCACCTTGCACACGGTCTTGCCTCTAGCTGTGAGGTAACCATAATTTTTGGGACCCCCGGAACAGAATTCGATGATATGGTCGCCATCGTCCAATTATTCAGTGAAGTCCGCCTCGGAACGCACCCAAAGGTGAATGAATGGGTGGATTGCCCGGACATTCGACGAAGATGACCGAGTCCATGTCGAAATAGAGGATTAGATCCTGAAGATGGTCCAACGCTTCGCAGAATCGGAGACGGGCTCAGCAGGTGGTGAAACAGGCCAAGCAGATGCTGAGATTCGTGGAGGGCAGGTCTTCATGATCTTGCATCTTGTGATGGCTCAACGAATTCTTTGACTCGGATCTTGTTAGTGCGTTGTCCGGGGTTTTTGGCAATTTTGGTCGCATCCAACAAGATTCCACCCTCCGTGTCGAAGAAACCTTGCACATGTTGTTCTCTCTGTTCAGGGGTGCTGCATCCTGGAGGCCAACCGCTGGCTTCCTCCTTGATCTTGAGCCACGTATCCACGTAGGTTTTGAAGAGGCCGGCACATCTCTGGGGGAAATGCCAGACCTCGTGAACATGTACGATGACGTAACCTTTCTCCAGGGTTTTGGTTAATTCCGGCGTGCACCAAGTACCGGTTATGGCGCGTTGGGCGTCGGCGTGATGACATTCGGCGACCTTGTCCAATAAAGGTTTTTCGATGTTTTCGTCGACGCAGGCGGCACAAAGAGGAAAAGTCAATTTTGTCACTAACACAGTACGGGAGAACCGGATGATAGAGATTGGAGGGTGGGAGCACGGTGACCTTGGCCAGACGAAATAACACGACAGGCCCGTTTTGTTGGGTTCGTAGAGGATCTCAGGATGTCAGATAAGATATTTGCAGTTTTTGTTCACTCGCAGGTACTTGAACTTGAACTTGAACTTGATTTTTATTTAAACACGGTAAATCTATCAGATAAAATAATAATAATAAAAATTACAATCTACTTTTATCTAAATAAACATGATCAAAAATTAAATAATAAAAAAATTAATTAATTGGTGACGTTCTTGATCGGACAAAGTGTTCACCCTCTCCCACCGTAACTGATGATCTTGCCACCGCAACCATTCCATGGCGACCTTCGAGCGGTTGGTGTTACGACGCCACGCGTGCAAGGGTTTAGAGGCGATGGTGTCGGCTTCCATGCAATGCATGCGCAGGTAACGGTTACAAGCCGATGCGACGGTCATCTGTTCGAAAGGATCGAAGCCCGCACGCGCTTCGAAATCCTGATTGAAGGTAGGACAACCTTGCTTGAGGAGTTGGACGTCCGATTGGCAGTTCGCTTAGAGTTCGTCCCGAAAATGAAAATGAACGTGATCGGCGCGTTGTTGAGCGTGCCAGTGTTCAAACTCCTGTTTGCCCTTCATCGACATCCCTTTGGGCATGTAATACGTGCATGTCCGGCTGGTCGTCGTCGTCGTAGTAGTTCGGATGGTCTGGCATATTGAAGAGATGAGGAAAGTATACCTTTTTCAGTTCCGGAAAGTCCGCCAAACGCGTTTGGAAAATGATATTTCTGACAGTTGTAGCCTGCGAAATTGGCAGAAATAGATATTTTGCCGGCACCGACCAGAGGACTGGGTCCGGTTGTCTGGTGACGATTATGGGTAATTTGTCGTATGAGTAGTGAACCGTTAGGGATTAGAATCAGTCCAGGTTCAGCTTTCTTCGCCTACTTTTCTGGTTTTGGTACGCTCTTTAAACATCTCTTTCTGTTCGGTTTTTCCTCTATTTCTGGGTATGGAAGAATCAAGAGTTCACGAAATTATTAATCAAAAAATATCAAACATAAAGAATGTGAAAGTTCTGTTTTGTTAGACTGTCAAACGAAAATTACAGATTGAGACTGTTTTCCAAGAACAATAGTTTTTACACTTCCCTTGGTATCCTTAGCTTTCTTCCACTTATGTCCAGAAATGCACACGATGACAAAAATGGCAGATTTGGCGAAAGAGCTGCACGACTGACAATCTTGGCAAAATTAGCGATTTTGGCGATATTTTGCCAATTTCGTCAAATTAGTTCATCCATTGGTATTGACACCACGCGGGTGAACATTGGCAATTTTGGCGATTTTGACAAATTCGGCAATTTTGGCGATGTTTTGCCAATTTCGTCAAATTAGTTCATCCATTGGTATTCACACCACACGGGTGAACATTGGCGATTTTGACAATTTCGGCAATTTTGGCGATGTTTTGCCAATTTCGCCAAATTAGTTCATCCATTGGTATTCACACCACACGGGTGAACATTGGCGATTTTGGCGATTTTGACAAATTCGGCAATTTTGGCAATGTTTTGCCAATTTCGTCAAATTAGTTCATCCATTGGTAATCACACCACACGGGTGAACATTGGCGATTTTGGCGATTTTGGCAAATTTGGCAATTTTGGCGATGTTTTGCCAATTTCGTCAAATTAGTTCATCCATTGGTAATCACACCACGCGGGTGAACATTGGCGTTTGCACAAAATCGGCAATTTTGGCGATGTTTTACCAATTTCCTCACATTACTTGATCCATTGGTATTTATAACGCGGGGGTTAACATTGGCGATTTCGACAAATTCGGCAATTACAGCTGTCATTTTACGGTTCCGTTAACTACACTTTTCACGAATGCCCTTAAACCATTTTCATTCATCAGCGTCACAAATTCTTGCTGATTTTGGGGCTCATTTGTCGCAATTCAAGCACGCTTCCAACAGACTTGTTTATTTTCGTCTTTCACCCACTTATTTTCCGGTGCGCCTGTTAAATGACATGACAATTTGAAAAGGCTTTTCAGCTTTGCTTTCCCTCTCATCTAACACACTCGCGGCTTCCGCTTCTCCACTTTTCATACAGACATAATTTCTTCAAAGAAACGTGAAGTGAAAATAAAAAAAATGTGTGAATAAATCACAAGAGAAAAAAAAAGCCTATCGCTGAAATCAAGGGCTTCACCGAATACCCTGCCACGTAAAAGCTTTACACTAAATTGGGTGGATACGCGGGTACGCAGATACGCATTGGAGACGCCGACCTTAGTGGATACGCAGTGTTTCTCCCGTCTGAGGCGCCAAACAAAAAGAGCGAGGGACATTGATGTATATGTATTTCTCGTTCATAAAGCACGATGATCGAGCACAAACAATGATGTTTCTTAAAGCGTGATCAATCTCCCTGTCGATATGTATCTCTCGTTCTTATAGCGCGTTGATCAAATCATTTTACAATTCGGTTATTTAACTTTCATTCTACGGTTCGGTTAACTGCACGAAATACCACTCGCTTCCTGATTAAGCCTAAGCGCTCGTTTCAGTGATTAGGCCTAAGCACTCTCGTAAACTTTTTGCTTTCATTTTGCGGTTCGGTTAACTACAGTTTTCACGAGATCGCCCTTGCACAATTTTCATTCATCGACTACGGGATTGCGCACCGCGGTGTCAGTTCATTATAGCCATATGTCAAAAGTGTAAGCGCTCCTTTAAATGATTAGGCTTAAGCACTCTAGTAAAATTTTAGCTTTCATTTTGCGGTTCGAAGAAAGCACTCGTTGGACAAGAAATGTGCGAATTCAACACAAACGTCCAATCGTCCAACTCTCTGAGGTTGACCATTGTTTCTGCGAAGCCAAAAATTCACTCTCCTAGACGAGGTTATTTATCACCAGGTAATTGTATCGTTTTGGAAAAAGAGACTGCTTTATTATTCATCAGCGTCATAACTTGCTGATTTTGGGGATAATTCGTCGAAATTCAAGCACGCTTCCATTACACCTCTTTATTTTCGTGTTTCACCCAGTTATTTTCCGGTGTTGTTGTTAAATGACACGACGATTTGAATAGGCTTTTCAGCTTTGTTTTCCCTCTCACCTAGCACACCGGCGGCTTTCGCTTCTCCACTTTACATCCGCTTGAATTTTTCAAAGAAAAGCGGAGTGAAAATCAAAAAAATTGCTTGAATAACTTACAAGAGAAGAAAGAGGCTATCGGTGAAATCAACACACACAGACTAGCCGATATAATCTACGACAATCGGCAAAATTAACAACATCTACGTCCCCATTAACCTTTTCACCGCCATAAATGCAGATTGACACTTATAGATTTTACTCTGTTTGCATACATGCCAACTCTCCCGGATTATCCGGGAGTCTCCCGGATACGGAACGAATCTCCCGGTCTCCCGTACGGGTCATTAAATCTCCCGGATAAAAACGACTTTGAACCTTTCACAGACGTTTCTCCATTCTGGACTCAAATTGCATCCCCAAGTTTAAAAAAGATCGATTTTTTCAAACTCGTTTCATTGTTTCTTAATGCATTTCTTCATCTCTGAGTTTCAAACACACGTTCATAGCACTAAACAAAATGACTTCCTTTAGCTATCATAGCCATATAACCGATTGTTTGATTGGATCTCCGATTCACCAATAAAAATTCTTGACATAAGTACCCTGTTTTCCCGCAAATTCACAATGGTGGCAGAATATTCTTGTATTCTGAAGGAGCTGCTGGGGGATGGGTGGGTGCGTTTAGGGCGGGGGAGAGGAGGGGAGGGGGAGTGGGTAGGTTGATCGAGGGGGGAGGGGTGGGGAGACCGGATGGAAAAAATCTCCAGATTTTAGATCTCCATAGGTTGGCATCTCTGTGTTTGGTGAGGTCAACCATTGTTCTGCAAAGCCAAAAATTCCCTCTCCAAGACGAGGTTATTTATCACCAGGTAATTCTATCGTTTTGGAAAAAGAGACTACTTTATTATTCATCAGCGTCACAAATTCTTGCTGATTTTGGGGATAATTTGACGAAATTCAAGCACGCTTCCATTAGACTAAGACCTGTTTATTTTCGTGTTTCACTTAGTTATTTTCCAGGGTGGCTGTGAAATGACACAATGATTTGAATAGGCTTTTCAGCTTTATTTTCCCTCTCTGTCTCACCTAACACACCGGCGGCTTTCGCTTCTCTTTACATCCGCTTTATCTCTTAAAAGAAAAGAGGAGTGAAAATAAAAAAAAAATTGCGTGAATAAGTTACAAGAGAAGAAAAAGGCTATCCGTGAAATCAACACACACAGACTATACGATGTAATGTACATATTGACAATCAGGAAAATTAACAACATCTAGGTTCGCTCAAAAGAAATGTCCCCATTTTAATCGACCCCGATAACTCGAAACCCCGCTAACTCGAACACATTTTCGTTTCCCTTCAGAGGTTCTACTGTATGTATGTATGTACTCAGACGACGAACGAGGAGACTTGGGGCTCAGTTATTAGTTACACTACAGTGACTTAACACGACGTATATGTCAATTTCATAAGATGGCGTCTAAAAGAACGCTTCCCTATTTCCGGCGGATCACAATTCAGGAAATGTTTATCGTCTTGTGGAGAATTTTAATTTTGCAACTTCTGTTCTACTGGGTGTCGACATTCTTCTACAGTTGTGGTAAAAGGATTTCAATTTCGACTGATGGCAAGATTCGTGAAAAGCTGCTATAAAATTCACAGGCACGACATGCATCTTCACGCAATGCTTACTTTCAAGTAATGGATCATACGACAAGGACATATTTTGTGTGTGGTTTATTGATTCTAATTCCTTGAAAGCGGACATTGGTAAGATTCACATAACTGCTTTGAAACTCTTAGTACCCGTTGGTGAAGTCATTCTTACATGAATTGTCAGAGTACGAGGCAGTTATATATGTCAGTAATTAAATTGTTCCAGCGCTGTCACAAATGACAACCTTGCCATGACTTTGTTATTTGGAGCTACGTCCCTTTCCCATATCTCCCTATTTTGCCAAATTCCTCTTTCCCTTGTTCTTCATGCTGGTTGTTAATTTTCTAAAATCATTAAAATTAAAGAAATGAACTTTTGTAATTTGAGGTCAAACATTTGAAACAGCACTGGAGATCGAATTCTTCTTTCATTAATTTTGTTCGCCACGTTCGCCAACTTCTATGGACCCCCTCATTTCTTCATTGCTTTGTGCTTTGCCTCGTTGGCGATTGTGGCAAAATTGTCATTTTCGCCATATTTGCCAAATTCGCCGCTTTCGCCAACTTTTATGGGCCCCCTTCACTGCCTTGTGTTTTGCCTCGTTGGCGATTGTGGCAAAATTGTCATTGTCGCCATATTTGTCAAATTCGCCGCTTTCGCCAACTTTTATGGGGCCCCTATACTGCTTTGTGTTTTGCCTCGTTGGCGATTGTGGCAAAATTGTCCTTTTGTGGCAAAATTGTCATTTTCGCCATATTTGCCAAATTTGCCGCTTTCGCCAACTTTTATGGGGCCCCTATACTGCTTTGTGTTTTGACTCGTTGGCGATTGTGGCAAAATTGTCCTTTTCGCCATATTTGCCAAATTCGCCGCTTTCGCCAACTTTCATGGGCCCCCTTCACTGCTTTGTGTTTTGCCTCGTTGGCGATTGTGGCAAAATTGTCATTTTCGCCATATTTGTCAAATTCGCCGCTTTCGCCAACTTTTATGGGGCCCCTATACTGCTTTGTGTTTTGCCTCGTTGGCGATTGTGGCAAAATGGTCATTTTCGCCATATTTGCCAAATTAGCCGCTTTCGCCAACTTTTATGGGGCCCCTATACTGCTTTGTGTTTTGCCTCGTTGGCGATTGTGGCAAAATTGTCCTTTTCGCCATATTTGCCAAATTCGCCGCTTTCGCCAACTTTCATGGGCCCCCTTCACTGCTTTGTGTTTTGCCTCGTTGGCGATTGTGGCAAAATTGTCATTTTCGCCATATTTGTCAAATTCGCCGCTTTCGCCAACTTTTATGGGGCCCCTATACTGCTTTGTGTTTTGCCTCGTTGGCGATTGTGGCAAAATTGTCCTTTTGTGGCAAAATTGTCATTTTCGCCATATTTGCCAAATTCGCCGCTTTCGCCAACTTTTATGGGGCCCCTATACTGCTTCGTGTTTTGCCTCGTTGGCGATTGTGGCAAAATTGTCCTTTTCGCCATATTTGCCAAATTCACCAAATTCGCCGCTTTCGCCAACTTTCATGGACCCCCTTCACTGCTTTCTGTTTTTCCTCGTTAGCGATCGTGGCAAAATTGTCATTTTCGCCATATTTGCCAAATTCGCCGCTTTCGCCAACTTTCATGGGCCCCCTTCACTGCTTTCTGTTTTGCCTCGTTGGCGATTGTGGCAAAATTGTTATTTTCGCCATATTTGCCAAATTCGCCGCTTTCACCAATTTTTATGGGCCCCCTTCACTGCTTTGTGTTTTGCCTCGTTGGCGATTGTGGCAAAATTGTCATTTTCGCCATATTTGCCAAATTCACCGCTTTCGCCAACTTTTATGGTGCCCCTTCCCTGCTTTGTGCTTTGCCTCGTTGGCGATTGTGCCAAAATTATCATTTTCGCCATATTTGCCAAATTCGCCAACATTTTCTCATTTTTGCCATTTTTGTTGTTGTGTGCATTTCTGGACATATCTCCTTTCTTCACTCATTCTTAGTCACAAGTTCAGAATTGCTTTCTATGAGTACCCTCCCAGTACGCGAGTACCTGACTTGGGATTAGCAACTTCTCGTTTAATAACAAAACACTCCGTTAAACAAAGGGATTTTGCTTAGTCTTACCCGATTAAAGCCGCAAAAAAACACATCTTCAACATTGCTCTTTGTAGTAGTAGTATTAGTAGTAGTAACAGTAATGGTCTAAACGGCTTGCAAAGAAATGGCACTAAACAATTCATGAAAAATCTTGTAGATGACCTCACGCATCATGATTGCAAGGAATGTCTATCGAAAAGGGAGAGTTTTGATCATTTTTCGAAGAGACGCTATGTCAAAGTTATGAATGGGCAAAAAATTGCAATGCATCTCGATTGACCAAAATGACGTAATGATCATTAGTAAGATTTTCAACAAATCGAAACACTCGCAGCACTTGTTTTATCAGGTCTAAACACCCCTGCTTGTGTTTTAAATAGTACTTAAGACATGTGACGGCGTGTAGAACTTGCTGTGTGTAGAAAATGTTAGGTAACGCATTTTTTGAAAACTGAAATCACAGGCAGCCCAAGCTCACAATTTCAGTGCAACGTGAGTGGGTCCAGGAGTTGTTCCTCGCAAAGTGTAGTTTTCTGGAAATTAAAGGAGTTAGAGTTAAGCCCAGCTCAGCCTCTTGTTGCAGCTGCAATAATAATAATTATTATTATTATCATTTGTTATGAATGATATGGAGTTACTGTAATGTAAAAAAATAATTATGTCCTCAGAAATTATCAGGAAAGACTGTAAAGCCCTAAAAAGGCTCTTAAAAATTGTTTTGTATCATATTTTGTATAGTTATAATCAGAAAATAACACTAAGTATCGTTTAGTACAGAAGTGCCAGTCAGCAACATGTTCCTTTACTTTCTATCTTGGGGCGTTTAGCGTCACAAGCACTCTCCTTTTCAGCAGATTTGGGGCGACAGCCACCACCACTTTTCTGTTCAGTGGGCTTAGGACAACATCCCCCAGATGCCTTTTTAACATTATTTGCCACACAGTATGCAAAAGGATCTGCAGCACTGTAAACATCATCAGCAGGAGCATTCGTTCCAGGATCCAATGGATGGAATTCAACGTGCTTCCCAAATCTTGAAACTCTTAGAACAGTTGCTACATCAGCTGACACCAACGTTGGAGTTTTCTGCAATGTTGGTATGGTAAACATCATAATAATCATAATACTGATGATAATAATTATAAAGAAAATAATAATAATCATAATAATAACAACAACAACAATGATACAGAAAGTAGAAACATATCAAGATGTAAAACGAGAGGGCAGCAAGATTGTGGGACATTCATGAGAAAGGTGCTTGTCATTTTTGTTGTAATGAGTGTGCTTGAATTTGTCACAAAAGATTTCAGTAAATGGATAAACCGGCTGAAGGATTTTGAAGGTAGTACCATGCACATCTACTTAAAGTTGAAATCTTGACAAACACTGTAAAATCCTTCTCATCCATCCAAGCTACATCAGGGCTCAAACTAATTTTTGGACGGTGGCCAGTCGTAATGACCAGCCAAACCAATTTTATCTTGGTCATGTCTTGTTTTTGACTGGTCAAAATATTAAAAATATTTAATTTGAAGAATTTCCCTATTAAGCCCAAAAATATCGCCTCATATGCACAAAAATGTGTTGTTAGAGAGCATAAAAGTTTCAATCGCAACAAGTATCACTTAAATATGTTTGCTATTTTCATTTCCACAGGTAATGGCTTCAGACTGCATTCTACTCGAAATGAAACTTGAAATGCAGGGCTGGCAGTGATAACAATCAAAACTCGATAGATTTTTATTAGAAATGCTTATTTAACAGTAGTTACTCTGCACATAGTTTTATATTAATTTACGACTTGCGTTAGATGCGATTTTGGTCGTGAACACTTTGAGTTTCTACCAAACACTAATAGGGCTGTATAGGCTCATGCTACAAGTGAAAGATCGCTGCCTTTGCTCGGCATGCATGTAGGAAATAGAAGAAAGTCCAACGGCTGCATATCAACTGTGTCCAGAAGAAAGGATATGCCTCCTTGACTTTTGGATAGCTTTAAATGCATCATGTGAGACTAACTTCCCAGTTCAAGCCAGCGAATAAACTAAGCACACATGGAACACGTCCAATTGCAAAATGGAGACAAATTTAAAGAAACACTGTTGATTCATAGCATTTTATGATGTGTTATTTTCTTGTGATCTTTCAGATGATAAAAAACGCTATGAACACGATATTTGCTATAGATATACTTATCTTTTAATAAAGCACACAAGCGCAAATTTTCCGGTCCGCAAGACAATTAAAAATGTAATACAAGACATTGATTGATGCGATGTTCATTCTTGTCCAGTCTGTTTAGATGTTTTTCCTGTGTTATTCTAGAAAACGGCTAAAACGCCACGGCATTCACAAAGCGGAAGATCGTGACCGTCTCATCTGTATTCTCTATTTTGTGACTGCAAGCTGCTGATTGAAGTGTTTATATTTTCCAGAAATAATTATTTGAAAGCCGCGTACGTGAGTGGTGAAAATGACCACAAAACTGAAATTTTGTCTGCACAAATACAGTTGTAGTCATCTTGGCCAGACATTGTCCGTTGACCGGCCGTTATTTTGAGCCCTGTACATGATTTCAAACAAAGTTTGTAAACAATGCGTTTGTAATCTTACCGTGAGTGTATAACAAACATTAAACTTGAACTCCTCGGGGTTTTCTTCCATGGAACCTAACATTTGTAAAATGAGGTTTTAAGTTGGCATTATCCAAGAAGATCCAGGCTGCAGATGGTTTAACAAGCATTTCACATACGGGGCAAAATTAATGAATGCTGATTGGCTGAGACGGTGGGAATTTTCTCTTAAGACAGCATAATTACTTGATCCTGATTGGTTAACAGTTGCTTATCCAGAGCAAGCAAAGTTTAGCAGAGAATGTTCTTCCAGATTAAACTACTTTTTTGCCCACATGTAAATTACATTTTACTTGATATTTCTGTTGACAACAACGATTTATTGAATTGAATTTTACCCGAATGGGAACACGTTGATCGTTATTTGTTGTGGGAATGAACGGTCTTCCCTTAATAAATTTGTCCTTTATGTGATAAACATGTAATCGCAATGTGCCCTCGTGCAATAAAGGATTAATTTAACTTGTTTTCCAAAATGATTTCTGGCCCATGCAATTACACATACAAAGCACTTTTATTACTGGGTTGCCATATATGGCAATCCAGTCTAGAGATGTGCTGCATTCCTCCAAATTGGGAAAGTTGCGCAATGGGGTCTTTCCTGTCACTCCCCTGCTAAGTATTGCCTTTGTTGCTAGTGCCTTCTTCGCATATCTTTAGAAAGTTTCAGGGGCCAGTAGAAGACACAGTAGATAATGCAATGGCAGTGAAGCCGATCCAACGCGAATGGTGTTTTATTGGATCTTTAAACAAAACAAGACACTTCTTTAAGTGTTTTCTCGGAATTCCACGTGGCGCAGAAGTAGGGTAATAAATTTTGGAAGAGGTAGTTTAAGGTTTTTCCTTCATTGCACAATTGAAGACCTGCCAGCAACGTCAGGCGGCCATTAAGTGTCCCAAACGAAACAATAAAACAATAGAAAATATCTTCGTACACTTTGAACACAACACGGCGACCATTGAGTTTGGGATGACAAACAACGACTCGTTACCAACTGAACTCAACGGTCGCCGTGTTGTGTTCAAAGTGTCCAAGAATCTTTTCTATTGTTTTGCGCCAGCGGAGGCCCTTTGGCTCACACGTTCACAACTTTAATTATTTTGTAATATCCTGTCCCATTTTGACGTCATTTAGTTTTTTAAGCTGTGGTAATAAATTCAGTTCAAAGATAACAAAACATGCTCTTGAGAAAAATTAACTCATTTCTTCTCAGATAAAGAAAAAAAAACAGTTTTTAAATATAGCTCTGAATCGAATTCTCATCGAAAGATTAATGACAATCGAGCGTAAAAAGACGAAGATTTCTTCAGTTTCTGACTTTTATGTGTTTTGTCAAAAGGAAGAAATTGACCACATGCTAGGCAACCATAAAGGTGCACGTGATCACCTTGTGTCAACTGAATGAACTACGGGAAAGCATGTTAATTTTTCGTCGTTTTCAGAGTAAAACAACGTATTAGGTTTTTTAATTGTGTTGTAATTTTAAACTGAATATTTACATTACATCTGCCGGGTCAGGAAGCCTTCTTTGTCGGGTTCCTGAGGACGTATCTATTTTGACTTCAGGGTGAACTATTTACACTATCACGAGGTTGAGCGGCCATGTAATTGAAAATCTGAACATCCATGAGATACAAAAACAGACTTGCGAATTATCGCAAATCACAATGCTGCCAAGCACAAAAGCAGAAGAAATGGTTAATAAATATGAAGTTTGTTACTATCTGAATATTTTTTTCAATGGGATGTCAAAAGGCCAAGTGGATGTTATGCATAATAGGGCAAGTTCGGACGATCAAGTCGAGTGTATGACCCGTTATAAATATTTTTTCACAAAATGTTCCCGAATCATCAAGTATCACCACAGAAGACAAGAACATCATTCTAAAAGCTTATTCTGCGCACAAAGTAGGTTCTGGGGGTAATTTTGTGAGTGGAAATCAAGTTTACCGCAGACAAGAATAACATGGTTACGTATATTTATATTTAATTAAGTTAACACAACAACATGGTTACGTATATTTATATTTAATTAAGTTAACACAACAGAAAGAGGCTTACCTTATTTTGACATGAAAATGCTTTCCTATTGCCATAAAAACTACCCACTTAAGCTCACATATTACACAACATGAGGCAAAAAACCCTTCCTATTTCATTTCGTGCGAGAAGACAAGAAACTCAATTGTGTCAAATTACACTCCGTGTCAAAAACGCAACTAAGTAAATTTCCCACCAGTGTTCAGCATCAAACCATTTACTGAAAAACCCATTACTTGAATTATCAAGCAAAAAATGGGCAACAAGCTTTCCTTCAAATAATTTTTGACCAACAAGAATTAGTGAAATTTCCAATTTTTACCGGAAGACTGTGCAGATCCAAGTTGTTCAATTCCTTCTCTGTCTTTGTTAAACCCATAAGTTACCAGAGGATTTTCCATTTGGTTTCAGTGTTCTACATAACAGCACACTTGGTAAAATATTAGAAATACAGCTCACTTTGATTTCAGCTCGACGAGGGATAGATTATTGTTGAAGTCCATTACTTGCTGCTTTTAAGATTCCAGATATATTTGTCTTGTTTATCCAATTGACGTTCCATTCTTGAGCTCCATAAGGGTATATTTTGTTTAAAGATGCACTAAAACGCCATGTGCATTACAATGACTTTCGACACCAATTAAATGTTCTCGTGTGTGCACCAGGGAAATCGACACATTACCCCAGCCCCCTCAAACCTAACAAAATACGCACAGAAGACTCTACGCACAAAGACACCACTTAGCAGGGGAGTGACAGGCAAGACTTTTCCCGACACGGAAAAAAATAAAAATAAATAAAAAAACCCACGAAATGAAACCCAGATTCCGACTGGGTTTAGCAACCCAGTAATGAGTTAAATGGAACACCAGAATTTTTGGAAATTTTTAAAAAATAGTAAACAACCTGTGTAACACCTACCACAGGCAACCCAGTTCACACTCACACAGCATCTAATCATTACTACAGTGTATTTGATGCTTGAAACCTCGACTTACAAATCTTTCTTACAGTGCAAATTTAACTTTATCAACTTGCTTGATAAACCCAAATAAGACTATAGATGGGACATAGAAATAATTAAATTCTGATTGCACATGTAATTAAGAAATAAAAAAGCCTTGCCTGTGATCTCTTCTGTTGTAAAACATGCAGGAGATAGAGCACAAAAAAAGTTTAGGAAAACACAAAATGTAGTAGAGTGTTTTCCCTACAGGGGTACTTCTTGGGTGCTCTATCTGCTTCATAAGCGATTTACAACAGAACAGCTCACGGGCAAGGCTTCTTCATTTGTTTTATAATAAAGAGTTATTTCTTAATGTCCTCACACAATTGGCTAAAATTTTTTGGAAAACTCTATTTTCCAAATCCTACGAGTGCATGAGCCATGCATTTGTGCTCTCATAAGGCATGCCATCTTAACCATTCAGAGCACATGTTATATGGAAACTTTATGATGATTGCCCTCATACAACCTATCACCTTATGCTTTTGAGACAAAACAGGCTCTAAAAATTCCTTTGGTCACCCCTCACTCAAAATTGTCCATCCCCAGAATATTCCAGGCAATAGACCACTTTCGATATATTAAAATTCAGTCCTAAACAAAAGACATCATCTCGAGGCTCTGGGGAATAAACTCATACATATCCTTATATTTATTCCCCAGAGCCTCGAGATGATGCCTTTTGTATAGAAGTGAATTTTAATATATCGAAAGTGGTCTATTATTGCCTTCAGCATTAAAAGTCGTCAGTACCCTTCATTTACCTTTGTATGTCACCAGCGAACCTGCTTCTGATGGATCATCTTGAGGAACTTTATAGAGACGATACGTAGC
>NC_090874.1:38765794-38768294 GCF_036669935.1 Montipora foliosa
AATCTTGTTAGTACCTTATCGATTTCAAAAACAGTTAAATCTGTAATGTTCAGTGGAGCCCTTCGCATACAATGCGAGCCTCTCAAGCATAATATGTCGCAGCACAGACCTCAGTAAGGCAAATGAGACTTCGATGCAAATCCAAGACATTGTAGTACTATAATCCTCTCCCTTCTTGATTGATAAAAGTTCAGCCAGTTTACTGTGATACCTCTTGCATTCACCTGCCATTCCTCCGGTGGTAGTAAATACCAGTGGAATAAAGGAGCCTTTTTTGACTTTTAGCACCCTGCTGGCGTACATTCTCTTCTTCTCACTCTCATGCTGATGGTAAAATTGTTTTGCAGTAAGGCCTTTATAAGACTCTACGTTTATGTAACAAACTGTACCACAAAAAAAGGCAGAACCTTGCTGCTCCCAGAAGCCACAAGCATGAATGTTGAGCCAGGCTTTTGCTGCTCTGTTCGTACCGGGTGTAAGCACTTCTCAGTTTATCTCCTGAAGTACCAGCTCAATTTGGATGTCATTGATGTTAGTCTATCACTTTAATAGTACAGAATGTATGTACATGCACTTGATTTTGACTTCATTTACTGGCTTTAC
The DNA here is from genome assembly GCF_036669935.1 of Montipora foliosa. Classification (NCBI taxonomy): domain Eukaryota; kingdom Metazoa; phylum Cnidaria; class Anthozoa; order Scleractinia; family Acroporidae; genus Montipora; species Montipora foliosa. The sequence continues at coordinate 38,766,398 of NC_090874.1, forward strand.
AATAAAGATCACAATACAACTGTACTTACATGTACATTTAATTAACAGTGAATGTAATAGATTATTTTCGTATTCCACATTAGGTTTACTTGAATACCGTAAATCCTGTATTATGCCCCCTGGGGGCTTATTTTTTCAAGCACTTTTGAGGGGAGGCTTAATAGAGAGGGGGGGGCTTAAAAGAGAGGGGGGGCTTAATAAATTTAGCGAAACGCAAAAATACCGTGGTATGAGACAGAGTAGACTTACGTGTTGTACAATTGAAGTCACTGGCAAAAGTATTTTAATGCACTTGTGGGAGCCTAAAAGTAACAAAAACAAAATTCTTATTCTTCAAAAATGCGCTTTTGGCCTCATGTTCTTCGGTAATTTTTATGAGAATGGTTACTTGTATTAATTTGTCATACACAACTTACAAACGAAAATCTCTGGAGAACTCCTCTTATATTTACATTTGTTATCTCTTACATGTAAATGTTTTATATAAACAGCCTTGAAATTTATGATACTATAATTCTACAGTATTTTGTAAAATGATAACCTAGAAAAAACAACGGAAAGTGAAATTGAAAAGTTAGAAACGTTATGGTGAAGATTCAATGTCAATGTCAAGGATTTCATCCTCATCATCCTCATCCAAAATAAGTTGTGCGACGTCTTCTTGAGCCATCTCTTCTTCTGCAACAGTAGTGCACTCAAAAGGATCGGTCTCTTCCTCCTCTTGGTGAAACGCTTGCAATCTAGGTAACAGACTTTGGCATGGACCATGCTTGATACACGTTATTTGATCATCCTCCGACCCATCAAGGTTAGACGATAATGCGCACACCTTAAATGACTTCTTAATTACCTCTGCGGTAACTTTTTCCAGGCTTCTAATACCAATGCAATCATTTGCTGTCGTGATGGCCCTTTCATATTTCCATGCGCTGTCACTTGGTGTTCGCTTTCTGCCAGCCAATTGTCATACATCTCTCTTAAATATTCTTTCATGGGCTTATTCCAACTTACATTACACCAGGGGCCTGGATAAACTTTGTGCAGCCACCAGGTATAATTACAGAATCAACTTTAGCTCTGTTGAGAATATCATTAACTTGAGGTGTTAGGTGAAAGGCTTTTTTTCCCCACCGTAAGCCATTGCAGTTAAGCAAACTGTTATTTTGGACTTCTCATGACCAGTAGATTCAGATTTACTGTGTGAGCACCACGTTTCTCCACTGTTGTGTTAGATATCATGTCATTCCACATGGCTGTCTCATCCATGGCAAAAATATTTTTTAACTCATAGTTCATCTTCATACGGAGTCGTCTCATCTTCAGGATATATGCACACAGCTTGTCAATCATTTGATCTGGACTTTTCTGGGCTTCAGTTGTGCGGCACCTCACACTCAATCCATTTCTATTCATGAACGTCTCAAGCCTGCAGTGAGCCTTGGCTAAATGTCAATTTGGTAATGTTCAGATCTTCATTCACCTTTTCTTCCTGGAACTTTGCAGCTTTGACCACGATAATTTTTCTTGAGACACGGAGACCTTTACTGCGTCTATCAAATATCCACTCTAACAAATTTTGTTCTATTTCTTCAGAGGTAAGATGTCTTCCACCTCCATCGAGCCGTACCACCAGACCTCTCAACCTCTAGTTCTTCTATTTGGTCTCACTTTTTCCTCCAGTCACGAATGCTGTTTCGATCAATTGTATGGATCATTAGAGCCTTATTAACTTTCCTCCTCTGAAAAGGGGGGGGGGGAGCTTATTTGAGAGGGGGGGCTTAATAGAGGATTTACAGTGATGTAATTCATTCCTCAGTTACAATTCTAATGTTCCTTCCAGTTTATAACATAATGTACCCAGAGGGTACATTGTGGGGCAGTGGACCTTTAACCCAAA
>NC_090874.1:38770794-38780794 GCF_036669935.1 Montipora foliosa
TAGACATAATGGACCTGATTCAACACTAGCCCTTGTAAATTTCCAGTTGGTATCATGAAAAGCTGATTTCTTCAAACCAATTTTGTCTGGTTTTAAAAGGACACCAAAATTACAAGCATCTTCTATAGAAGTTGTTAATGGGTAACAAGTTTTCTGACTATTTATTTAATCACTTTCACCACAACAGAGAAACAGGCTGTGGTGGGGGTTGCACAACAGAGCGAGGCTCCAAATTAAGTGCGCCCTTTTTACCCTCCCAACCATGATATACCACAGAAGACAGACCACAACACTGGGAACTACATGCCCTACTCTTTGCAACAAGTGTGCGGGTTCTTTTACGTCCCACAGGATTATGAACTTTGAAGGGTTGTGAGACGGGACCTCCGGCTTATCGTCCTTATCCGAGAAGACTAGAGAGTCTAACCATTTGCAGATGTAATGCATTTGCAGCACTTTCTCCTCAGTTACTTAAATACCCTGAGTGATGGTCAGGCCGGAGTTGAACTCACGACCTCCCACATGACAGCCCAGTGACCATGTAATGCTTATAATCCAGTCTCACCTACAGGTACATGTACCTGTACATGACTGACTTTAAAAAAAACCAGTTCAAATCTAGAGGTCCACTTACACATGTATGTTTGCACATCTGTCACATTTGAGTTGCCAGTAATTGGATCCCTACTTTATACGCAAAGGGTTGTGGGATCGCCAGGGGGCAAACACTGCAAATGGCAGAAACTTATTTGACATCCAAAAAAAGATTTTGGAAAGATATCAATGCTTTGTTCGACACAGTTTTATCAGAAATCGATTTGGGCAATGTTGATACACGACAAGTGTAAGTTTTTGTTTGAATAACTGTGAAATACGAGATAAAATTTGCTGATTGACTTTCTTGTTTGCACAAGGTTTATTGTGAAATGGTCTCAAAATATTGCAAACTTAGGAATAACCCTGGAGGAAATAACACCACAAAGCCTTTTCAGTTGTATTTACGTATGTATAGGCTGGCTTTTGGCCTATTTCTAAACTCAGCAATTCAAATTATATTGGAAAATTATATGCCTAGTGGCAATCATTGTGCTGTGTGGGGTTGTGACAACGATCAAATGTACATTGTACCCAGACAAGCAAAATATTTTTCCTCATGTTGGAATATTAAGATTTAACTCGCTCAGGAATAACACTGATGCTTTTTCATGGGCTAGAGCTATTAATTGTGACCAAAGGTAAAAAGGTTTGTTCAAATAATTTTGTACGAGGTTACAGAGCCTATGAATGTCCTACACCAACTCTGTACAAAGAACAGTACGATTCCGAGAGTATGAAAACCTTAAAGACCTGCTCCAAAGATCAGATCTACAGAGAACTACTACAGTGTATATGAAGATGATGCTTTTGTATTAGTTGAAGCCATAGTGGAGCTTGACAAGTTTGCTTGGATCTGGTGACTTTAATACTTGTAGATGGTAGTTTGACAAAGAAAGGTTTGTTTAGCAGCTGAGGCATATGAATTCCAAGAGTTGTCTAAATCTATCAAAATAGAGAATGCTGTATTCTGCTGTAGCATTAAAACAGCTATCTCAAGGCAGAAGGAGATTGAATTGGTTTTCTTGAGAAGAATCATCGCAATACATTACAGTAATTGGACTCTTACAGAATTCGTAGAAAATAGTAGTGGCTCAAAAACCATTGAATTTTTCTCAATCAAACTAGAACTTAACCTATGGATTTCCTCATGTTTCTCGTCGCTAGTTTCATCCCTCCAAAGAGCAATACACGTAGCTTTGTAAAATCAATTTCTATCTCCTCTGACAACAACTTCTCTCGTTTGACGAGGTAAATTTCCAGGGACCATAATTCCTTTATGCAAGATGTAACCAAAACAAAAAAAGCCCATGCACACGTAAATACAACTGAAAAGGCTTTATTGTGTTATTTCCTCCAGATTTATACCTAATTTTGCAATATTTCGAGGCCATGATGAGATGTCAATTTCACAATAAACCTTACGTGAGCAAGGTTAATCAGAGTAAATTTTATTTCATATTTCACGGATTTTCAAACAAAAAGTTACACTTGCCACGTATCAACATTGCTCAAATCGATTTCAAATAAAACTGTGTCAAAGAAAGCTTTGATCTCTCTCCAAAATCTTTTTTTTGGCCATTGAAATAAGTTTCCACCATACATTTTCTTATGGCGACTTGAAATGATTGCACCCCCCCCCCCTCCCCCCCTGGCGATCCCAGAACCCTTAACATATAAACAGAGATCCGATTACTGGCAACTAATTCATTCTATGCTTCCTGTCCATATTTGTAATTTAGTTCTCACTTCTGTTATCAAAAACTGCCTTTAAAATTGTTTATGGCATTTCCACATGGGTTTACACAGGAAATACCTTTATGAAACGAACCCACTCTACAGTTCTGCTTTATCTGAAACACGGATGGCGTCAACTTCCATAAAATACGTCAACTCGCATTTTGCAGAATAGAGAGGAGCAAGGTGTCAACTATTTAAAAGATTTGAAACAAGCAATGTTGAAGGAAACAGTTATTTGCAGTTCTCCACCGTTGCGTAACTTTGCTTCTCTGTGTCATTTTATTCACAAAACTCTGATCCTAAGTTTTTCCTAACTTCCACTCAAAGTTCACTCATGACTTCTAACGCATGACAGCACCTGAAGGACGTTCTCTTATGACTAAGCGTACGCCTACCTGTATCATCAAATATATATATTGAGCATTCACACCGAGGAGTTTATGGAGTGGATTAAGAAACGTTTGGTTGAAATTCATCGCTGGTTGGCACAAAGAATAGGAATTCGTCTATGTTTTATGCTTAGCTTACTTGCTGGAAACCTCCATGTGAACCAGTTTCAGAGCACTTTTCACGGCTGGAGACATATTCTGCCCATCGAATTTGCATGCATTAGTTTGCAAATCGTCGGAATCTTTCAACCTTTTACCATAGTAGTCCTTCACATTTTCCTTTACTTTTTCTTCAACGTTAGAAGTCATCTTCTTATAAAGTACAGTGCACTGATTTAAGGTCGTGGACCAGATTCTGTCACTCTGTTTAGCGTTTTCAGTGTACGACAAAACACGTTGTTCGAATGACAAACTCGTTCCCAGGAATAAAACAAAACTAGCAGGTTGGCCTCGTTCCCAGGGTCTCTCTTCAGTTTATTGATAGGGATCATGGGAAATGAACCTATTTCTTTTTAATGGCCCACAGACCGATTTTTCCCACGTTGCTTCGGAAGTGAAATGTTACTTCCGGTAACTGACGTCATCATATCATGAGCTGACAAGAAAACCCACTCACAAGAAAAAGTCACCGCACAAACTGTTGTTTCCATCGAAGGTTTTTCCTTGCCCTTCCTTGCGCTCGTTCTCAGATCAACTGCGCAGGTGTAAACGAACTGACTTCTGGTTTGAGAAAAGAGCTAAATTTCCGGCGGTTTTAAATTGAATTAATTGTTTTTTACATGAGAAACTAAATATTTTAAGCAAGAGCCGATACAACGTAGATTTGATTTTAGTGATGTACTATATTTCCAAACCAGCCTTTTTTAGGTACAATCCATGAGAGTTTACATTGAATTGCTTCTATGTACATATATATATAGCAAATGGATTTTGACGTAATACTGGAAAAAATGTGATAAAACGTGGCAGTTACAAAGATTTTGAATTCAAATACTAAGAGTCACGGAAAAAATAACGGAAATTACTAAAAATAATAAACTGAAATCTAATACGTTTCTTCGCGGATATTAAGACCGTTGGGATCAATGGTCCTGCTTAAAATTAAAAAAGCTTCCCCGGCCTTACGGATCAAGTCTCTGTTAGAAAATATTTTTTCGATAGGAATTAATTGCATGTCCTTGGAGATGTTGTGGGGAGAGGAGAGGAAATGTTCTGCGACTGTAGTAGGTTTGGATTTGGTGTTAGCGTTATCTAAAGTGCGGCGGTGTTCATTAAAACGGTCTTTTAAACGTCGTTTAGTTTCTCCTATGTACTGTAGATGGCATCTGTTGCATTGAATCATGTAGATAAGGTTTTTAGTTTCACAAGTTATGTGGAAATTAATGGAGCGCGTTTCGCCAGTAGAGAAGAATTTGTAGTTGGTTAGTCCATGGAAAATGTAAGGACAGGTAGCGCAGTTTTTTATAATGCCGATCAGATCAAGCCACTGATCCAACGTACACCGACTGGAAAATTGTCCGCGGTTGCTTGCTTCAAAACTCCTTTTTACATGGCACGTTTCACCCCCAAATACAGAATATAGCTAAGCATTGATCTTTTAAAATCATCTTGTTTGAAAAGTTATGGGTATTTCAGTATCGTTTATGTCTTTAAAAAGAACATTTTTCAAAATAAAAAGAAAACCATGCTTGGTTGGATGCAAAAACGAATACAAATTATCAAACCATCGATTAAATACCCAAATTGCGTAGCACGGAGACAAATTTAGAGTTTTCTTTTATTGGTCGCGTGATCATGGGCGTGGTTTTATGACGTCATATTTAGGGTCATTACTGGGTTGCCTATGGCAAACCCAGTCGGAATCTGTGTTTAATTTCGTGGGATTTTTTATTTTCCGTGTCGGGAAAAGTCTTGCCTGTCACTCCCCTGCTAAGTGGTGGCTTTGTGCATAGAGCCTTCTGCGCGTATTTTCTTAGGATCGAGAGGGTAGTGGGAAATGCGTAGATTTCTCCGTTGGACACAGTAGAACGATTAACTTAACCGGCAATGGCGTCGAAAGTCATGTAAGGCGAATGGCGTTTTAGTGGATCTTTGAACAAAATATACCCTTATGAAGCTCATGAATGCCAGGTCAATTGGATATACAGGCGGTGGAATCTTAAAAGCGACGAGTAATGGACTTCGACAACAATCTATCGCGCGTCGAGCCGAAATCAAAGTGAGCTGTATTTACCTGAAGTATATGGTAATTTGACACGATTGAGTTTCTTGCCTTCACGCACGCAATGAAATAGGAAGAGGTTCTCGCCTCTAAGAGCACATATGTTGTTTGTTTCAATAAATTTTTCGCTGGAAAAGGAGTCTGTGGTATTTTCTGCCTTTGTGAATTATAATATCATGTTGTGTATTGGATTTCCGAGCTTAAGGTTGAAATGTGATATGGGAGAAGTTTTTTAGTATTGCTCTGTAAGCAGGAAGGGTTCACAGGCCTGTTGGAAGCGTGCTTGAGTTTCAACAAAATGAGCCCCAAAATCAGTGAAAAATTGTGACGCAGATGAATAATAAAGTAGCTGCCATTTCCAAAATGATGAAATTACCTGGTGATAAATAACGTCGAACGCGTCTTGGAGAGTAAATTTTGACTTTGCATAAACAAGAGTTGGGCGATTGTGATCTTTGTTTTGACTTCGCTCATTTCATTGTCAAACTTTATAACACTTGACAGAAAAAGAAACTTACAAAAACCCGGTATCTTGCCATCATTTGACACAGATGCTTCACTGTTTGGCGAGTAAACATGCCGCGGTAACTTAATCACGGCGCCCGCTGAATTCCGGCCATGTCACTTTCGATTTGGCGATTTATTTGAACGTAGCAAAAATCTCCCAAAATGTTTGTCGCTGATCGTAACTTTTTATATTCTATATTCACGGTTCAAAATTAATATGTTATTCTCGATCGACCGTCCTGGAGACTTCCTTCTGCTCTTTCTAAAAACTGTGTATCAATTGTTATTTACTTTTGCATCAAGCAAGCTAACAAGATCTGTACCTTGCTGAGTTCGCATTTGTTAGCGTTAATAGTATTTTCGGTCCGATGCTTCTGTTTTATGAGCGGTGTATTGTTTTGGTCTCCCATCCAAACACTAACCCCACCGAATATGACGTAACTTCGTCATTACAAAGGTGTCAGATGCTCAGCGGGCACGCTTAAACTTGTGGTGAAAAGAAGTTTATCAACATGTCAACCCAGAAGCCAATGTTTCCACTTCCCATTTATTTTCTTCAATCTTTCTGGGTTCAGTACTTTGCTAGTAACCACATGTCTTCTCAGACTATTTACCCAAGACTTCTACCATGGCACTACAGTGATAGACAATACCAAAACAATATCGTGCACTGTTAGAGCTACATATTACGCAAGGACAGATCTGTTTCGTCGTACGAACGTGTGAGGACCTGTGAGCCAAAGGGCCTCTTCTTGTATGACTTTTTAATGACCTTGAAAAAAGTTGTTTGGAACGGTGCACGTACCACAGGCAACCCAGTGTACTCTCACGGAGGGTCTAGTTGGCTTACAAAAGTTGGAAACTGACCAAAATAATGTCAAATTCTCTCAAATTACTTAACCATTACATCCTTAGCAACGCACCCCAAAAAATACGTCAGTGGGCCCTTAAGCCAAACCCCAATGTCTGGACTCGCAGGATTCGAAACTGGGAACGTGTGATTAATAACCCCTTCACTTAACCACTAGACTACGAGATTGTCATTTTTAAATTAATGTCGATAATTTTTTCTTAATAACAATAATGTTATTATTATTTCTTCCAAAAGTGCCGCTGTAAACGCGTATTAACACCCGCTAAGAACCAAGCTTACACAGTGAAAAATGTCGGTTACCAAACTTCAAGAGAAGGCTAACCATTTTAAGTTAAGCTTTAGACTTAACCATTATTCAGCAATGATTTTATATAGATACTAATTTGTTTTGGTAAATAATCGGCACGTTTTTTAGTCGTAGGCTAGGAACATTTCCAGTTGTTCAGAAGGAATGTCGCATTTGGGACGACCTCTGAAGCCTTAAAAACCTTAATGGTTCGTACCCAAAACGCTGGTTTTTGATTTTATAGCTCGGCCAACAAAGATCGAGCTGTTTAAAGTAATTCAAAGATGGAATCTTCAAAACTATACAGGGATGATGCTCTATTGAGCACAATGATAACCCACTCAACATAAAAAAAATTGAATTCACAATTCAGTAGTAGCCAACCTTTTGTGTGGACCCAAGGACTCTCTGCGCGCGACTCCGGAGCCCTAAAAACGAGGGCTTTCTTGCTAAAAGAAAGAGAATCAAACTTGAAATAAAAATATTCTAATCAGGCAACTTCCATCTTCACGCAAATTAGTGTTTGAGCACAACATGAAAATACCGATTCACCTCCTCCTCAGCGTCATGGATGTACCATAAATGAAATACGCTCCAATCTAAGCAAGAATAGCTAGCAAGAATACCACTGCAAAAAGGCTGAGGTCTCTCCATGGATGTCAGACAATTCTCAAACATGATATATCTTCCTCTTAAGGAATGTCACGCTGACGAGTCAAGGCGAGGATGTCGCACCAGCCCGAAAACATGTGAACCGCCATAAACAAGCCAAACGCGGTCATGAATTACTTCAAGTCCGAAAACATACATTGTAGAGCGGAGGGGTTGGCGCAGTGGTAAGATCTCTGCCTTCCAACCCTAAGGTCGCGGGTTCCATTCCCGGTTCTGGCGAGAGTGGAATATTTGGCGACCTCACTCAGCTTTCCATCCTTCCGAGGTCGGTAAAATGAGTACCAGCATGCATGGACTGCTTAGAAGTGGCTGCAATTTGCTACTGTATATGCTTCCAGTCCGCTGGGGGTAAATTGATCATTGTAAAGCGCCTTTGAGACGTTTGTGATAAAGGCGCTATATAAATGCAGTACTTTTTTTTTTTCTTTTTACAACTGCAGAGGTCCGCGTTTCAAACCTGGTCCTCGTTTTATACCCAGTCCGCAGTCCGAGTCCTCCATTTTTACTGACCAAATTTAGAATATGTCGCGTGAAAAAAGATGACAACAATAAGTAGAAGTGGAGGGAAGTTTGTCTCGCTAAATTGTTATTAAAATTCACCATTATACAATTTCAAGAAGCCTTAAGGCTTTCTATTTTATACACCTTGTATTTAAACATTAAAAAACGACTATTCTGTGGGTCATTTTGCTCTAAAGTGGAGTAATGTGGTTTAGAAATCGCTGGTCCGGCTAACTGGGCTGTCCCGGTGAAGGCGATTACATGAAAAAATCTCAGCCCGGTTAGCCGGGATTTCGGCTTGGTGTGTTTCTCAGACGTGCTGGGAGCTCGACTAAACGAGCCAGTCCGCCTAACAGGAACAGCCCGGCTCACGTAATCGGCCCCTTAGATCTGCTTAGGACTAACTCTTCAAAAATAACATTTGAAACTTAATTGTACGTCAGTTTTCGAGTGGGTCTTCGTTTTCGAGGTCTTAATCCTTGGTCTTCGTTTTCGATACTACAGGCCAATACAATACATACTTAATTGACCGCTCCCCATAGGGGCTTTTCAGGGCCAATGAAACACAACGAAACAACGGAACAACAACAACTGTTAAGAACCCCAACTGGCCGGAGGCAAACCAGTTGGCTATTTACAAGTGCAGCTGGGAAGTTGAAACAGGGACTACCTGGAACAAACTCAACGAGTGGTCAGAGCGGGTCTTGAACCCGGGATCTCCGAATCTCAAGGCAAGCGCCCTAACCACTGGGCCACACTGCCTCCAGATACCAATGACATGCAAAGTGACCAATTGGATTGTACTTTGGTCCAAAAACATGCGACACGTTCAAAAAACATTTTTGTCCAACATTACCCTTCATACGTGACCATTTGGAGCGTCCCGATTTGTGACGTGTCCTTCTTGATGTGAGCGAGGCTGTGGGAAAATATAAAAGAAACAAACCGCGGCTTGAGGGGAATGTGTACGAAGAACTTTTCACCGTTTGGAAATGATATGTGGTCACTGATGGTTGTGCGGAGGGTGGGATGTTTCAACAAAGTTTTACGCGGCAAGTTTTAGAGACATAGGATTAAAGTACAAAATGAGTGGTCTTAAAGTTTCAAAAATATGGAAGACGAGTTTTGTCAAACATGCAATCGAAAATTAGTTCCATCGTCACACAGCTAAGGGTCAACCGAAAAAGGTGGAAGAACCAGAACTAGATTTAGTGCAACTGCAGATAAAAAGCAGACCTTCGGTAACTTACATGGCAAAGCTGGATACTTCGAGGTAGTGTAAAGACTTGCATGCTTGGCCAAGAAAAAAATAAAAATGCCATGCGCCCTGCACGAGCGTGTTTCATTTTTGACCATTTTTTAGCCGTCGTCTGCAAAACAGCAACGTGAAATAGCCAAATTTGAGGTTTTATCAATGATGTCAGCACTTGAGGATAAATTTTCATTTTCTTCCCTAAATTAAGCGCAGTCCCAATCAGTGTCATTCTTGAGGAACTACCACACCCTTGTCCTATGAAAAAGGTCGAAATAGTGATTACAATAACGCGAATTTATATTTTGAGATGACGTTTTCGTTGCCGTCGGCGTCGTCGTTGCATAAGTTCTCTATTGATTTCGCGGAAACATCTGCACCTTTTTCGGCGTAGTCGCCATATTTCGGACGTTTTTATTTAATCTTTTGAAAAGCGCGCCAATAAGGGCTTGCCACTTCCCATTTGTTCCCGCCATATGGGCCGGAAGTAAAATGTGATGAGTACTTCTTGTAATTTTATTTTGTTGTTTGCATAAATTTTAATCAGCCAAGTCAGCCAATGAAAATGTTCAAATTTTTTTGGTGCGACCAAAGCCTTTCGTTTCGCCGACCACGTGACCAAAAGAAACGGAGAGCTCTGGGTACGAGAATGTGCGTGATCTGGAAAGTTTCTGTCGGTTTAAAGTGCGTGCGTGACAGATATCTAAGATCTGAATCTCAGTCCTGAATTTTATAGTTGGATAATCATGAGCTATTTGCTAGTTCTGTGAAATTGTTTATTTCTTGATTGGTGGAGCAGGCGATTAGTACGCCCAGCAGTAACGAAGGTAATTAGATACAAAGTAGAACACCAAAAACCTCATTTTTAATGCACAAATTATTTCACAAATTGGGTTTTTCAAATATGGGCAAAATTATATCGCTTTATTAAAAATTACCGCCAAATTTCGTGTTATAAACGTAA
>NC_090874.1:38790794-38800794 GCF_036669935.1 Montipora foliosa
CCATTTCATCATTGATTCATTCCTCACAGGAACATAAGAACCCACAAAGGACCGGCTCCCAACGTCAGTGGCTTCATAGCTCAGTTGGTTAGAGCGTCGCACCGGTATTGCAAGGTCACGGGTTCAAACCCCGTTGAAGTCCTGAATTTTTCAGGCTTCTCTACACAATTGCAAAAATTGCGGTTATAACTACGAGGATCTTATGCCCCATTCACACCACACCTTAAACATGTTTTAAACATGTTTAGTTAAACACGGTTTCAAAGTGTTTTCTTTTTAAATCATGTTTACTGACTTTTGTCGACTACAAATTTAGCACAGGTCAATGCATGTGTTGAAACAAACCTGAATCTCATGGAAAAGCCAGTCCTACATTTTTCTGTGATTTATTTTTATTTTGTTAACCAAGTTTAATTAAACATGTCTTGTTGGTGTGAATGGGGTAATAGCTTCACTTGATTTCATATCCACAGTTCATATATGACCCATTTCATATATCATTTCATCACTACAAAATACTGTTCTATACAAGAAATACAAAATTAATGAAAAATTGCAAATGACTCACCAGAATAGATAAATCTACCAGGGGCTGTCTTACAAAACTGTTTATTTCTGTACATCAGCGTTACCTCCACAGTACTAGGGAAGGGTCTGGGAGGAGCTTGAACACGGATAGCATGTGGAGTGATAAACTGTGGGCACAAAAATTCCATCAGAGGCATATGGACAATGGTTTCATTTTCATTTAACCTTTCTGAAAACAGTTAGGAATTTTCAAACCACAACTGTCAGCTCAGAGGTGTTTGATCACTGTACATTGTATTTAACAATTACTCGCCGAAGGCGAAGTGATTATCGGTGAATATTCACCGATAATCACTGAGCCTGAGGCGAATAATTGTTTTAGTATAAATACACAGGTGATTATTTCAAAAAAGAGAAAAACAAAAGCATTTCAACGCAAAATCATCTTCACTTACAGTGGCAAAACGACTACTGGCAGCCATTTTGTCCGTTGAGGTGATTATCGGCTGATAATCCGAGATTTTGTATAATCACCTGTGTATTTATACTAAACACTAATAACAATTAATTTTGTACTTTATGCAGAAGCATAATTATTTTCATATATGTACTATTTTTTGCTTTCTGGGGTTAGAAACAGGAGCTCTGCTTTTAGGCTTGGCTAAATCTATATATAATGGATAAAATGATCTGCCTTTTCAAAGCATTGGAGAGGTATCAATTATCACTAGAAGACCTTTACTTCATAAGAAAAGTATCTATACCCAGCACATACCTCACTCCAAACAATAAGAGATCCAAAAACAACTTGTAAACCATCAAAAAAATTTTCTCCAATAACAACCACATTGGTTCCACCTGTAGTCCAACCTTCATTTGGACAAATGGCCTTGATTATAGGGTAAGCTGTAAAAGCAAATTTACATTTCATAAATATTGACTACTGACATTTCCCTGTGAACCAACAAATTACTATTATAATGTCCCTTCTTGAACTGGTAATGGTGTACTACACTTAAAGAGTAATTCAATGTCTAACGAAAAAAATAACTCAGACTCAACAATTTGACCTGCTGCCAACTGAGTGACTTCATAGCTGAGATGGAAGAGTTGGTAGAGCACTGCAAAGGTCATGGGTTTCGAATCCTGCTGCTGCCACCTGAATTTTTCGGGTGTCTATAAGAGACATTTGCTCAAATTGTTCAGCTAGGATCACTTCTCTCATTTGTCTATAACCAGCACTTCACATACTGTATACATTCATACAATATTAACAGGCTTTTCTGATAGGGTGCGATGAAAAAATGCACATTAGAGCCAATTTCGTATGACCTTGAAACATAACGTACACAAAAATGTAAAACATTCAATTGGCTTATCGAACAAAAACAAACGAGTGAGAATTTTCATTGGCTTAGGGAACGTGGATGCAAAAACGTCATTTCTCCAAGGAACTTTCTAGAAAGCGATCAGCATTTCACTTTGACGTCATTTGAAATAGAGTAATGTGATTGGGTAATCAAACTGTTTACTGCCCATATTAGGAATTTCCTTGGCGGGAATAAGGAGAAGCTTTGTTTTAATCTTGCCAAACATTGGTCCGTGAAACAAATTGTGGCACTTTTTCAAGGTCATAAGAAAGTCGCTCTATGCGAAATTAGAAAGGCCAATTTTTATGTGATAAATAATGTAAATTATGCAATTTTTTCCTGAGCAATTTTAAGCTTGTTTTATAAGGTTTCAGGATAAGAAAAACACTTTTTTGCTGACCTAAAGACATTTTAAACACAAGGGAACAGTAAAATTATGCATCTTGATCAACATAAGTTGGGATAAAAAAACAGTTGGGATAAAAAAATGAGGTCTTCTGCACTATCGGTGCACCACGTTAAAAGTTGAAAGGACACAGCTACATTTGTAACATGCCAAATGCATGATCAATTATTCTTGATATTCTTGCATGCTATGACTAGCTTCTTAGAGGCCTTGCAAGGGATGGGGGGGGGGGGGGTCCCATGTTGCTTGTCTGAATTTTAAAAGATCTTGTGTCGGTTCTTTGTCAATGTTTCACAAAATTAAAGGATGTAGTTTGTCACAATTTCACTTTATGTCCTGTGGCTACTTTTTAGGCCATGTTGCTTGTTGGAATTTACCCTGGCCAGGGCTTGAAACTGCAACTCACTGGTTGCCAATGCGACTAAAAATTGAGTGCTGGTGACTAGATTTTCAGCACTAGTTGCCAGTGGGCGAATCACGTTTTGTCTGATAACCCAGGATAAACAGTAGACAACTGTTGTATTTGAATCTCTATATGATGAAATCGTTCAGAACTGGTAACTAGAACACGACTCACCTTTCTTTCCCCATTAAAATAATGTATAAATACTGCAAGAAAATCGGTTTCTCACATTGTTAATTAATAGCCCAAATGTAATTCGATACTTTGATCACTGTGTTTACAAAGTGGCATATTGTTTCAGCGGCTTCATGGGATCGTGGGCACACTTAAACACCGTATGCTTTTTGCTGGTTACGTGAATTTTGCGCCCAGAAACAAAGATTTGGCAAGGAGGTTAATTGAAAATTTAAATCCATCGTCAGTTGTGAATGCTGAAAACATAGATTTAGCCATATTACTGAAGGACCTCTCGGGACGTAGCTTGATATTGATAACATACTGATAATGAACCTAGACATCGCACAATGAGTTTGAAACTTGCATGAAACCTTCAAAAAGCAACCTGTACCCTTAACATAAAGTGGGTTGGAGAACTTGTCCCCTCTGTTAGAAAGCGAACACCTGAAAAATTGACTGCCCGAGGTGATTAATAAATGGAGATATATATCGGTCGAAAAGTACTTTAAGAAACCAAGTTGCTCTGATTCTAGAGGCTGGTACGAGCATTGTGGTTGTGTGGGGACCTAGGCCGAGCAAACGTAGTATTGCGTTTAGTCGCGATAAAGGTAAGTTGCTTGCCACGCAAGCTGTAGGAGAATAAAGAACTATGTTTTGAAGAGGTGAAAAGCAACGATAAAGGGCCCATGTTTGTCTTGCCATGGAAAACACAATCTGTGCTTCACTCCATTTCAAATAACCTTAAAGAACACCATCACCAAACTAAGCCGAAAACAACAATGGCTTTAGAGATCTTTCTCATGCTTTTTTTTTGTGCTATTTAATAATTATGACTTCCCTTGCATGCAAAGTTGGCAACCAAAATTTATGATCTGGCGACCACATTTTCCCCATTAGTCACCAACTGGCACCTGAGCAAAAAGTTAATTTCAACCGTTCAAGTGGCAGAGCCTCTTCTTGCGCTTTGTTTTTATGTGCAGTATTATATTTTTGAACACAACAAACCAACTTTTTTTTTGTAGTTTTTAAACACTTCATCCTGCGTCACAATAATATTATTTCAATCCATAATTGGGCAGGGAGATCATAAACTTATATAACTACATTGTAAAAAATGATTTTACGAGCATCTTGTATCATTTTAAAACCCCACAGTACATGCAGGTTAATCTATGTCAGTCTGTCAAACTCACATCTGATCTCATAATGGTATTGTACAACAAAACTAGCTTGAACAAAGGGCGTGTTTGTGTTACACCAATAAGTGACTCTTTAAGAAAGAGACTTGTACCAGGTCCCCGACATACAAAATAATGCCTTGAACTTTAAACGTTTACGAAATCGAAGGTGACAAAGGTTTTTTAGCCTTTTTGCAAGGTAAATCATCTTAAAAATGGCGTATTTATGCAGGAATTCCTAAGACATTTGTTGATTTATGTTTTATATTATGACTGTTGTGTATTCTTTTGTGAATGATATGACTTTTCGTGAATTGTCCCATCGGATGTGACTTGAGGTCGATTGTGCGAAATCACACCATTGCGTACTATCAGAAAGCCTCTGTAAACCATATCCCTGATGTTGTAATAATGGAACATCAGTTAATGACATTTACCAGATGTGTCAGCTCAAACATCAATTACTTGTAATTCCAGACTATTACATGTAAGAACCTTCTGGCCCATGAGAATAACTCCAACAGTTCACTCACCATATGTTGGATCTACTTTACGGCTCTTTCTTCCATGCTTAGAATTATTATGAACAAACATGTTATCAGAACAAGCCAACAACCCTGAGACTGGATCTGGAGATGCTGAAACATTGACCTGACAAGAAAAAACAAATAAAGGGCAAAAAGACGTAAATTATTTGAAAAGATAACTAGTCTTTTATCTTGAACAGTAAACAAACTTTCATACAGAAAAATATTTGGTGGATGTAGGAGTTTTAACTGAGACTACTGTATGTGAAAAGATTGCTTTTAACGATGGAAGTTGTATATTAGACAAGTTGCTAGCATCATAGTCTGTGTAGTCATAAAAAAGAAAAGACAGGGCAATTACCTGAAATCGTCTCATGTCCCTTGGATTTCCCGCATTCTTGAGACAGTTTTGATTGCATTTTAAAAAGAATTTTAAAAAGAACCTGCAAAATAGATAATGCATGCAACCCACACGTCAGAATTTCAACATTCTATTTCGTTATCCAAGGAAATCCACTGGAAGCTTCTTGGGATGATGGTTCTCAGGAATTTTCAGTTCCCAAAGGAAATTATGTAATTGAGTAAATAGTCTTAAGTTCTAAAATAGTACATGATGAACCCACACTTACTCCCTTCCCCCACAACTTTTGTTATAGTGTGCAGATTCTAAAAATCCAGACCACACAAATAATGACACTTGGAAACAAGTTCATTTTGTAATACAGACTCCTTCATTAGAATGACAAGGCCAAAGTTAAATTATTATCAAGCTCATCCAAGATCAAGCTACAAGTTTAAAAGTCTTTGGTGTGGCCATAACAGAATGTACATCCGATGACAACAAAGACACCGGAAAACTCATTCCTCTTTAATGCTTTATTTCACACTAGCAATACCATCTCAAACCACATTCAAAAGGCTTAAATCCTTCAATTCAACTATTGTTTTAGCCAGGTGTGCTGCATCAGAGGAATCCATTAAAATACTTAAGCTTAAAGTTGTTTATTTCTATGGAAACTGTAAAACAAAATCACAATATCAGCTTTTACTTCTTGGCCAATGCATATTGTTTCTAACAGGTTGCTTATGGCAAAACAGAAACGCCACTTTTTGGAAACGAACATTATTAGATGAAAATTTTCAACAAAAGCCAAATGTATATTCTTTAAAGTGCTTCCCTCAGCAAGCTAACTAAACATTTTTACCAGGAAATGACAATGACAGCACAATTTTTCAAACACATCTAGTTGTAAGAGAATCAAGAAAACTGAACTTGTTTTGCATCAATCCAAACGAGGAACAAAATTAATTAACAACCTATTGTGTCTGCAAACAATATCACAGAATAATGAGGCACACAATGCCTCTTACAGTAATCTCCTTTAAGACTTTCCATTAGGACACAGAATATTAATACATTCCTTCTGCCTTGAAGTCAGCCACTGCACACTGCATAAACATTTCCCAAAGGGAAAAAATGCAACTTACACAACACTAAGAATCAAGTACTACAATGTTCTGTATGTCACTAATCAAATGTACTGTAACTGTCTCACCTGTCAATTATAACTGGATCGGATGGAGTCTCATTTTTATTTCCACATGACTTCTTTTCACAGCATCGGCTTAATTCAGAAAAAGGAAGACAAAAGACTTTGCGTTAGTATTCAACAGCATGCTTCAATATTTTTTCGCCCACCACCAAGAAAATTGCAGAACATTTCAAAGCTTTTTACAATCATACCTTCAGAATAAAATGTGAAAAGAACAATTGCTCAAATACCTGCACATGACCTCATGGGTCATTAGTACACGACACATTTCAGGGTTTTTGTCCTGGCCTTCATACACAATGGGCTGTGGTAAAGGGAAAATTTGGCTGTGTTAACAATACAAATTCTCTAAATGCCTTTTTTTTTTCAGTCTATTTTTTCTTTTTCTTGTTTTTCAAAACAGAAGTCATGTTGGAAGTCACTGTAACTATATTTCGTATTTTTCTACAGCCGATGCACGGCGCACGGCATAATGGACATAAATAAAAAGACACTCTTATTTGGCTATCGAACAGCAGATTAATTGACAGAGGAATTATAGCTTACTTTGAGCAATTGAAAGTAAAATCTAACTTTGAAGTACGAAAAATTTGTTTGGCAGTCTCAATTACCCAATCAAAGGAAATTCAACGTTGAAGTCAACAGGCAATCTAACTTTGAAGGTCAATGATCAAATTCACTAGTTGATACATTAATTAACTGGAAAAGAACGCTAATGACTTTTACAACTGCCAGAAGAAAAGTGCGGAATTCGCTACAACCCTTATTTTTACAAAGCCATTTTGTTCATTTGGAAAGAACAAATCAAATTACCTGCTTTGTTGCTGAGTTGACAAGCCGAATAAAGATATCCTGTTCACTGCGTATTCCTAGCAAAAGGGCAAAAATTATCTAGTCAAACTTTGAAAAGTTATCTGGCCACGCACTACAAATTATAATTGGCCACTTCGAAGAACAGTTCGCAGTTCAAAAAAAACATTCGCAGAGTAGACGTCAAATATATTTTTCTCATGGGCATAACACATTCTTTTCGAGCACAGAACAACGGCCAACGTTCCCATGAAGAAACTACTCCCTTAGAAACTTGAGTAAATATGAAGAAATTATAAGGACAGTCGCATTCCGATAGGTGCATTATGCGAAGACATACACCGGAAATCAAAATGTCTCTGAAGACTTCTCAATTCCCTTTTCCCCTGTCGACGGTCATTTTCTCCTAGAGAATTTCATATTCCCACCGGGGTCCTTCTTAATTTGATAACGAGCACAACACTCGAACACACTTGAGTGAAACGTCAAACTGACAATACATAGGACAGCAAGTGAGCAACTCACCGTTACTGTAAAGAAGTTGAAGCCTGTACGAAGCGCCATTACGAACGTTTTTCTGATCCTGCAACAGGAAAGAAAATCAACGCTCAGGCCTAAATCAAAGAATCCAAGAAGACTCAACGCATTTTCATACAAGGGACAGTCAAAATATTTACGAAATTTACCGGCAGATGCTCGACAAAACCAATAAATCCAGCACGTTCGATTTCTACGGCCTGTCCTGAGTGATCGTAAAACGCCAGCACAAAGTGGAAAAAATTGCTCTTACGAAGATTTCCCGGCGGCTGCTTTTCAAAGTGTGCTCTGGCCAAACTGCAACTACTGGAAGGCAAAAGGTTTGGGAAAAAAAGTGCTGTGAGATTTATCACGAACTGGAAAAATTCTGGACAACTTTTGATATATGTTGCACTGGAGAACATATAATCACGTGGCTGAAAAAGTTTGCGACGTTGTGCTATGAAAGAGGAAATCGCTGTAAACCACTACCGTAAAACTTACCTGGCCACTTGATTGCTTTCCATGGTAGGAATCCAGCCAACAGCTTCTTCTTTTAGCGGTGAAGTTGCGCTATGCTCCTGCATAAGTGTGCTTTAAACGAGTTCAAAACTTAGAAAAAAATTTTCTGCGTTGATGTGTTGAGGTTTTTAAACGAAGTCTCCCCAAAGCGTTACGACTCTTGTTTTGCTTGTTCGATGGACGGTCGCTTTGACGCTCTCTCTGCTGGTTATCCGTTCTTTTCGCTTCGGACCGGCTACCGGTCACAAGTCACAGATTGCTTTGTTTTCCTGAAGAGTTTGTGTGAGCCGCTCAACTCCCAAAGGACCGAAAACATGGAGTTATTAGCCTCCCGAGGGAATTATGGACAGAATGCAAAATGTCATATATTGACATTAAAGTCTCCCTGGACCAATCAAAGCAGCCTTACTATTGTTCTTTCTTATACAAATATTGTCTGATTCAAAATGTTTAACCAATCAGCTGTTTCACGTGGATTTGCGTGACCGTGACAGAACTCGATTAAACTGCTGTTACTTCCCTTAAATTGTCTTCACTGAAAGAATTTTTTCTGTTCGTTTTTTCTACAGTTCGACTGCATTTATACAGGATTCTCTGGGGCAATGTATACCGTTCTGAGCGGTAGTGCTAGCAGACAATCCTATATGTGACAAGGTGAAGGGTGGAGGAAACTAAATTTTTTTCCAAGAGACGAACGTGAACCGGAAGTTGAGTGCTTTCGACCGAACAGAGCAACACAGCTGGGAATTACAAATATTGTACTCCTGGGGTACGTTCTTCAGAAACCGTCTCACATGTGTTTGCCTTCTTTTTCTTTATATGGCTGACATCTTGTGTCCTCTTGCTCTTTTCTTGCTGAGTCTGGGACTGGAAGTGCATTTTTGCGCTATCTTTAATTATCTAAATCTCTTCCAACTTTAATAAACGCATTTGTTTCATCCGCAATGTCAACGAGAAGAAAAATGTCGAGTTATTTCTTACTGTTCAGATTGCAGATACATGTATCGCAGAAAATAACGTTCATTCAGTGCTCCAGCAGGCTTATTATTGAGGATGGGTTATTTTAATTCTTCAAAAATGAACTTCTTAAAACTTATCATGATGCCATCTTGCTTAGAAAAAAGGGCAACAATAATCGGACGGGAGGAGGTGAGTGACTCCGCTGTCTTCGAAGTGCATCGCTGTGACAGACGTGACGTAAGGCTTCGCATGCCTCGGTTTGTTTTACAAGAATTGGTCGAACTTTTTCCCTTAAATTTTCTGTACTGAATCAGGTCTTAATTCTGTGTAACAACAAAATCTTGTTGACGAAAGATTACGCCATTGAAAATTCCATTTTCAAACAAAGCCGGAAGTAACTTTATTGAATTGAATTGAAAAAGTGGCTCAGATATCCGATTGACAGAATCGCCCGAATTGAAATACAATAAAAACGTCATGTTCAGCAATTTATGATGGGCTCATGTCGTTTCTCTTCTTCACATGGTAACTGCCTATTTTTTTTCTTTCTTTCTTAGGTGTCGCAGCTTTCAACTTTTGATGGAAAGGGATGTTCGCGGTGACATCACCTATTATGGTTGACGTCTTCTTTGGTTCGATTGTCGGCAAAGAAATTTGACGTCAGCATGGGCTTCGACGTCACATACCTTTTAAATGTGTGGTAGGTAAGGTGGCATATAATCCATGATAGGGCCCATATAGTCTCCCTATATAAATATTCCTTATAAGGCATATCTAACATTGGTGCCCAGCTTACTCTCCTTTCTTATACTACTTGAGGTGCTTATATAGGCTCCCCAAGCTGAAAATACGTGGTGTATGCGACAGTTTGTTGATATAGAGAATTGTATGGGAAAATCACCAATCGTAAAAAAATTGTGTAAATAACTATTTCATTTGACATAAAGTTTTCCTACCTCAAATGTGTGACCAACTTGTCTCTTTTGGCGAGTTTCGAGCCATTCTGACGCCGTTTAGTGAAGTCATCCGGAAGGCCGTTGCTGAAATAAT
>NC_090874.1:38805794-38815794 GCF_036669935.1 Montipora foliosa
GTTCATTTTAATCTCTTAAATGGTCGTTGACCCCTACTTTTCTTTCCAGAAACACATTTAACGTTTAACACATTGGAATAATCGTGAAAGAGTTACAAAAAAGAGAAGTTATATTTGGAAATGACGTTTTCGTTGCCGTCGTTGCTAAAGTTAACCGTACACCTTCATATCGTGAATTTTTTTTTAATTTTACATAATGATCGAAATGGGATTTCTAATGTAAAGAAGATTAAACATTGGTGGAGAAATGGCGGTTTTACGTTTTGGCCGAAACTAAAAATAACCTGTTTGATTGACATTCTTAGCTCTGTTTTCTCGAATAATTTTTTTTTTACTCGAAGGGGACACTTAAAAGAGCTAAAACTCGAAGGGAATTTGTCCATTTGCCCTCAAATTTGGACAGTGGCTAGTTTAGTATATTAACAACGAAAGGATGCCTGCGACTTTTTTAACTTCAAGATAGTTTTTCTCTGGGAGCGATTTTTGTACGATCACTTCACATTTTTTATACTATTACCCAAAATGTTCAAAAACATTTCACTGTAACTGAATATGGCAAAACGCATACACGTTTCTTTAGCGCCTTGGGTCCAGAATCTGAGGAACAAATTAAATTAGCGGAAGACAGAAGTCGTTTTGACTTGTTGTTTTGGACGCTCGCATTTAGAGTTCGTGAAAAACTCGACAGTTCATTTTAGTTCAAAATTGTTGGTATTGTTTGATAGCCAGCTCCACGAGCTTTAATTTGCTATGGGGGTTTAGCTATCTACAGTTTAAACCAGGCGTGACGTCATGGCAGCCATATTGGTGGTCAAGAACGAAACCTGGTCCTCCACTGGGAACTTAACTTTATTTGTTATGCAAATCATGCGAAAAAAATTGTATTTGTTTTGATCACCAACATGGTCGCCTTGTCATGTCATTGAAAATCACAAACCTTTGACTCAAGAATTTATACACTTCTTGTTGTAAATGTACAATGTTTAATTGTTCGTAAAAAATACCCAACCATAACGTTAGACTGCATTAATATAAATATTTGAGCTGTCAGTTCTTGGTCACTGTGAATAAGACGTGATCAACAACCTTGTTGAATTCGTTCCACGCAGCGAAAAAAAATGCATTTGCATTGACCACCAACTCAGAGGCAAACATGTCACTTGTCCACTCTCTTCCTTTTTCCTGAGAATCTCAAAAATAAATTGACATATTGGTTGACATACCTAACCGCATGAGCATGATTCAATCATCCACAGTCACCATTGATATTAATTTGCAGTTATTCTCATTTTATCTGGTCACTAATTAGGTTATTGTACTAAGGGAGCATTCATTTTTTAGAATGGGGGGTGGGTTACATTCATGTCCGCAGCGACTACTCCGGCCCACTCGCCGTTGTAAAAAATGAATGCTCCCTAACTAAAATTTTGTCTTCTCTAGAGACAACAAGAAGAGCACAATTTTATTTCTTATAAAACATATTTGAGAAAATTGCTCTCCCCGATGCACTAGGTTGCAACTACGTTTCTGTTCTCGTGAAATTGGTTGTTAGTCTTTTAAAAATTGCTTAGGCAGCCTGCACAAGAACAAGCCCAGTGTTCAGGATCTGAGGCCTGTTTTTTGAAAGGTGCGATAACGTTACGGGCATGGTAAGTATTTTTGGGAAACAGTGCTTTTATCGATTGGTGGTGATTTATACACCTTTTCATTATGCAGTTTTCAAATTCAGTACATACTAAATCTCTGACGATACTTGTACACGCATAACAATTTTCGCCCCCCGATAATTTATCGGTACTTTAGAGAATCTTAATTTCTTTTTAACCAATGTACCAGGTTATATTCAATGCATGCCACTCACCTGACATCGTCCCGGGGTGCAGGTGGTCAAACAAATCAGAAACTTTATTTCGGCCTCCTGATACAAAAAGATTTTAAAGTTACCTTCTGAGGCTGGTGAAGCTCAAAATTAACACTTCTAATTAACCATACACAACTTCTCTGGATTTATAGGATAAAGCGGGATTTTATATCTTGCCATACCTTAGCATTTAATAAATCAGAATTTAACTTTCTTTAATTTTTTGTGGCGTAACTGAATACGAGGAGTTATGATAAAGCTGATGGTAAATTTCACCCCATCACTTAATGTAAAGCCTGAAGCATGCCTGTCAATTATAATTCTCAGGATTAAAAGCAGCAGGAGAACTTGCTTTTCATTAGTCTTTCATTGTTACAATTCTTACTGAAATTTAAAAAGAAACTACTCCTACGTGTACCTTTGCGGCCTCTTTTATTTGCTACACTTCTTTCTTGGGCTTCTGTGTAAATAAATTAACCAAACACAGCATTTAGGCTATCTCCGTAAAATGTTTCGTTTCCCATCGTCTTCTATATCGTAAGGGTGGTTTACCGCTCCAAATTAAAAGGTTACGACTAGAATACGTTATTGCAAAATCTGGTGAAGGAAGCGGTGGGTGAACAGTTCATTTGTGGGTGTGGGAAAGCAACTTGAAGAAAATAGGAATTGATTGGGTTTATTATGATGCATAGTGCTAATAAAAAATAGTGCGTTGTCGGATAAAAATTAAGTGCCGGAATCTGGGTCCAAATAGCAGCCTTAACAGGCCAGCTCACAAAATAAGCTTGATTTTAATTATAATTTTAATTAGAAATTAGAGTGATAAAGTTCATTTAAAGAAAACACTCTCAACTACGTTTGCTTGAACTAATCAAAGAAAAAATCAATATTTTTAAGGGGTCTGTCGGGCGATTGCAACAAAGCATTTTATGGGTGGGAATGGCCTAAATGAAAATTATCACAGGTCTCACCGTAAACGTTACAGTACAAACTCACAAATTAGTCGTGCAATTTGAGTTGAAAATTCACAGATTAAAAATATATACTGACCTGCCTGTTCTGCTGCTCGGGTAAGGACTTCTTCGTCTAGTGCTTACAACATTAAGAACGGGTAATTATCGATCGAGAGTAGCGAAAGATAAGATGCTCAAATGAACCCCTTTCATTAAGACCAAGTAGTTCAACAACTTTAGGCAGACAAGAGTTAATCTCTTTAAATATTATAGTTAAAACAAAAATGATGAAAATTGAACATCTGGGATGGGGGGAGGGGGGATAATAAGAAGGGTAAAGACCCTTGGAATTAGGCTGGGCAAAGCTCGTTACGCCATGAAACAATAACAGGCAACACCAGAAATTACGTTACCATTTTTTCATCATCACTGTCACCTGTTGAGAAAAATGAATAAGTATAAATTATCACGAAAGTTTTGCAATGCAGAACTAACCTGTGACCAGGCTCTTATTCGGTTTGAGTACGTGTTAAACACGCATTAACAGTATTGACAGAAGATAAGTTAATTCTGGATATCAGTTATCTACTGTGACCAATTATGTATCGCACATCGATATGAGATAAGATTTAATTTAATATTGGCCAAGCGAAACAATGTTAATTATGATGCATTTCTGAACTTGGCAATGACGGATCAATGGCATATGCCATGCATTGATCTGAACTTAGGTTTTGTTATAAATTGGTTGTACCAGCAAAGCAGCTGCATTCAAGTTTGTTTGGTTATTTAATAATTAAAACAACTTGCTGGTATTCGTCATTGCAAGGGTGACCAATACTGGTTTAAAAATTAGACTCACCTTCCTTACTGTTTCCTTCATCCTCGACAGAGACAACAATGCTTTCTGAAACTAATAATAGCAAGTAAAGGACAATTGAAAAGGTGTCCCTCTATAGTGAGCTTATGGATATCTTCTGGGAACACATACCGGTAATCGGAGTGAGTTCTTAACTTAAACACAAGTATTTAGTTTAAAATATATTTTCCATCTTAAAATTTATCTAATATTCAAAGTGTACAGAATGGCCTACATTTCAGAAGGCTCACTGTAGTTTTTTTGGCTTGGAGGTGTAGTTCTTGAAAAATGTATATCTTAGAGAAGACGCATGACCAAAGTTTATTTTCTCGTTGGTAACCAATCAACAGCTGTTACCGTACCAACTGTAACACAAGGCTGCTTATTTTATAAAAGCTCAAAAATCTATGGTAATGCATAGAAAAGATGTTGTAGTTTTAAGAACATCGAAGCTTGTCTTCTATAAGAAATTTTGATTTCAAAATGTACGCTGATAGTCCAAGCCAAAAAAAAACCTAATGCAAGCCTCCTTAAGGATACATGTATAATATAAAATTTAGCTGCCAAACGATTAATATTTACTAACAATTATTAATATTTAACAATGTGAATGCAGATTCAGACTTACGTGTGATCACTGAATGCTGAACTGTGTTACACTGCTCCTTGAAACAAGATATAGAAGTAATATGATGTTAAATTATGATTTAAAAGTTTATGTTGGTTCTCCTCTTGCCACATATTAAACTGTAGTACAATTTTTTGGATGTCCAATAATAGCAGCTGTCCAATTACAACAACCTACTGTAATTTGATGGCTGTAAACCAATACCTACACCTATTATTCAAGGGCACTCAAACGGGTTATTTTCACTGTCAGTCTCCACTGTTTGACATTTTTAATGCAACTTTCTTCACATTACTGTTTTCACATTGCTGTTGATATGATTAAATGTCAAAAAGGCTTTCACGTGTACAGTTCAGGGATAAATAGTTATGATACTCATTATTTTCAAATTGTCCTTGTGCTAAGTGCTTTGTTGATTTGAGATACTCATATATATGATCTGACTCCCTAAACTGTATTCCACATGGTCCAATTGTCATTACTTTTGATTGTAGTAACCATAAACATAATTATCAACAAGAACAATTTGCCAAGAAACAGTTGCAATAAGCAATGAATGATCTATCTACTTGTTAAAAAATTTATATTACCATTACAATTACACTTGAGGCACTTTTTCATTCAGTCATAAACCTTTAATGGCAGTAACAAAGGAGGCAGCAAAATATTTACATTGGCTATGTGACTGGGTCTGATACTGCTAGTATAAAAACATTCAATTAATATTTTCCGATTTAAGTAGTTGAATAGGATCAATTTAGAAAGACTAGCAGGTAGAAGAACAGGATTTGAGAGAGGGATTGTTTTTCAACATCACTATCATATTCCCACCCCTCTTCTCCATCATTTTAACTTTTTATGTCTTCCTCCTTATCCAATTTCTGCACAGCACCGAAACTTATAGCTCTGTGGGCAAACTTGCTAACTTAAATCTGGTAAAATATGTTTTTAATAGATCCTCCTTTCCTTCCTTGAGCATTGCAATGTTGTCTGAACTAGTGAATTTTGGATACAATGAACAAAGAAATACATACATGTACATTCCTTGAACGGCTTGGATTAGTCTTGAGATTGGAGAATGCTGTGAAGAGAAATTGATTAACAACTTAATTTAGTCTCTTTCTATTAGAACATATTTGCAAATTCACAAAGCGATGAAATCAGGTATTTTCTGAATTTGTTCCGTGAAGGCATAGCATAATGAAGGAATGTATGAAACGTCAAATTTACAAAAAATTGAATGTGTAACTAAACAAATAATTGTATGAATATTTCATCTAGACTTTACATCATCCATAAATTTCTTTTGCCGGGCTAGACTGGGCAGGCATCAATGAACTACGAATTTATTTACATTGAAGATATCCCAGGAGGTCAATACATTATAGTCGCCAGTGCTAAATTTCTGGTCACATTGGTGAACTTTTTGAGTCACACTTGTGAGCACTGAACATCTTAGTATATGGAATACAAAATAACACTCAAGTTCGCATTTGAAGGTTGAAGTTCGTGTCTTCATTTACTAATCAAGAATCATGAGAGCTGAGTGTGAGAAATATTAATGGTGGAACAGTGAATTAACGCTTAAGTGTAAATTGAAGTGCTAAGTGAAACCCATGAAAAACCCACTGGGCGTTAGCCCTTGAAAAGGGTATCAAGGAAACCGCACGGGGCCAAGAAAAATTGTTATGACCTCGGTGGGAAACGAGCCCACGACCTCCGGATTAGATCTACCGTTGCTAAGCCGACTAAGCTACGAGGTCGGACAGAGAAAGTCAGGGACGATTCTTATGACCTCCCACCGATGTCATAAGAATTTTTCCTTTGCCTCGTGTGGTTTCCCTGATACCCTTTACTAGGGCTAACGCCCAGTGGGTTTTTCTTGGGTTTCACTTAGCACTTTAATTTACAATTCAGAGTTAATTATCTGTTCCACCATTTGTGTTCACAGTGCTATGCGGCACAACTTGTATGAGAAATATTTAGTTGCTTTAATTTTATTTAGTATACGTGAGCAATGCATTATGTATTTTTATTTCCATAGGGTTGAAATGACGTTGGTTAGACCTCCTGCAATAAAAATATGCATGTTTAATATTGGGACAACAATGTCAGGAAAGTTTACCTTCATCCATGGTCCTGACCATGTCGGCAGGAAGCTGCATCCTAGGAATGTGGATGCAGCCAGAAGATTGGCCTGTACCAGGGAAGGTAAGTCTCCCAATACAGCCTCTCTTTGTTTCTGACACAAATCTCCTTAGTGCTTGCTCTCTTTCAGGCACTGCAATGAATTTCAATGCCTCAGTAACTTTAAACCCAAATACATCCCTGCACTTGCATTTAGACTTCATAGAAGCCTTGGGGAGAAAGAACTGCTTGGTCTGAAATAAAGTAACAAATTAAATTGGTTAGTGCTTGACAGAATATCTTCAAGGCACTTTAACCGTAATCCCAGCTGCAGCCTTGCACGTACTTCAGTTATGTTGCACATCTGCAGTATTTGTGAGTTTGACTAACATACTGTAGGCGAAAATGTTACATAGCAATAAATATCAATGGCTTAAACCAATTAATACAGCAAAAAAATCCTGATTTTGTATTTTTTGGTGGCTGTATTAGAAAAGTTCACTTTCACTTTCCAATACAGCAAGAAAAAAATTCTGATTTTGTATTTTGGCGGCATACAATAATCTAGACACATGTTTATAAGAACCTTGTCTGGTTGTAAGGAGGCTTCTGCCACAATCTTGTGGATAAGGTCCAAATAGAGTTCTTCCTCGCTCTGGCGATACTCTTCTAATTGTGCACTTTTGTCATTCTCCAGCAGACTTTTTAAATGGGGCACAATTACATCACTGCAATGTGACATCACTTTGGCAAAATGCTCTTTGAGAGCCACATTATCAAGAATCTATTTGAAATAAAAGTAACATGCACATTAAAATAATTATAGTAAAAAGATTAATTTTAAAAAAACTATAATATTTATTTTCCTGGAAAAAACGCAGAACACAATGAAATCATGTATGTGTAACAGTTATCCGGTTTTAAACAATTTTATTGTAAAGCACCGCCTTTTAAGTTAGAGCTTTTGGACAGGGTGCTATAAAAATTGTTGTAAGTTATTATTATTAGACTACGTATTATCTTTTCATTCAAATATCATGCAAACTATAAACTGAAGCCACACCTGAAATCCATCACAAGTTAGATGTGAACAATTTTCAGAATATTTCAGAGATGAAATAGAACATCATCATTAATTCGCCGTTTAATATTGAATTATCTAGTCATCGATTGGGAAATGTACAAAATGTTCCCTTGCAAATTTGCCAGACTCAGTGATGCAGATGAAAGGAACATTGAATCATTATCATGACCAGCTAACAGTTGACTTGGAAACTCAGTGTTGGTAGACCACTATGCTGGTCATTGCTGAGCTCACGGGTTTCAACTGCAGTTCACATCACATTTTTGAGAAAATGCAATCACAACAAAATTTGCATACCTTTCCAACTGAATATAGAAGGAGTGCGAAGTTTAACTGTGTGCGCATGTCCAAAGCGCTGCACTCCAGTACTGGTGATATCTCACTGAGGAACAAGGGATCCTCTTTCATTTCTCTAAAGTCATCTCTCAGTTCAATCAGTTTCCCCACACTTAGAACTGCTCTCCTTAAGACTGGTTGCAATGCAGCCTTTAGCTCCAGACTTTTCTTCAAAGTCTGGACTTCACTGATTCTCTCAAAAGGCACTACTGCAATTCGTGTAAATACTCTATAATGCAAAATTGAAAAACAATTGTTTAATCCCCCATGGAAAGAAAGGATGTTTGCATTTGCCATGTTTAAACAAACAGCAGTAATGATGGACAACAGTAAACCTGAAATATTGTTTATCATGTGATTTCATAATTATTTCTTAGTGTTTATAATTTGTAGTGTAAGGTATAGCAAAGTAGACTACTGTGGAATTTACAAAAGTTACAAAAGGTCAGATGAGCATATCACTTTTGCCAATGTCCCACATTATCCAAGAGACTTCAGAAAGTGAAGAATTTCAATCATTATGATCTTTGGTACAAGTCATCATTCTATTAATCTCCTAGACAAAAGAAAACTATGATCCTTTCGTAAGTTTTTGAAATTCCTTTTACAGACACAGATATAGAACTGTTATTTATTAACGGACTTTGCCAGAAAAAAAAAATTGCATTCATTACTTTCGTGTGTTTTCTGTGTATTCTGGCATGCAAAACCTTATGTGTCTGCCAAAATGCTACCCGACGTTTTTGTTTGCCAAAAACAGCAAATATATATCTTCCGAAAGAGTCATGGGCTATTCAGTATTTTGCCATCGTGAATCTTTTAGGCCACATTTCAAATAAGAAAAGGCGAGTATGTATATTCTTTGATTGGTGATGAAAACCTAATGTGAACTAGCATTCACCTATTGTAAGAGATATGTACAGTTACTAAAACTTGTTGTTCGGTGCCCCTGACTAATTTATACTCAATTACGGTATACCTTGAGATCTTCTCCTTGTCCACCTTTTTCTTTCGGTACAAGCACTGAGGATTCATGATCAGTGGGACTGATCTTGGGTGTTTTAACTTCTCCAGCTTTGCAGTTTGCTTTTGAGACTGTTATGGCAAGATACAAGACAAAAATATTACTGTTAAAACAGAAGTTTCCCATCTGATATGTTTTTGTTTTGGGATAAACTGCAGGCACAGTTTCTCAGTTACAGTCAGTCATACCGTATATGTACACAATTTGGAGATAACGACCTTCTAATCAGCAAAGCACTGTCATTGTCTTGATAAAATTACATTTGGCACCTGCTAATTGCCATAATCAATTGCCACTAGTTTTAGTTCAAAGTTACTGCATGGCACTTGATTTGTGTGGGCTATACATTTCCCGGACTATTTTATGCTCCAAAGAAAGTCCCCCCCCCCCTCCTCCCAGAAAAAAAGCTGCAATAAACCTACTACATTGATGAAATCAATACACCAAATCAATAAGTATTTCATGTTCACTTGGTATCTTTCCACTTAGAACGCTGCTAGAAGCTGCTATTCTGATAAATCGGGGGATAAGGCATCCAGTGTAACAGTGCCTTATAATCTTGCATAACATGACCACTGACACCCATTAACAATAATTGAAGGGCTGAGAGCATAACCGACATATGTTGTTTTTCAACTATGTGTGAGGTCTAGTAGAACACAAGGCGAAGTTTTTTTTTTCACCATTCGACCAATATTTTAGTTTCCACAAAATACAAAACTTATTAGTACCACACGTATATTCACCTGGTTAAAAGTTTGGACAGTAAGGGCCTCTAAAGTGTTGAAATCCGAGACATCATCCCACCAAAATGGGAGCGTTCTTGAAGATGCCAACTTAAGCATTCCAGCCTGGGTACACTCTGTAAAAGAAAACAACAACAAAAACATGAGTGATCAATTTGGCACTTAACTCCTTAATCCCAGAGGTAGAACCATTTCCAGTAATTCGATAATTTGATAACCAAATGAAATATAATGAACACATTACCTCCAATACTCTTGGTTTCTCCAATGAGGGACATGGCAATTTGTACTGCCAAAGACTTCCCAGACACAGGCAGTCCATAAGCCATTATCAATGGCACACCATCATATAACTGGGAAAGCTCTTCATAATGGAGTGCCA
>NC_090874.1:38823294-38828294 GCF_036669935.1 Montipora foliosa
ATGTTTTTGGCTGGGCAAAACTTTCCAAAGGTTTTTTCACAGCATAATCAGGCACGCACAAATTACATGGGTAGATTACAGTTGAACTTTAAAATATTTCAATACAGAAAAAGAGTATTGTAAAAACTATGGCTTGATTTTTGTTTTGCGAGGCTTATACGGATTTGTTCTATAATAATTTGTAAATATTCAGGGTTCGTGCTCGATTTTGTCTGTAAAATTCCAGGAGTATTCAAGGAGTTTTCAAGAACAAGAAATTGAGTTTTCAAGGAGTCTTTATAAGAAGATTTCTATGCCATACAGTGTTTCAGTGTTTTCTTTGCTGAAAAAGCCTCCCTTGATATTCCTTACCACATCCTGCAAGTTGAGTGCATGCATGGACATTTTAATTTTAGGTTATAATGTTTCCCTAATAGTCAATTTTGGGCTCAGTTTTTGAAATGTCTCTTTTAACTTAGCATGATGCAATCTCAACAATTTTCACCCAAGCAAGAATTCAAGGAGTTTTCAGCAGTTTTCCGAAAAATCCTTTTTTTTCAAGGGCTTTTCATGTGCCCTTGAAGTCTAAAATTAAATTCCAGGGCTTTTCAAGGACTTCAAGGGGCTGCACGAACCCTGAAATATGTTTATGACTGAGGCAAACCATCTCAAAACAGTATTTCTGATATTATTAGCAAAAGAATGTCACTTGCATAAAGAATTTACAGATAAATTAATTAAAACTAAAACATGCAGATACAGAGCAGGGTTAACTTTAAAATATTCTGAAAGACAAACAATTCTCAAAGTGTAAAAGATTTTCAAAATCAAAATTTTTTGTATTGTAAGGAATCTGATCGGTAAGATTATTCAACTTCTCTTTACATAGAAAGAACACAATTAGTACCACAATAAAACACCTCTCATTTCAAGTCTAAACGGTTGTTTGTGACTCACATGAATTTTTGTCTTTCCAAGTGACCTGAACTTATACCCACGGTTATTCAAAATAGTCTTTCATAAAGACCCAATCGTCCGTTTTGTCGAAAGCGGATTCCACCGTTTGTCCCTTTGGGGGAGAACCGGGAGGCCTAGAATAAGCTTACGTCATCTTAAAAGAAAAAAAAGAACACTTACAAGCGGTGTCCCTTTCATGGATTGAGTAAAAT
Source organism: Montipora foliosa (assembly GCF_036669935.1). NCBI lineage: Eukaryota > Metazoa > Cnidaria > Anthozoa > Scleractinia > Acroporidae > Montipora > Montipora foliosa. Next base: position 38,824,443 of record NC_090874.1, read on the forward strand.
CACTTGAGCTTTTGAAAATGGCAAGTTGAGTGCTAAAATGCCTTACTTGTGAGTCTGTTCGACACACTCTACATTAATTAAGATCGCTTATCGATACTGTAAGTCTTGAGCTTGTCTCTCAAGCTCTGGTCGGCTGAAACCACTTTGCCAGCTGTCATTAGAGCTTTCTCTTCTTGGGCAGCATAAAACTCTTTAAATTTTGTGTGACATATTTTCTTTACTAAATCTCTCCATATCGCACGGAGTCTTGTGCAGTCGGGTTGTGTTTTGCACACCGCTTTAGCTGTGACCAGAAACGATTCCCAGAGTTCTTCGTCAAGAGAAACTGCTTGCTTCGTTAACTTCATTAGGTGTTTCGGGTATCGCTTCAGATTTGCCTCACTAAGCAATTCTCTTATTCTACTGTCTAACGCTAGAAAAACGACATTGAACTTAGTGTTAAGAAAAGTCAACTTTCCTTCGTCCAAAGTTTTAAGCCCCAGTGGCAACGATTTCTTTTCCTCCTCTGAACATACCATTTCAGTCATTAGTTTCATTTCCTTGGCATAATTCTCCTTCGTCGATTCTGATAATTTTCTTCCCCCTTTCTGCCCGAAGATAACTTTTTCCCTTCCTTTACGTAGTGTGTGTAGGGCAGCGCCCGAAATTCTCGCTACGTCCACAATGTCTGAGGCGACAACTGCGTCCTGGCCTTCATCTGAAATTGATTGGCCTTTCGCTTTGTCAATCTTAATTTGTAGTACCATCTCATGAAATTTCTCGTAAATTGTCCAGTATGTAACATTAAGCACCACACTAGCATGAAGATACACTTCATGTCTTTCTTTTTCTTCCAAGGTAGCAGCAAAGGCATCTCTAATTTCTTTCCAGTTATTCGTTTTTTCAACATCAAGAAGGACTCGAGAGCATTGTATGGAAAATGACGCCCGCTTTTCGCAATTTTTCACCTTCATGCCTGCAACTTCTGTAAACTTGGAAATAATTTCCGACAACATTTCCCGACAAACATTTCCGAACAATGTGCAGGATGTTTCAATGTTTTGGATGAAGTGCACAAATTGCTTGCGGACCAGAAAAATTGACAACGATTTATCATCCCTCAACTTTTTTTCGCAATGCGTATGTACACTTTTTATAAAAGTTTTCAAGGTTTCTTTGATTCTCTCACCCTCCTCCACAGAGATATATTTGTTAGAAGTTGTTTTCTTCTTACTCCTAGGTCCGTCTTCTGGTTTATTTCCCCCGACACTTGCTGTCCTCTTTTTTCGAAAAACTTTTTTTTTATTGCTCGAAGATTCCTTAAGAGACTCCTCATACGACGACATCTCTGATGCGTCTTCGCTACTAGATTTATCGGAAAAATCGTTACTGCTTCCGTCTGAGGTACTGCTTTCCCCACTTTCCGAGTCTGAATGAATAAAGCTCTGAGCAAACGCTTGCTTCAAACTTGAAAGGGAAACTGATGAGAGAAATTCGATATTATCCTCATTCACGAAAGTAATTTCGGACGCCATTTTTAAACTCTTTATTTGCGCGGCGCCCTCGCAGAATTTACGCGCGTGTGGCACACGACATAGCGCAATTTTTTCTAAAAATAGATTTTTTGGTACAACACATGGGGACAAACCCAACAGTGAAAATGACATCTCGTTACGGTCTCCATCCCTGATTATGGCTCCTGGCCATACCCATCCCTCCAAGTATCAACAAGGCAGGCACAAAATTCTCTCCCATATGTAGTCGCTGAATCTCAATAAGTTCCTTCAGTGCCACACCATGGTCAAGATCTTCATCTGAAAATAAATATTAATTAAAATAAAATACATCTTTATTGCCAGACAATGTTGTCCCACCACTTCTGTTTCTGTTTCAACATCCACATTTTCAGTTATGTTTGTTCAGTGATCAAAAGAGAGCAGCTCTTGCATGCAGGGGATATATTTTATAAATTTGATAGTTACATTTGAGTGTTGATCATGTTTATTTTGCACTGTCTTGTTTCTTGTTACAACAGGACAGATCATCATGAAAAGTCAAGCAACCCTTTCACTCCCAAGGGGTCTCTATTTGACGAGTATAATCATCTGGTGTTAGACAGAGTAAACTCTATAAATTGACTCTTGGGGGTGAAGGGGTTAGGGGAGATAGTTTTTGTAACCCTTTCACTCCCAAGGGGTCTCAGTACGGACCTCGAACCCAGTACAAGGTATTTATTTTCAGAATACGACTTGAATAACAGAAATTTGGTCATCATAATGTTTGACTTGAGGCTCACGGTGGTGTCTTGGGTATGTAGGGAAATACAAGGAACTGTTCCATTAAAGTTCACTTTCCTTCAATTTAAAGTATCCAAATACGAATAAATGGATTTTCACAAATATAGATCAACAAACAATGAAAATCCTTTGGCTAACCTCTGTTGTGATTCATGTTGGACAAGACCCTGTTTTTGCATGATTGGAGCACCATGATTTTATTTTGCATAATTAGCTTAAGAGTGAGTGAGATAAAAATCATGATGCTAAATTTAAGTGCCGAACAGTGATTCTATGATGCAGCTGTTGCAGGGTACCACGAACACAAATCGGCCAAAATATTTTCAATGATCATAAATAATAAACAAATCACCATGTTGGTGCACCAGAACAATATTACTGGAAGTATATATTATATTCATTGATAAGTTCCTTTTGTTTAGACTTCCTAAACTGTTACTGGTATAGAACCATACTTGCCTTTTATATCTATCAGAGGTAGGGGAGCCATTTCACTACCCAGAAAAGCATAGGGGGAATCATTTGCATTCAACCTCCCAATGACTCCCCCTGCCAAATGCACATGAAGGTTGGATCCTATGACCCAAGTTGGTGGTACACTATTTGGTTGAAGACCAACGCAATGTAGGTTGGATAGAGGAAGTAAATAAGTATGTCACATTATTAAAGTTGGACTTGCAAAAATAATTATTTAACACAAGACATACATACATATATTTAAAATAGAAGTATATTACATAGAATCAGTGTAATCCAATAGAAAGCATGAAGGGCGAGGACGCAAGTTTGCGTTTGAAATCAGAAAGCGATTTTGCGGTCTTTGCCTCATAGGGAAGATTATTCCAGAGCATTGCACCGCTATACTTAAAGCTGCGCTTCAAAAAATTTGTGTATGGCCTTGGAAGTGCTAGATCAGTCTCGATATTCCTAAGATTGTAATTTATGTTAGTGTCATTTAGCTTTAAAAAGGAGTTACTCAGTTGGGGGGCAGATAGATCATTGAGGATTTTATACATAAGGTAGCCAGTAGCCAGTAGCAAGTAGCCAGTGGTCGAGCATCGGCAGCAATTGACAATAGGTATATAGATCAAGTCATGATGTTATATTTTTCTGTGTCAGTTTATAGGACACACGGGCAGTACAAAAATAGGCAGTCAAGGACTGCATATGAACTACAGACATGTGGTTTGCAGAGGTAATTCATGCTAAGTCCAGAGGCACTTTGGTCATAATTGGCAGAACTCATTGGTATTCTATTGTTACACTCGCTCACTCACTCACTCACTCACTGACTCAACGTGATAGCATTTGTGGCTTCGTCTTAAATAGGAGGCAGTAGCCACAAAAAAAACAAGAATCAGGGCAAGTCTGTTTTGACACGCTTGACCAATGCACAAGTTTGAATATAATCTAATATGAAACCCTGTTAGTTTATGCAGAGAACTAGTTTAAACAGTAATTTATTTAGATATTAATCAGACTGTCATGCCATACTGTGAGCCACAGTGTCACTAACCTCCACTGGATATGCCCGTCGTGGGTTGGTTTCTTTTAAGTAATCGTCACAAAGACACTT
>NC_090874.1:38833294-38840794 GCF_036669935.1 Montipora foliosa
AAGAGTTGTTTCCAATGAAATCCAAGTGATTTATTGTCCTACCGGGGACATGATTGCAGACATCTTGACAAAAGGACTTGCAAAACTTTCCTTCGAGAAACTGAGAAATTTATTTGGCGTACATGATATCGTGTAATTTTCATTGTTACAAGCTTTAGGATCCTTAGTGGATCATTATTTTACCGTACAGCATAGTTATCAAGTGGGAGTGTTAAGATATGATAATGTATGCTGTACATGTGTTGTTATTGGTTGAGTTCACATTACGTAATAAGTCGCGCCTCGTGTGTGTTAAGTTGTTCTGTTCGGTTCTAGATATGCTACGTGATAGTGTTTATTAAATTGTCCTGAAGATTATCCAGTTTGTAGTGATTTGAACAGATCCTCTTATCAACCACTACGCACAGAAGCACTCATAAACATTGTTTCAAAAACAATATTGTGTCTGGATGTTCGCATCCTGGAATTAATGGTAAATATTGAGAGTGTCGAATCTACAGACTCTCTGGATGCTGATACAGTGTTAGACAAAGCTAAGGGGGTTTCTACAACTGATATTACGGTTCTGTCCTGGTGTACCGGAACACAAGGGAATAACCATTGTTTGTTCATTGTTCGTTCTTTGTGTTAGGAGTTATTGTTTAGCTGCTGTGTATTGTTGGTCTTTTGTTTCAACTCTCGTGCACCGGTACACCAGGACAGAACCAACATTACAGTGAATTCTTTATTCCTTTGCAACCATTACTGTATAATCCAAAACTTTTGAGGAAAAGTAGCCAATGAAGTAACTTATTACGTACTCCATGAGAGGAGGGGTACTAGGGAAAGGGAGGTGTGAATTAGCCCAAAACTAAAAAAAAAACCTAGTCCTTGTTTTATCACAAACAATTCAAAGAATTAATAAGACTTAATAATTTGTCAAACTGCTAATTCCAACCTGCCCAACCTACCCTGAACAAATATTTTGGTCATAAACCTAAGTTCTGTGATAACCACATCGAAAATATTGAGAAAGTGATACATCAGGTGATAAGATAAACCTTTTCTTCGATTTCTTAGCTTTAGATATTGAGAAATCCAAGTAAAATACAAAATTCTAGAGAAATTAATCTAAATCAAAGACCTGACCGTGAAATAAAACAGCAATGTTGTACAATACTATCGCAGAATACCTGACCTTAGACTGGCTAGCTAGAGTCAAGCTACTGAACAATGGAAAATGATCCTGTCGCTATTGAGACTCCATCACTACGACTTGCTGAAAAAACTGGGCACTAGCTAAGAATGGTGACAAAACCACGCACAGCGTTGCTTGACATTGAAATACATGACGGAGATGAGCACCATCTCAAAACAATTTCTAAACCGGTATATATTATTTTGCTGATTCAAAGGCGTAAGATTATTCTGGGAGTAGTTCCAGGTTTCCGATGATGACACGACCATAACCGAAGATTTCCGAAGACACATGAAGTTTCCGGTAGATGGTTACGCTTCTCCAGTGTATCAGAGATTTCGGGGTGAGTAGGAGTCGTCATTCACTCTTTTTACGTGCACTTTTCGTTCCTTGGATTGGTTTGAGTTTGCATGTTTCGGTCAAGTTTGTCAGTTAGGCTGGAATAGGTCACTTAACATGATAATATCAACGTACCAGGGTGAGAAAATTGGTCCTAAGGTGTGAGATTGAACTTTTCAAGCCACAAACGAGAGAACTGGCAGCTATAAACGAGCCTTATTAAAAAAAGACCTAATATATATATATTTTAAACTAATATACACGATTTATCCTTTTTAACAACACTTCCATTGACTATGATCGCCTCTAGAGCGACTTTTGTTGTATCAATCAATGAATCAGCTTACCTTTTTCCTTCTTGAATTTCTTCGTTACCATTTGCTAACGTCATCTTTGTTACAACATGAAACAAAAATACTTCGGAACTACCGGATTCCGAATTATATGATCAGGTTGAACAATATTGAACATTCCAGGAAAAATTTCACGGTTACATGTTTGGGCAGCGCACAAAAGCTCTAAGTAAACACAAAAGTCCAGTCTGTGTCTCCACATTTAATACTCTAGATTATAGATCCCTGAAGGAAAGCTACAGCAAACAATTCACAAAGGTGGTGTAGCACTGGCTGTAAATACTCCATGAAGAGGAAAGAGACAAGTAAGGCATACGTTATTTCGTGTTCATGTTACACTACGCGGGATGCCCATGGCAAACCGCGTTCAGGTCTCGGTAAAGTTCCGTTTTTAGCTCATGGATGACGTTGTTGTGGGTCTGAAGGTCCATCACTTTCCGGGAGAAAACTTTTCGGATCCTTTTTTTTTTGGGGGGGGGGGGGCTCTTTTCAGGTGGATTTGTTGGGTTCCTTACGTACGCGTCTAAACAAACCTTCTTTCGGCGAATTACCATATTTACTCGATTAAGCGCCACATCTGGGACAAAAAAGTTAATAAGCGCCGTACCGCCGATGCGGCGCTTATTCGAGGAATTTCGTATAACCAGGAAAAACACTATAAAGTGTGCCAAAATGACAAAGCAGTTCGCTTTCACCACTGATATTTTCGCTCTTGTTATCATGAAACTCTCGGGTTTTTTTGCTAGATTTTCGATCAGTTTATTATCAGTCCATAGGAAAATTAACAGATAAAAAGTGTACCGTATAATAAGAATATTTGTCTGGTACAATGTTTAAATAAGCGCCGCCCTCGAATAAGCGCCGCACTTGTGGCGCGAAAAATGAAATAAGCGCCGTGGCGCTTATGCGAGGAAATACGGTACTTGCGTTCATTTGCACAGTTCCAACACCGCTTTTTCTACATTCCTTGACCGCTAGCTGGTATTAAAAATGTAATGAAAGTTTGATGTAAGTATTAAATGCAGTTTTTTTAAGCCAGTTTATTTCTAGGCTGTAAGATTACAAAGCAGGCGCTGTATGGCGTGTTCCCGTTCTTTTTGGGCCCGCGGATTTGAAATTTTTTGGGGTTGAATTCCGCAGTTCTGTTCTAAACTGTGGAAAGAATCTTGATGGTTTTTGTAGGCAACTTACGACAGACAAATCGAATTCACTTCATGTAGATTCAACTCCACTATCTCTTCCTTTAATAAAAGTCTCCAATATTGAAAACTATCATTTTTATCAAGTTTCGTTTATCAAGGGGAAAAAAGGTGGAAAAAAAAAACACAGATGTTTTGGAGTTTCGTGGTTTAGTAATGTCTGAAAGAGACCTTACCTGATGTTACGATCAGAATATTTATAATAAGTTTGTTTTATAATTTGATGTCCGGAGTACCACTAACATCTGGACAATTTTGTAAATGGTGTCCTTCGCATTTTTTCATGTCTGCACAGTTTTTCTTGTTGTCAATCATTGGTTAACATACTCGTTTCCTACAGCAAGATGTCAAACCAGATCTATCTTTTATAATAGTTTTCTCCTAATTTTTATTAACTCAACAACGTCAAGCAATAAACAGCAGATGAACTCTGAGCACACAGCGGTCAACAGTTTCGTGCGTAGTTTTCAGTGTTTTTTGGTTGTTCCGGTGGTTTTGGTAAAGCTGTTTCGGTTGGCTTCATTCCGGTTGTTTCGGTGGTTCCGGTGGTTTCGTTTCGACGACTCGGGTTTTAGTACATGCCGTTTTAAAATTAAATGGCGTCCATGGGGAGATGTAACGCAGATTTCGTTCGATCCTTAAACAAAATAGACCTTTATTGAGTTGGAAAATGGAAAGTTAATAAGATAAAGAACACAAGCTGCGAGAATTGAACTTTGAAAGTTAGAAGGGTGCCCCAAGCAGGCAGACGGGATGCCCCGGGAAGGCGGGTTACCCTGTCTAGCATGTGAGCGCCTCAATGCATATTCTAAAGAAACATGTGAGAAGTTGGCTCTCTCAGGGTAGCTCAGCTTGGTTAGCCGGGGCACCCTCCGTCCATGTAAACAGGCCCTTGCCAGGCATGGATCAAGTTTTGGTCTGACAAGCAGATGATCTGTTTGGAAATAAAAATGTTTGGAAAGTCAAGTTAATTGTAGCACAAAGCATAAACAGGTGGATTGAACATCTCTCCTTACAAAGCAAAAGTTGAACTCGTGTGCCTGAATCGCTCAAGAACTTCGTTGACTGTAAAGGGAGACTAATTTCCCGCGGGACTTTCACAAAATACTATGATGTTATCTTGCCTTCAGAACAGTCGGAAATTTTATTACGACCAACTGCAAAAACCTTTATAAAACTAACTTGAAATGAGCCGTCAACCAACTGCAAAAACCCTTATAAAACTAACTTGAAATGAGCCGTCAACGAGTAAGAAATGTAAACTTTTCTGTTATACCGTAGTTTTTAACAAAGTGACCCTGATTGAATATTATTTCAAAAGTCCGTACACAAATTTGCATATTTCCATCGGTTCAAATTACTTACGCTGTTACGTCTGTCAAAGTTAAAGACAACAAAACATTTGGGTGTCTGGTAGAATGTAATTGACATTTTTTCATTAATGAATACGGCGCCTGTCGATCTTCAGGGATACCACACTATAAAATGCTTGAAAACAGTGAAATTTTACCGAAAAGATTAGCGCGTAAACGGTTCTTTATCCAAAAGGTGTGCCTGGAAAAGATGTGTTCCGACAAAACACAAATGAATGTACAGGTTTCTTACCCATAATTTTTTCTACAGAAAAAACGTTTTGTAAACTCAAAGTGTTATAATGTTCCACATCTCTGAGCTGGCTCACTTGTCAGTATGTATACGTAGCAATACATTTAACAGATATTTGCCGTGTGTCTGTTCAGTAATAGATCACAGATGACATCACAGTGCACTCAGTTATTCTTAACACATTTTGACGTCTCTCCCTTGCAATCTACATATATATTACCTTACAGCCATACGGCAACATAGAATCTGGTTGTTTTATATAATAATATATAGATTTGGCCAAGCCTAAAAGCGGAGTTCCCTGGTCATTTATTCTTACTACCTGTACGGTTTGTGAAATGTTTCCGGTTTCTGCTTTAATAATTAAATCATTTTCTTGGCTTTCTTCTAGAGAAAAATTCTAATGACTTCCACGGTAAATTGGCCGTTTTTATGCTAGAGACGTTAAAGTCGTCAAGACGCATTTGACGTCTGAGACGTTAAAGCCGTCTGGTATAAAAACGGGACGCATAAAAGTAGACAAACTAACGGACAAAAACAAGATTTTTCTAAAAAAATGAGTAGGTTCTATTATCGGAAGACAGTGGGCACGAGCAAACTCGGCAGCAAATAAACGTTAATACACAAATATATGAGCAAATAACGTGGCGGAATTGCAGCTTCTCAAATTTATGTCTCGACCTCGCCTGGAAGGACAGATGCAAATAATTTTTTGGGACAGAAATCAGTCTAGGAATCAGCATTTTCTGGCGATGGACGAGGAACTAGATATAGCCTCGGCGCATGGCTTGTTTTTCTTGTCGACCAAGAGAGCAAGGAAGGACGAAGTGCAGATTAACAAAGGACTTAGGGCTAAATGCGTCCAAGTTAGGGCGTCCCGTTTTTATACTAGACGCATTTAACGTCTGAGACGTTAAAGTCGTCTGTTAAGTGCGTCTAAACGATGCACTTAAAACAAGACGTTAAAGTCGTCAGAAGTTAAATGCGTCTGTCTTATTTCTCGTTTTTATACTAGACGTTAAAGTCGTCTTGAGACGACCAATATCGCATAAAAACCAATATCGCATAAATCACGAAGCGATGAGTGCGACATCGGTTTCCCAGTGAAGTTACTTTGCAATTCACCAGTTTGGAAATAATTTTTTCTTGATCCGAATGAGTTTTAATAGAAATCAAGCATTAAGCACAAAAAGGAAAAAACGCTATTTCAGACGGGGGCCCCCAACGTCAATTTTCGGAAAATATCTGTTCGGAAGACAGTTTGAGATCTAGAATTTTCGGAGCATTTGTTGTAAAATTTCTTGCTCGCTTGCCTGTCCTAGGATTTTCGAACTTCTAAAAAATGGTATAATTGCCCATTTTTAACGGATTTTTACCCTAAAAAGGTCACCTAGAATTTTCGGGAGCCATTTTTCTGGCTGAAATTTTCGAAAAGGTAACTTTTGATCCCTATAATTTTCGGATCACTAGACTTTCAGCTAGGGAATCCAAACAGATGAGAAATTCTTAGGGGATAAAAATATGCCAATATCTACCCTTTAAATACTAAAATACGTTTAACGATGCTATGTCTAAGTGGTTTTGAACTATATTCTCGTTGGGTGCCCTTGTTTCAGAGTCAACTGTCAATAGTCAGCGAATAGGAATCATGCTAAAATTATAAGTCATAACAACAACTTTGTCAGTTCAAGGTCAAAGAAGAGTTTTACTGATGTACTTTATTCCACTTTATCTCTGAAAACAAGATCATTCACATTTTGATGTATTTCATTGAAACACGCCAGGTTGGCATGGTACAAGAATCGGCGAATTACGGCAGTGCAACCAAGAAAGGACGAACTTCAAAATCAAACAAACTTCTGAAAACACAAGCTACTCAGATTTTCCCCTAATTTTACGAGAACTGGTTGCGAATACGTGTTTATTACAGAAGGGCAAAATGTTCTTGTCACTGTCGAGGAACAACGAAAATCAATTGGGCAAACGGATAAAAAAGCATTTGTTTGCTCGCATTTCAGAGGAAAACAAACAAACAAACAAACAAATCAACTTTTTCTTTATGTCCAAAAGGGTACAGATAATTGTTATTTCATTCCAGTTGACTAGAAAAATTCGATTTTCATTCATGAAAAAAGGAAGAACCGATTAAACCACCTTTTAAAAATACCCATCCACTTTAAATTACGCATCCGTAACGGTTTAGTGCCAAAGGAAAGAATTTGTGTGCTAAGTATGAGCTATTACTTGTATTCTGTTTTGTCGTTGTCGTTCTCTTTCGCTCAGTCCTTTCGTTTCTGTTCTAGATATAGGTCCTCCAGGCATCATGTAACCTTATCAGAGGTTCTAAAGATATGCCAAAAATTGCAATACAGAGAAAAAAGCGGCTCTAAGCAAATTAAAAATAAAGAACTTTCATTGATATATAGTATGGCCGTGTAGCCGCACCGAGCCACAGAAAGCGCGGGAAAAATGAAGCCTTGCTTTTGTTCAGATGAGTTCACCTAGGCTGAGCCATCGAAAACCAGTACCTGGTCAGTGGCCAACTTCAAAAAACAGCTGACCTCGGTGAGCTTAAGCTTGAGCCCGTGATATGGTCATGTGATACTTGGTCAGCGGATACCTTGCTCTGACAGGTGTCAATTAATCAAAAGATTGATGTCCAATATCAAAGATGTATGCTGTAAACTAGCACAATACTGGTTACATTGGCGTACATGGAGGGTGGACGGACGGACGTACGGACGGTCATGACGTCATGGCTATAAAACCAAATTTTCTCGCATTGATGGGTTACCATATTTTCTTAACAATGGTGCTCCGCGCACGT
>NC_090874.1:38848294-38855794 GCF_036669935.1 Montipora foliosa
GTCCAAAACACTGAATTTTATTTGAAACAGCTGCACACTGGTATATATGCGCTTATGCAAGTGCTAATAACAAAAGTAATATTGCGCTGTATAATATTTGTGCAATGCAAAACTACAGCGCGGTACCTGGTCTTCGCCTACTGAAAATTAGCTTTGTTTCACGTTCAAATTTATAACCCGGTGTAACTTTTTTAAGTGAATGTCTGTAGCGAGTAAAATGCTTCTTTTCACCGATGAATATCACAATTTAGGGTAAACTATTTGAAAATAACCTTGAAAATTATTGCTAAGTAGCGGAGACTAGAGTTATCAAGGAACAGAAAGTCTTCCGCATAAGAATTGATGCAACAAAAGTTGATCACTTCCTTGATTTTATTTCACACCCAGACCTTCTTCAGGATGTGGCATTCAGGACCAGGAACTCAAAACTCGACTCTGGCGAACAAATCATTATTCCGGCAGTTATAAGGACACTTATTCCCTCTCGAGTCATCGAACAATACACTTCTTACTGCAAACAAGAAGCATTCGAGCCTGCTAGTGACAGGTCACTTTTCAGAATACTCGATGTTTGTTCTGCTTCTATGCAAAAGTCGCTTCAAGGTTTCGACAACGTTACGGCAGCAGGTGCGCAGGCTTTCCAGAATATCATGGATATTCTTCAAACCCTTAAAGAAAATGGGACCAAAGGAGAATGGGTTGAGGCGATGAGCAAGGCTCTCAGGGAAGCAAAACGGTATTTGAAAACTGATTATAAGATGCATGTCAGTCGAGTAGAAGACTGCCAAGACCACTGCACCGTGCACGCCCTCAGTGATCCCTCTGCTAATTCTGCTGATTATAGAGGCGTGTGCCACCACAATCATAATATCAATTGCGAGAGATGTGACGCTTTGGAGAAAGTGATGAAGGAGATACTCCAAGAATTAGAGGATTCTGAATTGAGCGAAGAAATGAAAACAAGATTGATGTTTGATTACAACAAGAGTACACAAGACATCAACGCCTGGAAGGCACACCTCCTTCGTTCAGTAAACCAAGAAGAGGCAAAGCAAGATGTTCTGGATGACCTTGACCAAGAAAGTTGTTTGATAGTGATGGACTGGGCCATGAAGTTTTTACCACATCGTTACCGCGAGCAGATGAGCGAGTTTTTTGGTAAGCGAGGCAGAAGTTGGCACATAAGTGCTGTTATAACCAGGTCCACTGTCGAGGGATTCCAGGTTGAATGTTTTGTGCACTTGTTCAACACATGCACCCAGAACAGCTTCGCCGTAGCATCCATTATCGAGCACCTTCTCAGCACACTAAAGAAGGAATATCCCATGCTAAACCATGCATTCCTTCGGTCAGATAATGCTGACTGTTACAAGAACGGAGCACTTCTTCTTAGCTTGCCAGAGATCAGTGCGCGATCTGGTTGGTATAAAAGTTATGCGCTATGACTTCTCTGACCCCCAAGCTGGGAAAGATATATGCGATCGCAAGACAGCCCCTTTAAAGGCCCACATCAAAAGGTGGGTGAACGAGAAGCATGATGTCCTAACAGCCGAAGACATGAAGCAGGCCATCGAGTCCTACGGAGATCTGAAAGGATGCCGAGCGGCCGTTGTGCAAGTAGACACCTCCCTGGATTTGGGTAGGAGCAACAAAATACCAGGAATCAGTTTGCTAAACAATTTTGAGTTTAGCAAAGACAGCGGAATTCGAGCATGGCGAGCGTACAGCATAGGGCAAGGTCATCTGCTGAAATATTGTGAACTTCAGATATCACCTCAACCGGAAACTAATCTAAGGGTGATTGTGCCTTTTGGAGAACTGACTAAAGAGAAAGGAACTGTGGGAGAAAAGTCAAAAACGAGCACTGACATATATTCCTGTCAAGAAAGTGGCTGTGTGCTTACTTTCAAGTCGCAACACGAGGCAGACGCCCATATGGACACAGGGAAAGACAAAAACGAACTTGAATCCGAGTCATTGTATGATACTATTTGCAAGAAATGGGCAAGCCGAGTTACGGGTGTTACAGTCACTGGTAGGCACCAACAAGCTGTAGCAAGTGCCGTCAACCAGGAAGGACAAGTACCTTCTGGTAGAAGTGAAGCTATTAAAACACAAGGATGGGCCCTGAAAAGCGTGAAAAAGCCAACAAGAATGACTGAGAAAGGGAAGGCATACCTAGAGGATATATTCCAGCATGGCAGCCACAGCGGGCACAAGGCCGATCCTGTTGAAGTCAGCAGACAAATGAAACTGGAGAAAGACAGTGATGGCAGACTTTTGTTCAAGCCAGATGAATGGAGGACACCGCAACAGATCAGCCAGCAGATCTCGCGGCAGCACAGAAGCAAGTAGACGAAGACGACATAGCCCCCGAGGAGTCAGAGGTTGCCATGATCACTCTGCGAAACCAAGTGATGCAACAAGTGGCTTCACCCGAGCATCCAATTGTTGTCGGTAATAGAAACGTCTGCCAACTTGTGCATGGAATGAAGCTGGGTTCATTGAAGATTGCGGAACTCCAATCAATCTGCAATCATTTGGACATTGAGCCTTTGGGCAGCCTAATGCGAAAGAAGAGCTTCACTGCCCCCATAGAAAGTTATGTAAAGCTATGCTCTTGCTTCCAAGACTAAATTGGTCTCGGAATTTTCCCAGTAGGGGCTAACGGTACGAACAGGTGTAAAGCGTTATGAAAATCGAGTGAATGTTTCTTTTTACATTTTTATAGCCAAATGGAGTACCCCACGTGTCATGGGTAATCCCTTGGCCGTATATTACATGAAAAGTAGGATGAGTTTTTTTCCAGAATGAAATCATCAATTGCCACCACACAGCAGGGTCATAACGAGGTATATTTTTTCATAACTGATCCCGTATTTTTGCCCGAAATTTTGATCCCTGATCAAAAAAGCATTGAGAATTTTGATCCCTGATCCCGCAAAAATTTGTTAAGTCTGATATCTGATCCCGATGTCACGGGTTGTGATCCCAGATCCCACCCCTAAAAAGGCTGTTGATCCCTGATCCCATATACCTTGTTACGACCCTGACACAGTTGGTTTCGGTAGTAGTACAAGCACCTTAAGTAGCACAAGCACCTCAATTAATATAAGCACCTCAAGTAATACAAGCACCTTAAGTAGTACGAGCACCTTAAGTAGTACAAGCACATCAAGTAATAGAAGTGCCTAAATTTGACAGCCACGAGATTTGTGTTCTCCGCCATTTGCAAAACTACAAGGTAAGCTTTACTTTGATACCAAATTCGACTATTTTAGGGACATTTTCGATTATTTTCCTTTAGGTGAAGGTAGAAGATGACTAGTATTACTTTCTGGAGATTATTTGGCTGTGTTTGTGGTCAATTTTACCTCTTTTAGTGTCGATTTACGCTAAATGAAAACGATAGGATTTTAGCCAGTTGTATTAACTATTGACATGCAAAATTTGGTTGACATTGATCTTGTTTTGCTAAAGTTACACCGGCGAGATGTCATCACGTTATCCCATTGGAGAGTGGGCACGGCAGAGAAAGGAGAAACGACAGGTTTTAGTTGAAGCGAATAAGTCTATTCAAGAATTGGAAGGAAAAATTACAGAACTAAAGAGAAAAGTAAGTTAGGTAATTAATGCTGTAAAAAAATGATTTTGGGTTTTGTGATTACCTATTAATACTCAGATTTTTTTATCGAAGTAGTATTTTCGATTTGAAATGCAAAATTTAAGATCACAAGTGTATTATTTGTTTTACAAATATAATATTGCATGCTGATAAATATCTTCTTTACCAAATAATAATGAGTAATTTCTTAGAGATCGATTTTGCAATAAAAACAAAGAATAAAAATCATAAGCACTTGACAATTAACTCGGAGTGGTCGAAACGTTGTGATTTTTTTGCATTACTTTGCTAGAGGCTGATATGATATCTTAAATCAGTAATAAATAAGATGTTGTAGGAGACATGCACTTGTGCAAAATATTTATGCAGAGCCGTAATTACAGCAATTCAGTATTTCGATGTTTCAAATAATTTTATCAGATCGTTATTTCAGTGTTTCAAATTCTAAAGTCACTCTTCCTTTTTTCTCTCTACAGCGAGGGTTATTAGATAATGAAATAGTGCGTCTGCCAAGAGGACAACATGTTGTAATGCCAACCACTCTAAATGAAAACAACAGTGACAAGTGTGTTGGTTTGTCACACAACATTTCAGCTAAGAGAAGAAAGCTTACATATGCTTCTGCCAAGAAACTTCACTCTACACCAAGTACAGAGCCTGAAGTTCAATGTGCAACTGCCAATGGACTTTGGAGCACCTTAGTAACAAATCGTAAAACTAAGGTAGTTACTGGCATACTTAAAAAGTCAAAAACTGTTTGTAAAGCAGTTGTACCACAGCTTGTGGCTAAATCTGTAGCTAAATTTGACAAGTCCTCAAAGAATTTTCTCAGGTCTGTAAGTGTGCTATACAAGGGTGGAATTCTTAGCAAGAGAAAGTATTGTAATATTAGATCTTCAGAAATATTTGATTATGACATCCCAGCAAAGAAGCGAAAGTGCACAGAGTTTGAAGAGGGTTGTAGATTACCTGCACTTGTACCTTACAAAGAGTTGATGAAATTTATAGAGGTACAAAATATTGGAGAACTTAATAGCATACCGCAGGCCCCTGCTGAAGGTCAAGTAGAAAAGGAAAATGAAGAAGTTAATAGAAACTTACTGCCAGTGGTCCCTGGTTATTATATTGACCTTAAAGAGCGTTTACTCCAAATGGCAGACCTCTACCTTCACATAGATAGCCATATACCTAACTTTCTCACATGGTTTGGTAAAGAAAAGGGTCATTTTCTAGTAGCAGTTGGCGCAGATGGTGCCCCTTTTGGTAAGGCTAATGAGGCTTGCACATGGCTTATTTCATTTTTGAATGTTTTAGAAAGAATTGCCTCGCCAGATGACAATTTTTTGATTTGTGGCGCCAACTGTAAAGAAGATCACCCTGCAATGGTAGAATATGGCAAACAACTTAGATCAGAGATGACTGCTATTGCAAGTCAAACGTTTACAGTAAGAGATCAGCAGGTTAAGTTTGAATTTAAACTTGTTCCATCAGATATGAAGTGGCTTGCAAAATTTTCTGGAGAACTGAGCAATGCTGCTAAATACCCATGTTCTTTTGCAAATGTGCAACTTACTGAATTACAGGAAAGAGGGCAAAGCTTGAGTAACAATCCACAAAGTAAGTGGAAGCCATGGGAATATAAATTCAGGGAAGAAGTTGCGAAAAAGGTGACACAATTTAAAGAAAAACAGGGAAGGGCAATTAATGCTGCTCAAGAGCAGACAATACGTACAAAAGTATGCAACTACATAGCAAGCCTTAAATCTAGAAAAGAATTTGAGCCAATTCTTGGTCCAGTTATTCAGAATGCAAAATGTGATAATCTTCATGTGGGAAATAATTGCCGGGGGCATTGGCATAAGTTGCTTTTCACCCATGTTTTGGCTAAAGCAAAGATTCCCACCAGTGCAAAGTCTGTTTTTCACTTGGCAGAAGATAACTCTTTGCGTAAGCATTTGAAGGCCCTCCGGTTTAAATTAAAGTGCAAGAAGATGTATAATAAGATTTTGCGGTGGTTCAAAGAGAATCGAAAGTCATCTCCCTTTGAATTTCGGTTCACTGGGGAGGAAACGAAGAAATTTTGTGATGGCTTGTTGAAGCTCAAATTGAGGAGGGAAATATTGAGCAGGCCAAGAACTTCTTTGTATTGTCTCTTGGGAGAATGGGTCTTCACCTAAGGAACTGCTTGTCCCTTGCCAGCAGAGTCTCCAATATTAGCTCCAGTGATCTACCCAGTTTAGAGCAAGATTGCAGACAGTATTTTAATTTGACATCATTATTTCATTCTGCAAATCTCAGTGTTTGGGGAATGGGCTACTGTGTACCCTTTCATACCAAACAGCTTTATGAAGATCTTGGTGTGGGTTTAGGAATTAACTCAATGCAGGGAAGAGAGTCTAAACACCAGCAACTTGCTTCGTTTGCCAGTTTTTCCCTTGTAAAACACAGATGGGTCAAAGTGTTTAGGCATGAGCATATGTCCAACATTTGGATAAGGCAACAGAATCCATTTCATGATACCTACAAGAAATGTAAAGACACGTATATTCCAAAGCGGTGCAACACTGCAGGATAATGTTCATGTGGTATGCCTTCAAGCACTGAAGGTGCATGCATGTACTGCTCATGTGAAATTTCAAAAGAAATTGTTGCTTGTGGTTCAGCGGGGAAAATAACATTAAAGATGAAAAAAATTCTTGCTGAAGCTCAAAAATGAATATCTTCTGTGAGGCTTGGCTGGATGATATCAGATTGGGGGCGTTCAAAGGTGTTAGCTAGAGAATTAAATATTGAGATAATAAGAGGTTTTTCTGAGGAAAGTTCATTGATAATAAGAGCTTTAATGTTATATGCTGTTTAAGGTTATAATGTTCTTATTGGTTTCATAAAAATTACACTTTATCTGGATCTTAAATGCTAATATTTTGTGTTATACAAACCCCTAAAAGAAAACTTGATAACAAATCCACAAATTGGCCATTGAAGTAGATTGCTTTTGATATACATTGTATTATATTCAGCTTGGCAGTGAAGCTTAGAGGACACAAAGTGGCCTACTATAATCAAATAATAACAATTTCACAACTTGTGTGATATTCATGGGATAAATGTTGAAAACTGAAGATGGAAAGTATCTAATCTTTATGTGTTCAACCATAAAGATCAATATCACTGTCATGGAAGGTCATAGTATGAACCCTGCCTTTGTCTCTGGATTTCTCTCCTCTTGTCATAATTTCTAATCACCTTCTTTGGGGTAAGTATGGATATTTCCAAAAAAAAAATACATATATATATATATAGTTAAAATTTTGTACAGTCCATGCCCTGGTAATCATAATCATCTTGCAACTTAATTCTGATGTAAAAACAACAAAAACAACTGGAATATTCCAATGTCAACCAATACAATATTCTTTATATAATAGTCCAAGTTATTCTTGCATTTTGATTGGCTCTCACTTATGGCCTATGAGAGGGCAGACGCATAGCTGACGTCAGCATAAAAAAATTATTATATAAAACAGATAGATTCCATGTTGCCGTGCCTCTGTTCAGTAATAGATTACAGAAGACGTCAAAACGTGGTGAGAACATCAGTGACGCACTCAACTATCGCCTTTTGTTCTAACCACATTTTGACATCATCTGTGATCTATTACTGAGCAGACACACGGTAACATGGAATCTAATTGTTAAACACAACAGGAACTAAAACGTGCACAGTAGATTCATTGGTTTCAAATAAACTGAGGAACTCCTTCTTCGTTCCAGACACCATAATAACACTTAATTTGAACCATTTCTGTGGAGTAAATGTATTTAAGCTGGAAAGGCCTATTTGCATTTACAAGTAGATCAGTGTGTCCCTTGCC
>NC_090874.1:38865794-38883294 GCF_036669935.1 Montipora foliosa
TGGACCAACTGATTTTGGGGCTCATTTTGTTGAAACTCAAGCACGCTTCCAACAGACCTGTTTATTTTCATGAACCCTTCCTGCTTACAGAGCAATACTAAAAATATCCTGCCGTATCACATTTCAACCTTAAGCTCGAAAATTCAATACACAACATGATATTATATTTCACAAAGGCAGAAAATATCACAGAATCCTTTTCCAACGAAACATTTATTGAAACAAACAACATACTTGCTCTTAGAGGCAAAAACCTCTTCCTATTTCATTGCGTGCACTCAATCGTGTCAAATTACTATGTACACAACAAACAGGTTCAAACCCTTTCCTGAACAACCCTCTCCTTCAATAATGATGCACAAAACAGTCGACAAGCTTTCTTTCAAATAATTCTTGACTGTCACATTTCCAATTATTATTTTTTACTTGACTTTGTTGAACCCATAAGTTACCAGATAATTTTCTATTTGATTAACACTACACTCGTGATAAAATATTGAAAATACAGCTCACTTTGATTTCGGCTCGACTGGCGAAAGATTGTTGTCGAAGTCCATTACTCATCGCTTTTAAGATTCCAGATCATCAACGCTTGTTTTGTTCATCCAATTGACGTTCCCTTCTTGAGGGCATATTGTAAAAGATGGACTGGATTGGATTTGTAAAACATGGATTTGTAAAAGGTGGATTTGAAAAACACGGATTGTTGCTACCAATTCATATACTGAAAATTATTCATATTTATCTTCTTTTTTGCGACGTTCTGCATGCTTTTTCGCGTGTTCACTGGATCACATTGTTCACTTTTTTACGTATTTGAGTTAACGGAAAAAGCTTGGTGCAGATATGGGCAGTTACTATAACAAATCTGGAAAACGTTTCTGTTCCTGCTATGAAGAATAAAAACATTTCAAAGACATAGCGTTTTAGTCATCTTTAAAGTAAACTTTGAACATAATGCCCGGGGGGGGGGGGGGGGGGGGTTACTGCCATATATGCGCTATATAGGTATGTGCCGCCGTGAAGGGTATAGTTTTCAAGCAGTTTACTCTAGCATAGGGTATATAGATCAGAGCGTTTGGGTCTAGAATAGGGTATCATTTTTCACGAAACTGACCAGTTGGTTGAAGATTTTATCTAGACTAAGGAAACCAGGAATTGCTACTCAAAAACATGAAAAAATGAAATCGGCAAGTTGAAATTTTCACGACTCAGCCTCAACAGCGTTGACAGAAGACTATCATAAAACGTTACTGGATATTATTAACTGTCAAAAATCGGGATTCAGACGGAAATCGGTGGTATTAATACTGGTTAAAATTAAACAATTTATTGTCTTGATAATGTGTACATACGTACGTGCTTGGCATTGCTGGACATGTATAAATAAATCATTTTTTAAGAAAGAAGTGATTGTGGTATAAGGTTTTGTTTTGGCTTTGCTTTAGAATGTACTATAGTGACCTCAGTTTCTGGAAGACACCTACTCTAGTATAGGGTAGCAAAATCCAGCTGAAACTAGCTCTGGTATAGGCTAAGGGTTCCAGGGTCCCAGCGGCACAACCCCACCCAGAAATTCCTAAAGTACCCTCCGGGACATAATGTCAACAAAGCAGAACATGATCCAAAAACGAAACTATTTTGTCATGTCCTAACCTGTCTGGACAAAAGTTTACAGCTGTATAAGTAATGAAGCCTAATGCTTTATTTCTCGACAACACATGCTAAATTAACCTTTACGTCAACCCTGAGGTTGAAGTGTTTAAAAAATCGAATGTCAACAGTGATAAGAAAGCGTTATGTCTCCTAATTTAACAACTTGTAAGAGGAAATTGATTTACTCGTATCACGAGAAAAGATATTTCAATCTTATATAGCGTTATATTAGAAAGAAAACCGACCAAACACTAACAACAATGACACCACTAGCAAATGTGGTTCTCGAAGCGTTTCTTTGAAGCGGCGGATTCACCTTTTAACTTCTTGGTGCAAACATGACGCTGCACTTCTCGAATTTTAAAATCCACGTACACTTTTGTTTGTTCCACGTTTGCCCTAGTAAAATTACCGATTCCCGTAAAACGTTGGAAATCGGTCTGGACCAGCTCCTGTGTATTAACATGTTTATCATTTAAGAAATAAAAAACGCG
This sequence comes from Montipora foliosa, assembly GCF_036669935.1. Classification (NCBI taxonomy): domain Eukaryota; kingdom Metazoa; phylum Cnidaria; class Anthozoa; order Scleractinia; family Acroporidae; genus Montipora; species Montipora foliosa. The sequence continues at coordinate 38,867,945 of NC_090874.1, forward strand.
GCGAGTGCATTGTTTAATTAAAAATAAGAACGAGGGGATTTTTTTTTTGAACACGAGAGAATGCCGAGAATGCTTACTAGCCGTAATTACTTCTTGAATGTTCTTAAAAATTCCCAAATGCTATTATGACTGAACAATGCACGAACAAATTGTTTTTTTCAGAACTTATTTAAACGTCAAGTGATAAAAGAAAATGAAAATAGAATAAAAAATAAGATAATGAAAATGAACATGGGATAGACAAAGAAATAAACAAATCAGCAGTCGAACTATGCTATCATGTTTCTATAAATCCACCTTTTTCAAATCAAAGTTTTACAAATCCACCTTTTACAAATCCATGTTTTACAAATCCAATCCAGTCCATGTTTTACAATGTGCCCTTCTTGAGCTCCATGAGAGCATATTTTGTTGACTAAAACGCCATTTGCGTTGCAATGGGTTTTGACGCCATTGCTGGTTAACAAGAATAACAAACTCACGAGGCAGAATGTACATTTATATTAATGAAGTTAGCACAATAGAAAGACGCTAACCTCATTTTGACACGAAAAAGCTTTACAGTGTGCTATTGATCACTATCATCACGCTGTCACGCAACATTGGGTAGCGGTTTTCGGTGGTAGATCATTTGATTGTTACGTTGTACTTACTATGATATTAAACTACTATATATGTTGGGTTTAAGCCACATCTGTGCTCTTGGGGGTAGCCACTGAACTTCAAACCGAGAAGCACACGGATCAAGTAAACACAAAAGCCGTCCTTCTTGCCCAGCAAATTATGTATGAGGATAAAACAGACCGACAAGTGAGGCAAGAACCCAAATCTGACATAGAGGACAAGCCATTCCGCCATCAGCGTGAATAACCATTACAGGTTGGAGTCAGTATATTGGCCCACCAACAGATACGAAGCAGATCTACAACTGACGTACTCATCGCTTTCTCGAAAGTATTTAAGGGAGTTGATTGTCGCTAACATTGACGGGATTGAATTTGTACGCGCTTTTCAACGCAATGAGGCAGATTGATTCTGTTTGACGGCTGCAAAAATTGCCGCTATAGATTCCGCAGTTAACAATTCATCTGATAGTGATTTAAAGGCTATTTTCCGCTGTTCTAAGATTCTGCACAAAGAAATCTTACCAACAGGCAGTTAGCAATTCGATGGAACATTAAATACCGACACCAGCGAGATGATCCCGACCAAGCTCTTGACTCTGCTTCACTGGACTCTCTTGGGGGTAGCCACCGAACTTCAAAGCGAGAAGCGCATGGAGGAAGTAAACACAAAAGCCGTCCTTCTTGCCCAGCAAATTATGTATGAGGATAAAACAGACCGACAGGTGAAGCATGAACCCAAATCTGACACAGAGGACAAGCCATTCTGCAATCAGCGTGAATATCCATTACAGGTTGGAGTCGGTATATTGGTACACCAAGAGATACGAAGCAGATCTACAACTGACGTACTTCACAAGCTTGGCGTGTCCGTTGACTATACGCGAATATTACGCATCAAAACACAGCTTGCTCAAGAAGTTTTAAGTCATTCAAATGGTCATGGTAGCTATATACCCCCAGCATTAGCCAAAGGCCAATTTATCTACTTTGCTGTTGACAATTCCGATTTCTCAGAGGACACTCCTGACGGAAAAAACACTCTGCATGCGACAGCAATGATTGTCTTTCGGAGGAAAAGAGACTACTCACCTGAACTTTCATTAGATCATACTGAGCATCCAACATGTAAATCTCTGCCATCGAGCTCTATACCTAATGCAGAACTGCTGCCATGTCATGTTCCAAATAACGCACAGCCAAAATGTCCTCAGTATGGCAGGCTGGACATGACCCCATCGTCAGACGTCACCAATGCAGCAGGGCGAGATGATTGGCAGGGTCAGTAGGGCAATCAATGGCAAGATTACAATGCGACAATCCGAAGCTCCCTACGTGGGCAGGGTACAATTCTACAGTAAGTGCAGCGAAACTACCACTCACCATTGTTGCCATGATGCCTTTATTAGCAGTGCCTGCCCATGAGTGGAGTACCATGTTAACTGTGTTAAAGCAAGCACAGAATATCACAACCGTGGTTCTAGGGGAGGGCCACAAGACTGTGATAACCTTTGATGTTCAACTTTATGAAAAGGCCATGAAGCTACAGATGCATACCGCGCCTGCATTAGATCACCTTGTTTTCCGGCCTGGCGAGATACATACTTTGTTATGGCAGCATTGCATGCTCTTGGGTCATCCATTGAAGACAGTGGCTTTGATAACGCACGGGTAGAAGCTGGAATATATGGATCCACTACGAAGCAACAAATTCTTGAAGGGAATCATATGAAACGTGCCTTGACAGCACACAGTATGACATACTCTGCTCTCTGTGACTTGCACGTTGAGGCATTTTTGAAGACGGAGAAAAAGAGAGTGGCGCTAACTTTCCGAGTATGAGTCATGCTTCTTACACAATGAATGCATTCAGCCAGGAGGGCAAATACTGCAAGTTCGGTAAACACCATCAAGAGATCCTTAAAGCAATGGAGTCAGAGAAGTTTAAGGAGAAGATATACGACTTTGACTGGAAGATGGAGCCACAACGTCCCATGTTCAAGTTTGCAAGGGAATATATGGAGTTTGTAGCCTTTATACTGATGTTCCTTCATGCAACTAGAGAAGGAAACTGGAAACTTCATCTCGAATCGCTAAAGGCCTTGTGCAATTATTTCTTCTCGCATGATCGACTTTACTATGCAGAAATGGTACCTCTCTACGTGGCACAAATGGAGCTCCTCGAATCGACTGATCCTGACATACATGAAGAATTCATGAGTGGAAATTTCTGCGCCAACAAGAATGACAGACCTTTTTGCACCATAGGTCCAGACCATGCAATTGAGCATGTAAGCAAGACCATGAAGATCCGAGGTGGCCTCAAGGGTTTGACCCAGCAACCAGCCGCTATAGCAAGATGGTTTCTTATTGCTCCAGAATTGAGTCGCCTTGCTAGTGAAGCAGAGGCCATAGTTGGATTACAAACTCACAGCTTCACGCGTCACCACTATTTGTCAGAGGCTGTTATTACCCGTTACGAGGAGAATGTGAAGAAGCTGAAAGAGGTATTTAAAGAAAATGATCCATTTGTTAATGAGGAAAATGAACTGATCAATATGATCACAAAGGCTGTTATGCCAGTAACAGTAAAAGAAGCAGTTCTCGAGCGTGATCAGATTGGTCAGAACCTTTTCAATAACTTTGTAAAAGAAAAGATCGTTGAGCGTAAACTAAGTGTTTGGAGTCCAATGAAGAAAGTGAACCCTCACACTTGGAAGACCACAAGAGAGAAAAAGAAGAGTAAAACAGCGTCTGGTATCGTTGCTCTAAAGGACGACAGGGCTTTGTTTGCACGTTTTCTTGTCGTGGTTCTTTCCAGACCTGAAATCGATCTCAAGCAGAGCATCAGTGAATTCGAGTTGGCTGCATTTCCCAGAGCGCTGTTCAATTCTGATGGTGACCTTCGCCATTGTGTTGGCAAGAGTAAGCTCATGAGCATCCTGGAGAGAGCCCTCCACGACCCACGCCCTGACCAGGAAGAAGATTGGCGCCAGCATGCAGGAAAGAGCGTTGTTATCATTGATGGTATGGCCATTTTCTTAAGATCATCGACAATAGGTCCAAGGAAAGTGACGAGGTCCACATCGTTTTTGATCGTTATGACATTCCAAATTCTCTCAAGCAGGGATTTCGCCAGTTTCGCCAAAGTTGCAACAGGCCCATGGTGTACCAAATCTCCGATGGTGCAGTCATCGAAAAGATCACTCTCAAGCAGCTGCTAGGCAGTAATGTCAACAAGGAATCGTTGGCCATGTACTTTGCATCTTATATCCTCGAGTGTAAGAGGGACTCGCAGAAGACCTATGTGGTAACTTTAAAGAGTCAATGCAGGTCCAACAATTTATCTGTTCATCACTTGAACACCACCCAAGAAGAAGTGGACACACGCATGCTTCTACATGCCATCGATGCTACAGAGAGAGGAGCAGCATCCCTCTGTATTCAGAGCCCTGATACGGATGTATTGATACTGGCCTTATGGAAGTATACAAGTTTATGCAAAGAAACGTCCGTAGTAGCTGGCACAGGAGCCAAGCGTCGATCAATTTCACTGGGTCCTCTGTACAACGCTGTAGGGGGTCGCGTTGTAGTGGCATTACCAGGATTTCACGGATTCAGTGGTTGTGATCAAACGGGAACAATATGTGGCAAGTTTGAAGTCTCCTGCTGGAATGCCTTAAAGAAAGCTGATGAACAAGTTTTAGAAGCATTTGCAATGCTTGGAAGCTCTGCGCATGTTGAAGACGGCGTGTCCAGGATGCTTGAGCTGTATATGTGCCGGCTGTACCTGCCGTCAGTCCAGATTGCAACCGTAAAGGAACTGCGTTGGTTTTTGTTCAGCAAGAGGCAATATGCAGACGAGAAGTTGCCACCGACGAAGGCTGCTCTTCAGCAGATGATTAAAAGAGCCAACTATGTTGCATTAGTGTGGAAGGAATGTGGTTCTCCATACTTGGATCTTCCTGCGCCAACATCTCATGGACGGAGTCAAGATGGTGAGCGACTGCAGGCTATCCCAACCACCCTTCCCCCTGCACCCAAGGCTGTCCTGGAATTGGTGAAGTGCGGATGTAGAGGAAGTTGCACCACTTTAAGCTGTTCATGCAGAAAACACAGCTTGAAATGTACGGACATGTGCGGTTCCTGTAAGTCAAATTGTGAAAACAGAAATGCTGAAGAAGTCACTGTTCAAACTGTGGATAGTGACGATGAGGATCTTGTTTATAGACTGTGCCCAAGAATAGAGGAGTATTCTGACTATGCCATTGTGTGATGAGGAAAACACTGGCTAATGATACTTGCGCATACTTTAGCATTGACAGTTGATATTTTACTTGGTAGTGTACAATTTAGTCAAGTGATATGATACCTCTAAATCTTCAGTAGTCGATGAATGTATGGCGTCACAGTTTACTTGGATAATTGAAATCTACACATTTGACAAGTTTGATTTGTGTTAAATTCAAAAGAAAATAAAATTAATGTGATATTCTAGTACTGGATGGACAAAGTAACCACACTGACATTCCCTGTTCTAAGGCAACAGAATTAATTGGTTCTTTTTAATGTGTCATGCCAGTTTATGACGTCATAACTAATTGAAATTAATCGAAACAAGGCGCCCAAAACTGAAATAACCATTCTGGTCACATTATCTAAGGTAGAGATGTGAAAATACAATCAGAAATTTGTTTCATTTAGCCGTATTACTTATTTAAGCTTCTTTTATAGCCATAACATGGATACTTTATGACGTCATAACTCATTTGCATTAAAAAATGACGTCACCAACGTTGAAAAAATTGGTGACAAAGGTTGATTCGATTCAGCGTGCTCCAAAGTATAGATTTGAGCAAAGAAACTAAAATGATCATGACATTCCTACAGGAGTGACATATGGCCCCGGACTAAGTAATTAATCATAATAATAGATTAGCGAAGATATTTCACAGTTAATGAAATTTCATTAACGGCGAAGTAGCCAATCGTAACAATGGAATAGAGAGAATATTTCACAGTTATTTATTTAAATGAAAATGCTTCAGTTGAAAAGATTAAAAATGAACAAATTATTTTCCTTTGTCTAATAAAACTTGATTCTTCAAATAGAAAAATTTACCTCCCTTACTGCTTGTGATAAGCTAACGAGTTTGGATACAGTTGATGAAGGAAAATCTTTCGGGGGAAGTAAAGACTCCTCAACACTCTGGTTGTCTCTTATCTTTATTGGTCTTCTCAGGACGATCTTCAACTAGTCCATCATATATCTTTCTTTACCCTCGGATTTTAGAGTAGCTTGGTGTAGCTAATATCTCCGAGCATTTACCCTCCCAACCATGGTACACCACAGAAGACAGACCACAACACCGGGAACTACATGCCCTACTCTTTGCGACAAGTGTGTGGGTTCTTTTACGTCCCACACAATTATGAACATTGAAGGGTTATGAGACGGGACCTCCGGCTTATGGTCCTTATCCGAGAAGACTAGAGAGTCTAACCATTTGCAGATGTAATCACAAAGGCAGCACTTTCTCCTCAGTTATTTAAAGACCCTGAGTGTTGGTCCGGCCACACCTTTCTCGACACCTGTTCCAAACCACATTCGTGACTTCAGGAGAAGATACACTCTGATTGCAACTACACTAAAGAGCAAACCACCTTAGGAGCTAATTTCTCATAAGAGTCAATCACCGATGTCGCTTGGGAACCACCAGGAAAAGTGCAACCAACAACCCTTTCTCAATATCCCTTAATCTTACATGAAAAACACTAAGCCATTCCAAAAAAACTAAAATTACTGCAACTTATGAGGGGAAGCAACCCGCTTAAATGATTTTATCTACGATCGCAGTTATCCAGCGAAGCCAAGCAATCCAATGAAGTTATTGTAGCTACAATTTTTATCGTTTAACACAGTGCGAGCCAGCAAGCCAAAAAGACCTGATCCCAATAACCGCAAGCTACCTAAGGAACTGTTGGCTAACTGCAGTGCTAACTAGGCTATCCAATGTGTAATTTAGACTAACCATAATGGCTTGCATGACTCCTATGACTTGGAGCCATGTGAACTGAGCAAGCAAGAAATCCCTTATCCCATTATAAGACCAGACCGTAAGCTACCTAAGCTAACTGTAGCCCAACCGGTGTGACGTTTAGGCTAGCCAGAGTGTTATTTGGGCCAATCAATGTGTTATTTTAATGGGCTAACAAGAGTAGCTTGCTGTGTAGCAGATTATCCGGAATGGTTGCAGTTTTGCTGGGATTTTGTAAAGCCCCCCCGCCCCCCCCCCCCCGGAATGATGAAATAGCTTTGCAAAATTTTTTTTTGCTTGCTTGCAGCAGTGCAAGAATTTTTTTCTATTTCATTTGTGCTGCATGAAATTTTTTTCTTCCAACAAGCGCTTGCAGGATTTTTTTTTTCAAAATCACCCACCCCCCTTAAGAGTTAAATGGTCGGCCCATTAATTTAAGTAACTTTCCCACGAGAAAATGCAGGAAAAGAGGGAAAACCGGGAGAGTTGGCAGGTATGGCATACTGGTATATAAACGCCAGTTTTGGTAGTTTAAAGAGAGAATTAGCTGCTGGCAACGGCAGACTGCTGAAGTTCCATGCCAGCATAAAGGCGTTAAAACGTTGCAACTGTGTCTGCAAAATGTCCTGTAATACAGTAATATAGAGAGGGGAAAACATTTCACCGTTTCAATAACTGCGAATTTTGTGGTTCAAATACATCTTCAGAGGGAAACTTTCGCCGTTAATAACATTTCATTTACTACGAAATCTGTGGTTCTAATATATATTTAAGGGAGAAACGTTTCGCTGTTGCTGACATTTCAATATTCGCAAAGTAGACGTCAAATATATTTTTCTCATGGGCATAACACCTTCTTTTTGAGCACGGAACAACGTCCAACGTTCCCATGAAGAAACTACTCCCTTAGAAACGAGTAAATATGAAGAAATTATAAGGACTGTCACATTCCGATAGGTGCATTATGTGAAGACATACACCGGAAATCAAAATGTCTCTGAAGACTTCTCAATTCCCTTTTCCCCTGTAGACGGTCATTTTCTCCTAGAGAATTTCATATTCCCACCGGGGTCCTTCTTAATTTGATAACGAGCTCAACACTCGAACACACTTGAGTGGAAACGTCAAACTGACAATACATGGGCCTGTACGAAGCGCCATTACAAAAGTTTTTCTGATCCTACAACAGGAAAGAAAATCAAGGCTCAGGCCTAAATCAAAGAATCCAAGAAGACTCAACGCATTTCCACACAAGGGACAGTCAAAATATTTACGGAATTTACCGGCAGATGCTCGACAAAACCAATAAATCCGGCACGTTCGATTTCTACAGCCTGTCCTGAGTGATCATAAAACGCCAGCACAAAGATTTCCCAGCGGCTGCTTTTCAAAGTGTGCTCTGGCCAAACCGCAACCACTGGAAGGCAAAGGTTTGGAAAAAAAACGGCAGGTACAAAACACAGGTCACAGGTTATTGTTTTACCAATACAGAAAGTATCCTAAACATTCACAAAAGCTAACTGTAGGCCTAATTAGGCCTAACAAACGTTTTTAGGCCTAAGGTTAGCTTTTGTGAATGTTTAGAATACTTTCTGTATTGTTAAAGCAATGACCTGTGTTTCGTACCTGCCGGAAAAAAAAGTGCTGTGACATTTACCACGAACTGGAAAAATTCCTGTATGTTGCACTGGAGAACATATAATCACGTCGCTGAAAAAGTTTGCGACATTGTGCTATGCAAGAGGATATCACTGTAAACCACTACCATAAAAGTTACCTGGCCACTTGATCGCTTTCCGTGGTAGGAATCCAGCCAACAGCTTCTTCTTTTAGCAGTGAAGTTGCGCTATGCTCCTGCATAAGTCCCAGCGGTATCAATCAATGAAGAGCAATAATAAATATAATCAATAATAATCAATAATATATAGATTTAGCCAGGCCTAAAAGCGGAGCTCCCGGCTTGTTTATTCTTACTGGCTGTAAGATTAGTGAAAATAAAAGGCTTTGTCCGTGTTCTGAAGAGTTCTGGAATGTTCTATAAAACGTTACATAATTATTGTTGTTTTCCTGGAAAGTTCTAGATTGTGCTGATGTATATTTATAAGTGACAGATCATGGAACGTTCTAGAATCTAAAAATAAGTATTAGTAATGCCGTGATTAATTTGCCTTAAATAGACACAAGGAATATTCTAGACCACATAGTTAAAACCTATTTAACAACCGTTGTTGTTAGCATTTGTTGTTAGTATTTGATGTTGGAGATTTTAGTAGTTCCGGAAATTCGTTCAGTTCAGATCAAGTTCAATTTAATTCAGATCACGTTCAAGTGTAAAGTTCAACGCTTCCACAAGATCCAATAAAACTCTGCTAAACATTGGTAGCAGAGCGAGGTTCAACAAGATGAGTGGCTTACGAAATCAGAAGAACAAGTTGCGAAGTTTCATTTACGACATGAGAGATGAACTCATCAGTGCAATTGAGGACAAAAGTATTGACGAAAAGAAAGTGAAGCTGTTATACAACAAGATGTTAGACGCGTTCCAGGAGTTTAGAGAAATTTGTAATGATCTACATGAACAGTGGGAAGTGTACAAAGAAGTTGATAAACAAGCAAGATTGCAAGGTGAATTTACTCAATTGAGTTCTCTTGTTCAGGAAACAACTCAATTGGTCATTGAATATGAGGAAGTTCTTCGAAATGAATAAGCACGTCAGCATGCACGTCACTATTATGATGAACCGAGGATCTTGAAAGAAAGAAAGCCCTCTCGAACTGGTTTGGATCAACAAATAGAAGAATTGATTTCACAGTTGGAGAATTCCATAGCAGATATTGGACAACAACAGAAGGATATTTACCAGAAGCTCACAACTACTAAGGGTTATCCCCCTGAAATGCCAATTCAGTTGAGTCAAACAGAGCCCTTACCTGAACAATCTGGAGGGATGACCCCAAACATTGACAGAAAAACACAGCCAGCCTTTGGTCAAGGGAGAAGATCGGAAGAATTCAAGAGTTCAACTCCGAAGGTATCAACTGCTGCCAATATCGAGACTGTTCCTTTAACGTTAGTGAGTGCAGAACAAGGAGCCCGTCAAACAAGTTCAGCTTCAAATGATGCAGATCCATTCAAAGGTCTAACAAGACTACCAATACCAAAGTTCAAGGGAGACAAGCGATCATTTGAGGCATGGTATGCTGGGTTCCATCAGATAATAGGGAGACACAACAAGGTACCACCAGAGCAAAAACTGCTGAGATTGTACAGTTGTCTTGAGGGAGAGGCGCTGTGCACTATTCAAAATCTGGGTTATTCTGCTGCTGCATATGATGTAGCTATAGCAAGACTAGTGCGAAAGTATGGCGGAAAGAGAAGAGAACTCACAATGAGGCTAGAAGAACTGGACAAGTTTCGTGGAGTACGTGAGGGAAATGCGAATGACCTTGAACATTTTGCAGAGTTATTAGATACACTCATTGTGAAGTTATGTGATGCTGGACAAGAGGGTGAATTAGGGGCAGGTTCACTGAATGTCTCACTCCTCCGAAAGCTAAATGAGCAGTTGATAGTGAAGTACCAGGATTGGTTAAGGGAGAAACATTTAGAGGGCAACGTTAGAAACTTGCACGACTTTGTCAATGATGAAGCTGAAAGCTGGATGCTTGCATTAGAGACAGTCAAAGGATTGGGACAACAGAAGACAAGAGCCCTCTCTGGAGGCCGCACATTGGCAGTCTCCCAAGTGTCAGTTAAGAATAAAAACGTTCCTGAAAGATGTAAGCTCTGCTCAAAGGAGCATGGTCTGTGGCAGTGTAGCCAATTTAAAGCCTTACCAGTGGAAAAAAGGCGGGACAAAGCAAGAGAATTACGTGTTTGTTTCTGCTGCTTATCAAGCTATCATAGAAGTACAACCTGCAGGAGAAGTAGGTCTTGTTCAATTCATGGATGTCTTTCCAACCACCATCACTTGCTACACAACCAAGCTCACAAGAGAGTTGCCATGGGCGTCTCAAAAGATCAGAACACCATGGAAGAACCAAAATCTGGAATAGTCCGTAACGACAGTTTCGCGCTCACAAGTAATTCCATGGAAGGGGAGCCTGGAGCAGAAACATTTGTGGCTTCGCTCTCTAAAAGCACAGAATATCTCCCATTGAGGACCGTCCCAGTCATTCTGAAGAATGGAAGTAAGTCAATGCGCGTTAATGCTTTGCTGGATGATGGAAGTACTAGAACTTATGTAAATGAGGATGTTGCAGATTGCCTAGGGTTGGAAGGTGAGCCAGTTTCATTGAATGTCCGACTCCTGAATGACACTACAGCCCAGCTTAGAAGCCGATCAGTTAAATTTGAGCTAGAGAGCTGCGATGGTCGTGTGAAAAAAGAGGTTGCAGCCCAGACAACAAAACGCGTTACTGGTAATATGCGCGCCATAAACTGGGTGGTGGAAAAGAAGAACTGGTCGCATCTGAAAGGAATAAGGTTTCCATCACTGGGCAGACGTCCCATTATTGACATGTTAATAGGGTTGGACCTGTCAGACCTACATTGCTCATTAAAGGAAGTTAAAGGCAACCCTGGTGAACCCATCGCAAGGTTAACTCCTCTTGGATGGACAAGTATTGGCTTATTCCAGGAAAATTCAGAAAATGAAGTTAATCACATGTCATTCTTCATTGGGGAGGAAAGACAACTAGACACTTTTATTAAGCAGATGTGGGAGATTGAGGAACCTCAATCATGCTCACTGGTTCGTCCTCAAGACAAAGAAGCTGAGAAAACTGTTCTGGCCACCCTCAAACAAACTTCCGAAGGATACGTGGTGGGACTGCCCTGGAAATCTGTTGCTCCATCCCTTGAAGACAACTACACCATGGCTTTAACTCGTTTAGAGAGTACAGAGCGTAAATTGGCAAAGCAGCCTGAGATAGCAGCAGCTTATCAAGAGGTAATCAATGGATATGAGAGAAAGGGATACATTTGTGAAGTTCAGTCTGAGAAGGAACAAGTAACTAAGGTCTGGTACCTTCCCCACTTTCCTGTTGTCAGACAAGACAAGAGTACAAGCAAAGTGAGACCTGTATTCGACGCATCGGCCAAGTATAAAGGGGTGTCACTAAATGATGTTCTCCACCAAGGGCCCAAATTGCAAAATGAGCTCATCAATGTTCTAGTCAGGTTTAGACGATCACCAATAGCTCTAGTATGCGACATTACAGAGATGTATCTTCAAGTACATCTGCAGCCAGCTGACAGATCAGTTCATAGATTTCTGTGGCGAGACATGAACAAGAATGATCCACCCAAAGTGTACGAGTTTACTCGAGTCGTGTTTGGAGTCAATGCATCTCCTTATCTGGCTCAATTGGTGGCTCAGCACAATGCCAAGTTAAACTCCGATGAATTCCCCAGAGCAGCAGAAACTGTATGCGAAAGTACCTACATGGACGACAGCCTAGATTCTGTGGAAACAGTTGAAGAAGCTATCAGGCTGCACCATGATCTCCCTACGCTTTGGAAGCGAGCTGGTATGACACCAAAGAAATGGCTCTCTAACAGTGAAGAGGTTCTGAAAGTGATACCAAAGGATCATTGTGTCGCAAATTTGGATCTTGAAGCACAAGTCTTGCCAGTCATTAAAACTCTAGGGATTTCCTGGGAGTCAAACTCAGATCAGTTTACTTTTGTGGTGCACCCATCACCAGATGGCTTTAACTGGACAAAGAGAAGTTTTTTGAGTCGGACATCAACATTTTTTGACCCCTTGGGACTAGTATCGCCATTTACCATCAGAGCTCGCATGATATTGCAAGCAATGTGGACTGCTGGCCTAACCTGGGATCAAAAGCTACCAGTTGATCTTGCCAAGGCAGCATCGACATGGTTTAGAGAGCTTCCAGATTTGTCTGGGGTCAAGGTACCAAGATCTCTGAAGAAGTCTGAACAAGTCATAGATTCACAACTGCATATATTTACAGATGCATCACAGGAGGCATATGGTGCAGTAGCTTACCTGAGACACGAGTATCAGTCAGGAAGTACAACAGTTCGTTTTGTGATGTCAAAGGCAAAGGTTACACCGCTGAAATCCATTAGTGTTCCCCGACTAGAACTGATGGCAGCTATTGTTGGCTTACGAATCGCCGAAACAGTGGGGCAGACGCTCAGTCTTCCAAAGGATAAGTGGGTCTTCTGGTCTGACAGTCTGGATGTTTTGCATTGGGTACGTGGACATTCCCGTCAGTTCAAGCCATTTGTCTCAAACAGGGTTGGGGAAATACAGACCAAAACTGATCCTGCGCAGTGGCGCTATGCACCAACCAAAGTTAATCCTGCCGACAAATTGACAAATTGGAATGCCAGCAGATTCATTGGTCAATGACCAGACCTGGTGGAATGGTCCTGAGTATTTGAGTCAACCAGAGCAAATGTGGCCCCAAGTGCCCCTGCCCAGTCTCTGTTCAGATGATGTGGAGAAGAAACTAAAGTACAGGGTCACAGTTCTTAACTCTTCTGAAAGAGAAGTAGCCATGCCCAAATTGAAGTGGAAAGACACAAGACTTGATCCAGAGCGATTTTCAGAATGGTTTAAATTTCTTCGTGTTTTGGCCTACGTTGTTCGTTTTGTTCAAAACAGCTCAAAGGTGGAAAAACTTCAAGGCCCCTTAACAGTAGAGGAGATCAATGATGTTGAGGTTATGGTTCTTCGTCAAGTACAACAGGAGTCCTACCCTGAGGAGTTCTCACGAGCTCGCAAAGGAGAAGCTTTACCTACACGATCAAAGATTTTACCAATCTCTCCCATTTTAGGAAGTGATGGGCTATTACATGGTAATAGCCGTTTGCGATTGGCAGAACATATTTCCTGGGAAGCTCGACACCCTATTATCCTTCCAAGAAAGCATCAAGTAACGAAACTAATCATTGAACGCCTACATAAAGACAGCAATCACTCAGGGACAAATCAGGTTTTAGCAATGTTATCTGCTAGGTTTTGGATTCCTGGAGCTCGAGAAGAGATTCGTGATTGCGAAAGAGCATGCATGGTTTGCCGAAGAAGAAAAGTTCAGCCCGCTTCGCAGGTTATGGCTCCACTCCCTGCGGTGAGAGCAGAAATGTCGCTTCGAGCATTCACCAACATTTCAGTTGATTTTGCTGGTCCATTCCTAACAAAGCAAGGAAGAGGAAAAGCTAGATTCAAACGCTATCTATGTCTTTTTGCATGCATGAACACCAGAGCAGTGCACCTAGAGATGGCATATGGTTTGGACACAGATTCATTTCTCAACGCATTCTACAGAATGACCTCACGAAGAGGATTCCCAGTTCAAGTAATCTCTGATAATGGCACAAATTTCGTAGGAGCCGAAAAAGAATTGCGCGAGTTAGTGAACGCCCTTGACAAGACGAAAGTGCAAGAATCGACAGTGAACCGAGGTGTGATTTGGAAATTTAATCCGCCATCAGCACCGCATTTCAATGGCGTGCATGAAATACTTATCAAAGCAGCCAAGCGAGCCATGTTTCATGTAATGAATAAGTCAGATCTAACAGACGAAGAGATGATGACTGCGATTGTGGGTGCTGAAGGGCTGATGAACTCTCGACCTATTACTTACCAGAGTTCAAATGTGGATGATGCGGAACCACTCACACCAAACCATTTTTTGTTTAACCAAGTTGGAGGTCAGTTTGCTCCAGAATCTGTAGATGTTGAGCAATTTAATCCCAGAGTGAGGTGGCGACATGTTCAAGAAATTGTTCGTCAGTTTTGGAAGAGGTGGTTAAGAGAATGGTTACCATCCTTGAGCCCAAGAAAGAAATGGGGAAAAGAAAAGCCTGACTTGGAAGTAGGCGATCTTGTATTGGTGTTGTCAACCGATACACCGCGTGGAAAATGGCCGTTGGGAAGGATAGGTCAAGTCTTTCCTGGACCTGATGTACACGTTCGCACAGCAGACGTTAGAGTGAAGGGTTCAATTGTACGGAGACCTATTGTAAAGCTTTGCCCACTTGAGTGTAAAGCATAATACATCAACATTTCTATTGTCTGTTTACAATGATCAGTTTCGGAAGTTCATACTATTGTGCAGTTAGGAAAATGACCTTATAGGCCATTTTGGAAGGGGAGAAATGTTCTGAAGAGTTCTGGAATGTTCTTTAAAACGTTACATAATTATTGTTGTTTTCCTGGAAAGTTCTAGATTGTGCTGATGTATATTTATAAGTGACAGATCATGGAACGTTCTAGAATCTAAAAATAAGTATTAGTAATGCCGTGATTAATTTGCCTTAAATAGACACAAGGAATATTCTAGACCACATAGTTAAAACCTATTTAAGAACCGTTGTTGTTAGCATTTGTTGTTAGTATTTGATGTTGGAGATTTTAGTAGTTTCGGAAATTCGTTCAGTTCAGATCAAGTTCAATTTAATTCAGATCACGTTCAAGTGTAAAGTTCAACGCTTCCACAAGATCCAATAAAACTCTGCTAAACAGTCCGCCTTTTGGTTTTCCCGGATATTGCTTAATTACAGTATGTCATTTTCTTCGCTGCCTAACTAGTGAATTCCAAGGTTAATTTCACCTGAAAAACCGACTGATCGCATGAATCACGAAGGGATGATTGTGATATCGGTTTTTCCAGCGAAATCTACTATTGAATTCACTCGTTAGGCAATTAA
>NC_090874.1:38895794-38898294 GCF_036669935.1 Montipora foliosa
CTGTCTGTAGTTCCAACTATGGGGCCTCTTCACATTTCCTTAAATAGCAGAGAACATGTTGTTAATTCATATCATTCATTTTTTAAAACAGTCTATGAAACAATTTTCCCAAGAAGCAAACTGGCAGATAACCCTAAGCCCTGGAGAATTTGTCTAATTCTACAGCTTGTGTATGGAGGTTGGACACTTATAAGACAGACAAGGTTCAAGGACGTAGAGTATGGAACCCTTTACAATCTCTTGGACAACTACATACCTTTGGTCTTGTCCATATACAGCATTTCTTTTAACCTAAACCATTTCTCTTTGTACTTCAGAGCAATGATCAGAATTTGGATCATGTTCACCTGCCTCCAACGCCGGCACTATAACAAAGCACCACTTATTTGGATCAACATGTGTTCTCACTGGGGAAAATATGCTCCACAACTGTATAGCCTTCTTACAGATTACATCACCATTTTTGATGAATATCCTGTGGAAAACACCCATAGCATACTCCATTCACAAACAAAAGGTTCTGACACTGCTGATGAACTTAGAAAGAAAGCCAAGTCTATTTTCCAGTCAAAAGATAAACAATCACATTTCAGATCACTTTTCATCACACCTAAACAGTTTTCATTTCTACACAATCAACTTCGCTTTTTAAAAATAAGATGCGCTCAAGTACTGTCTTCCATGTTTAGCAAAATCTCTCGGAGTCCAGGACAGAGCCTCTTCTCTTCAAAAAACAGAACAAACAGAAGTGCTCCCACTCATGTCACACTACCAACAATGGCTGGCTCCAACAACAGTATGAAAACTATTGT
This sequence comes from Montipora foliosa, assembly GCF_036669935.1. NCBI lineage: Eukaryota > Metazoa > Cnidaria > Anthozoa > Scleractinia > Acroporidae > Montipora > Montipora foliosa. Next base: position 38,896,607 of record NC_090874.1, read on the forward strand.
CGGATCATTTGTAGCAGCTGATCACAACCCTCTATATAACATATGACCAACTAGAAAACCAAAAACCACCCTATGTAATTCGGTGCACAAAAACGACCCTATGTAAAGACGCACCACTTAACTATCACTAAGCGCACCGCTTTTCAAAAACAAACGTAGTTGTATCCGTTTCTCAGATGCAACATTTAATCGTTTTTTCCAGGCAGTGCCTCACAGTAATCAAATATAAATTACCTTTCAAAATTATTTGAATACGGTGCCTTTGAAGCATTGGTTCAAAGAAGAGCCTTCAACATTCTATAAAGGTCACGCTTTAAAAATTCCTTTAAAGCAAGATACGATTTTAATATTCCTATTTCCTGTTCCTCAATAAAATCACGGTCTTTAATCATTAAAGGTCACGCTGTAAACTTTCCTCAAAGGCCACGCTGTTAACATTCCTTAAAGGCCACGCTTTTAAAATTCCTTGAAGGCCACGCTTTTAACATTCCTTAAAGGGCACGCTGTTAACATTCCTTAAAGGCATCGCATTTAATATTCCTTAGAAGCAGCGCCTTTAACATTCCTTAAAGGCCCCACTTTTAAAATTCCTTAAAGGCCATGCATTTAACATTTCTTAAAGGCCCCGCTTTTTACTTTCCTTAAAGTGCCCCTAACCCCAAAATGTTTTTTTCGCTAAAATGAATCTTTGCACTTGTTCGAAACGCATTGCGGCAATTTTTTCCTTTTTCTAACAAATTCGGCCATTTTATAGACTTCGAAAGTTGCGAAAATCCAAGCATCTTTTGTTCACGACCGAGTCAGATGGGGATTTGGTCTATTCCTGATGTGACGTCACAATCTACTTTGCATGCATTTTTACAAAGAGTTAATGCAATGTAAATCAGTTTGTGACGTCACATCAGGAATAGACCCACTCCCCTTTTGACTCGGTCGTGAACAAATAATGGTTGGATTTTCCCAACTTTCGAAGCCTATAAAATGGCAGAATTTGTTAGAGAAAGGAAAAAAATTGCTGCAATGCGTTTCGAACAGGTGCAAAGATTCATTTTAGCGAGAAAAACATTTTGGGGTTAGGGGCACTTTAAAGGTCCCGCTTTTAACATTCCTTAAAGGCCATGCATTTAACATTTCTTAAAGGCCCCGCTTTTCACATTCCTTAAAGGTCCCGCTTTTAACATTCCTTAAAGGCCACGCTTTTAACATTCCTTAAAGGCCCAGCTTTTAACACTCCTTAAGGGCCCCGCTTTTAAATTCCTTTCGTTTGGACGAAGCAAAAAGAACCTGAGAAGCTTAAAGGGTTTTGAGAAACGTGTCCCTGGACGTCTGAAAGATTAGAGGAAAGTTCCTTCAATGTCGTTCAATGGAAAAGCTATGAAAAATGCGACATTGCCACACTTTCCTCGTACCGTCCACATGTCCAGGCTCTAGGGGCAAGGAGCAACTAGTTTCCTTCTTCTAGTGTTCAACGGAAGAAATAAGAAGCCATTAACTTTATTTATACACACATATTGCAAATAAGCAAAGCCTCGTTTAAATGAGAATGCTTACTGGTAGTAGTAGTAGATTAAAGAAATGAAAGACAATCTATTTACAAAGTGAAAACTAAACTAATCTATTTACATAAAATACAGTTAGCAACAGGACGGAAACCTCAGTTTACGACGGCGTGCTCAGGAAATAAGCCT
>NC_090874.1:38905794-38908294 GCF_036669935.1 Montipora foliosa
GGTTCTTTATTCATTAGGCTTCTACAGCATTTAGCTTTCTTGGCCTTTTTCGTTTTACAGCTTCCAATTTATTTTTTACAAGGCTTGACAGAGGAAGCGATCTATTGTATTTCGACTCGTGCTAACAAAGGTGGCAAGGGTATTAGTCGGCTCCGGGTTTAGTTACTCAGGGTGTTAGTTACTCCGCAGTAATACCAGGCAAAATTTTGTGTTCTCATAATGGCATTTTTAACGCATTCAAAAACATTTATTTGAATTCATATTTCTCTTTGTTCAAAAAGTCAAACAAAACGTGTGATCGCAGCATGCAACTACAGTGGTAGTGTTAGGTTCATCCATGACAGAACTACTCTAAAGTCGTTCGCAAGTGTTTATCACTACCTTTGTTGTCGATGATTAGTTTCGTCCAGTATAGTTTTATCATAATCAATAGAATTAGATTGGGTAGTTAAACTGTCAGTTGTCGAATCAGTTTAGTGAAGGTACTCACCATTGGTAATGATCCACGTGGTTTTGATTTCTTGAAGTCAATTGCATCGCTTGATTGCAAGGAACACACCTTAATGGATTGGCAAGCAAATTTTGGCCCTGCAACCATTGAATTAATTTAAGAATAGGTCCATTACAAAGAAGAATGAGACACAGACACAGACCCCCTTCCACGACATCCTTTCACAAGAAGCATTTATTGAAAAACGCTTTGGAGTACCGCTATTCAGTTACAGCTTTCGATTGCCCCTACCTTAATTCACTGCTTTTTCAGGTTATTTTTACTTATTTCCATTCATTTAATATTATTTTTCTTTTTGCACCATGTCAGGTCAGTTTATGTGAGGTATCCCGTAGTGAGTTCACACATAACACACAAACTTTACCGAAACTACCTAACTAACTAATTTATTGAGGTCACTCATGACAGTGGCAGATCCTCGACGATCACATCACAAAGGTCAAGGCTTTTTTGCCTACAACCATTGCAGCCAGGAGGCCTATGTTTACCGCGTCCTCTAGCTATTAGCTTCATTTTTTTAAACAAAAGAGACAGGAAATTCCTGTATTTCCTTTGTTGTCTTTGATGTCACTTTTGATCCGGGTGTCGTGTCGTGGTAGTATGAGAATTGGCATTTTCAGGATATGCTGTAATGCTGATGTCTTGCTGGACATCGACTGGAGTTTCCCTTGGAGTTTTCTGACCCTATTGAGGACAAAACAAATTCCACAGTGAAATTTGTTCTCGATATAAAATTCCCAGAATTTCCAAAACTCCCATAGCCCAAACAGATTGCAGATCCAAAAAACAAATTTCTTGTTTTCAAGACGCCTAGTAGCATTTAAGTGGGGTGCGCTTGCTGATCTTAACGTTAAGTTTGTCAGGGAAAATTGCGGCCAAGTGAGAGTTAAAAGCCAAATATTTGGGACGCAGAAACGCTTTCATGTTATGATAAGCTGAGGATTTCCTTTGTATTGGGTAGCTAGAAGTGTTTAAATAAGGGAGAAAAACACAATAATGTAGTAAAACTTTGTGTGGATTGTAATGCTTCGTTTTTGCGACTTAGACCACCTGCCTCAAAATATTAATGAGTTATTGCTGTTGGTGTCCAGCTGTATCTATTCAGGTTTTTTACTAGTAGGTATCCTCATTGTTTATGTGGTTGCACGCCCAATAGTTCATTGTTTGACCTCAGCATCAACAGAGCAGTCGTCCTCTTCGACCTCGTTCCCAGGGTCTCTTTGTCGATGAAGAGAGAAACCCGTGCCTCTTCTCAAGGACAATGGAAATCCTGGGAACAAGGTTGTCATTACATAGCAACCTTATTGAAGTTATGGAGGACGAAAGGAAAAGAGAAGAAATATAAATAATATTTGATAATCATGAATTGCACTTGCAGCAAGGAATGGATACCAATTATTTGGCTGATGAAGAAGGGTAAAACCGGCCCCACATATCTCAATATTGACTTTGGGACAATTGCTGAAATTGTCTTGGGTTGAGCTCATCTTGGCAGAATGCAAATTAGTTTTTGACACCTCTGGGGCAATTCCACCGTCATCAAATAGTCACAGCGCTTCCTCTTGTTGACAAATAAATACAAAGACGGCGAGGAGGGAAGTGCTTCGAAAATCGAATCACTCTGGTTAAGAGAGATTTAGATTGAATGTATTCTTGACTGGAAGCTCATTTTCAAACCTTTAAAGTCTGCTTTATATTCATTTGGCCAGGAGAAATGTTCCGCCGTCAAATGTTCATTGTCATGGTGTAAGACACTTTTTTCGCCTGATTTCGCCCCATGATCGATCGATCATGTTTCTGAAATAATTTTATTGGAACCTTATGTTTCAATGGCTTTTCTCGCTTTTGAAATACTATTTTTCCGCAAAAAGATAAGAAATGCTTTGTCGGCATAGCTTAGAGATCATTCTTTGATATCAGAATGCAATATAACAATGCAAATTTGGTATTGTCACTTTCAGTGCAATGCAAGCTTCAAGCCAGTTGTAT
>NC_090874.1:38918294-38928294 GCF_036669935.1 Montipora foliosa
CCAGCAATGCTATCTGTGTTAATTTTTTTTTCGCCAGGGTAAAGAAGTTGTGTGCTGGTGTGTTTTCTAGGAAACAGACGCCGCAATTTGCACCGCCATCAAGTCAGAATTGCAATGTATAGACTTCACAGGAGCGCATAAAGAAGGCATATTTTTATTTGAAGGAAAGTATTTGTCCAATGGCCATGAAACTTAGCAGAAAGTTTGTTATCGGTGTTATTATTAATTTGTCACAATATTTTGCATTATATCTTGGTCACGTGACTCTGTGTTGTAGGATAGTCGCAATATCCAAATAACAAGAATGCACCTTTACATCAAAACACAAATATTATAGACATGCGCAGTATGAATACGACTGATAAGGTCGGCTCAACGAGAATGCTATGGGGAATATGTTGTTTAATATCTTTTTAAAACGCGAAGTTTCAGCCACCGTTAAAGGCAAGGTTAAAGAATGGTACATGATCGAAATATCTACCGTTTTCAATTTCGATTCTTTCCCCTAAGTTTATACTGTACCTATTTTATTTACTTGAATTCGCACTGTTCAGTGCGTTGCTGCTTGAAGAAAAATTTCGCGACGGTGATGTTTAAGACCAGTCATTCAGTTTGTCAGTGGGTCAACATTAGGAGTTCTGCGTTGTGTTCCTGTGAAGTTATTTCATTTTTCTTCACGCGTGCTCGAGGTAGCCAAACTGAGTTGTCAAGAATCGTGTCGTGCTGGAGAGCTGTTCGATCGAATTGAGGGAAGGCAACAGAAGATTGCAGGCAAGGTACGCAATGACTTTTTCTAATTTTCAAACCTTGACGACATACATAACACTAATAATACAATACCAGATACTAAACACTTAACTTATAAAAATGTTGTAAGGGTAAACACAGTGAAAATCGGAAACCAGTGAACCTTGAGCACACAGTACACAGAATTTAGTAGTTTTATGCACCAAATCGCTCACTTAATTTGCTAGATTTTGTACTTTGGCAAAACAATGTGGCAATTTCGATTCATCAACTACTAATGGGAACCTGCTCATCATAGCTTGTCAGGGTATATCATTACTGTTATAGTCACGCTCTTCGACAATTAAACTCAAAGAATGTAAAGGTTAAGGCAATGTAATTTCTCTATCTTTATTTGTTTGAAGTTTTTTTGGAATGTCAGTTCAATCAGCAAGGGCATGTCTGAAACCTCGTTCGTCTCACCAAACTTATATTGTGTATTTTTAAACACAATATTATGACTGTCTTTTTTTAGGACCGTCAAATTATACAGGAATAAAATGGATCTGATCCATTAAGAGATAATAAATCTACCATCCTGCACCTCATCTTAATAAAAAAATTCGTAACACCAAATAAAATATTGTTCACGGTTTTTGGTACCTACTAATATTTACAACTGACATCAACTTCATAATTAAACCCTGGGTAGTTGAAAGCTGTGTATATTTTTGGTTAATATCACTTGAAATAAATAACTCTTTTTGCCTTTACTTTACATGCATTGGGGAAAAAAATATTCCTGTCACTAAAATTATTCTTTTGGCTTTTACAGTCAAAAGTGATCTATACCAAACTTTTGTTAGGTGCAATTCATTTATCTTACATCAAAAATTCTTGGAAAACAGCACCTAACGACAATATCCCTGGTTTATTTAGCCTTAGGGTAATTTATCCTAAAATGTTCACTAACCAATCAAGGGCTCATGCTACCAAGAGCAAACACAGGCTGTGTGTGATTTGCTGTATTTCAAAGAAAAGTGACTTCATTTTAAGCTTTAACACTCAAACTCAAAGAAAAATTTAAAGTCATTCTTTCAATGACATAACATTTTCCTACACATCTTTATATTCAGTTAAGGTTTCTTGTTGTAGCATGAGTCATGACTGTGATTTCTGCCCACTGAAACTGGGACCATGGATTCATTCGTTACAATTAAAGTCAATCTATGTCACCTATGACCAATATTTCTGAGACTGAAATGATCATTCGAAGTCCTATTTGTAACTTCTGGCATTTGAATGGTCTGAGTCTTTAAAATTTCTGGAAATCTTTCCAAAAAAAAGTATTAGCTGAAAAAAAAAAGGCAAAGCACATACATGTAGGAAACAACTGATTGTTTTCGAATACTGTATGCTGTGATGTAATGTAAAAAAAATCATAGCTTTATTTCAGCAATAAACTACGGAAGTTTCAATGAAAATTCTTAAATCTCACTGGCGATGATCACAACTGACATGTAATTTTTAAAACCCTGTTAAAACTTAAAAAATACTGTTCACATGTGAGGAAGATTGACTATAAGTTGACTTTAACCTTTTCAAATGTAAGTTAGTTCCCCCTTTTTGATGAGCCACCCCTCAGTCAGGTCTTATTCTTCATGAACAGGGACAGATGTTATGAACATATCCATGGGGACATCCAAAGTGGACACAGAAGTAACTGATGAGGTTGGGAAGATACGCGGAAGATTTTTGATGCACTTCTGGCATTCCACTGGTAAGTCATGTGTTGAAAGCTCCTCAGCATAATCCCACACCGTAAGTGCTGCAAGGTGCATTAGAGGTGGCACCTGTCCAGTGTCTCTATGCCATCCAATTGTTGTAGGCCTGAATGACCTCTGTTCTTCTAAATTTACAGTTCCTTTTGTCGAAGCTTTCCACTGAAGTTCAAGCTTACGACCTTCAGCTTTAAGAGACTGGATTGTCAGTGATGTGTCTTTGTTCAGTTTCTTTTCCTCCCACGCTTTAGGATAGACATCCTTTCCTCTAAGTGGGGCACTGACTGCACTACCTTTCCTGATGTTGTTGAGCTTTTTTCTTGCCTCTTGGAGAAGCTCTGTGGTCAGTAGTTGCCCATAGTCATTCATTCTCTGTTCATGTGTCTGCTTTGCTGTCTCAGTGGTCCTACCATTAGTTTTACCACTGTGGATAGTGTTCTCGACAAATGTTACAGAGGCCTGTTTTGATAGTTCTGACAGGTTATCATGAAGATAAAGTTGGGATAGATTAAACTGTCTTTCAGCAATGACATTGTTCACAGGAATGCTAAAAATGTGCTTGGCATAAAATTCAAAAAGGTGTGGTGTGGTGTCTTTGTTAATAAGACAGCTTTCAGGTGATGTTGCCATTGCTTTAATCTCGGTTAGAAGTTGAGGTTTCTGCAGCTCCCAAATATTGGCCCATTTAACCAGCCCATTTCTGTCCTTCGACACCAATCTCTGAAGATCGTGTCCATAAACTTTTACATTGTTTTCAGATGCGTTTCCTTGATTGCTTTCAGTGGATACAAATTGTATGTCAAGGACCTTCAAAACAGATGACCAGAATGGACTTTGGAATCTTTGATCAGCGCCCATTCCAAACAGCTTGGGAAAGGATAACCACTCAGCACCATGTTCTTTAATTACTTTCAGGGCTTCTTGCAACATGGGCCTCTGCACTTCCTGGTAAAAGTGTTTAATAGCGGCTGGATCTTTCAAAGATAATTGCACTTGCTCTTCTGTTAAAGGAAAATACAGTGATGGACACAGTAACATTTGACTGAGTGTTTCATTGTGCTTGAGAACAGTTGCAGGCCATAGTCGTGCCAGATATCCACTGGAAAAACCAAGTTCCTCGTCACTTGCTTGTGATGAATTAAGAGATGGGATAATGAACTTGTCAAGAAATTCAAATAAGAATTTAATTTGCACTTGGATCATTGGGCAGGAGCTCAGCTTGATGACATTTTGCCAGACTGATGAGTGATTATCTGACTTTGGCATCCTTTTTAGTATACGCTCTGCAAGCTGAAGACAGGCTTTTCCATACTTAAAATATCATTGTAGCATCTCATGGTAATATGTCCACCTTGTGTCAATAAAGGACTATGGAAGGGGTGGCTCTTTACTTAAAATTCCCAGTGAAACATACATTGCCTTGTACTGACTTGGGCGTTCATGGTGGAGCCAGGATATCTTGTATAATAATTGCAATACGTGGTTGTTGTTCATATCACCCTTTGCCCCAAACCCAGCCTGGCACATTCTTCGCAACATTATATTAAGTATGTGTGGGTAACAGCCCACAAAAAACATTTCCCTGCCAAATAGTTTGGAGTTGTTTGCAATCAATCCATTTGATTTACCCTTTTGGGTAGAGGCATTCTCCCCAACTAACCCTGAGACATTTGATATACCAAATGTGTCATGAACAATGTGGAAATCGACATCTGACTGGTGTTTTCCTGACCCACTAGCTACAATGCTGTTAGCAAGAACATAAGCCCTTGGCTTGTTAGTTTCATGGCACCATGTGTGCACCCCCACAATGTGCCTTTCCTCCCCTCCTTTGTTAGAGTCATCACTCCAAACATGAAAATCATATTTGCTGTTTGCAAATCTTTTACACAGAATTAATTTGTCTGCCTCCCCTAAAAGAACATTCCAATCTGACAAAGTAGTTGGGGAAACAATCAGATTTTTTGGGGGACTACAATCAAACAAAATACTGAAAATTAAATGTAATGCAATTGGTGCCTTTTGGTTAGATAAAAGACATGCATGTTGTAAATATCTAATGCAAGCCATGAACATTACACTCCTATGATTTGCTCCATTTTTGCCATGGGCAAATGTATCCACAAGAGAATAACTGTTTAAAACATCTCCTTTTTGTTTGAGTTGGTTTTTCAGTTTTGTTGCAACAGATTTTGCCCCCCTTAGTTTTTTTATTGTGTCGTTTTTCTTCAAGGATGTGGTTTTCAACAATTTGTCTTGCTTTGTAACTTGTTTTTGTAGGGTCAGAGTCTCTTTCTTCAAATCACTGTTCCTTCTTCGCAGAAATACTGAAAACAAGGGAAAAAGTCACAAAAATTTTATTGACATGTGGCTTTGAAAACAAATTATTTCATTAATTTCACGTTTTGAAAAGTGTGAGCCTTAAACTCTCTTTTCTACATTTAGATGTGGCTACTTTATTTACTGATGCTTTCTTTCAACCTTTTGAATGTTATTTGTCACTGTCGAGAACATTGGTTTTTTTATCAATTGGAAAGGTATTTACACAGTTCTCTAAGTAAAGGTTTTGTCCTCTTGAACTCAAAATAAGCTTAAATTAATAACTAGAGAAAGGTAAGAAAAGTCTAAAAATGTAAATTTAGATCGCAGTCGACATGAGAAGGACTCCTCCGCGGTCCGCACAAAATCATCTACTGTGCCATTAAAAAATATTTTTCACGTTTTTTTCCTCCGAGTAATGTTTCTTTGCGTTAACAGAATTTCTGTGTTGGCATATATCGAAAATGCTTTGTTTCTTTCAGCTCTGCTACATTATTTAGTGTCCAAAATAAAAGCAAAGTCTGGATGCACAATTCGCGAATTAACACAGGATTAATACTAATTAACAGCTGCGAAATTCGCTGGAAATTATAACAAGACCTTTTACAGCGGTCAATTATTAAAACATAGTTTTAAGGCGTTTGTTTCAGTCTCTCTAAAGTAAAACTTTGTTTTACCCCATTTTAAGGAGAACACGCTAACGTTTTTCACCCAGCTAGCTACCTGCAAAAATGTACAAAGGGTTTTCACAAGCTCCGTGCCTTTTCGTCGTGAAATTATTTTTAAAAATATTCAACGTTGTTTCACTCAAATGTCAATGAATGTCCGTTCTGTGGTCCAGTTGAACTTAACTGTCAACCTCAAGCTTATAAAGCCTTAAAAGGAATTATAACTGTACTGAATGAACAGGCCGGATGCAGGTCAGTTGTTTCATGCCAAAGTTTGCGTCTGTTTACATTTTCCTTGTTGGGAAGCCCACTCAAAGCAGCCGTAATAATAAGTATACCAATTCCAAAAAAAAAAAAAGACTTGAGTTATACATTTACCCATGTTTCCCTTAACCAATGCTTACCTATACTTTTTCGAAGCGTTTGGATTGTCCTTTTGAGTCCTGCATTTTCTGATGTTAGTCGTTTACATTCACGAGAGAGTTTGTCGATCCTTGCAAGCTCGCTTGCAAACTTGAGAAAGACACTTTCCGGAGTTGTTGCCGCTGAATCCTGACCACCAACACTACAACTGTTTTCGTCTGGTTTCTCTTCTGATTTTAGTTTCTTCGCCGGCTGATATTTACTAGAAAACTACCCGCCGATAAATTTTCTTCGCCCCATTGGCTGACATTTTTTTTCGCAACTTTCGTTGTAAACAATTAACGAAAGCAGCCTGCATTTCCAGAAAACAGCGGTCTTTCCAGGAAAGTACTCTGCGCATGTCATAAAATTTTGGGGGTTACGGACATTGGGGGAAGGATCCCCTTGCGTGAGGGGTAACCTTATTCTGCTGTATGACTTTTTAGCGCTTATAGGCACGTCACTTAAGCATGCTTTACAGTCGTTGCGCTTCATACAACAGTGATCTGGGGGCATGACTGGAAACGCTTCCACGGCAGATTTCAGATACATTTATTACTAGTATTACCTTTCTTTTTTGATAACGTGATTACTGATCAGTTTTGTTTTCACTTAAGGTGATAAGCTGTGCCATAAGAAAATATAAAATTTTTCTTTTTCTTTTCTTCTGTCTTCGGCCAAACAAAAATGATTGAAAAGTATGTGCAATTTAAGGTGAAACTTCCGAAATATAGCTTCCTGGATGAAACCTTTTTTAGATTGTCATCGTTTCCGAGGTTTTAGCACTTCAAAACCTGCTTGAACAAAGATAATAGTCAAAAAATCATGAAAATTATACTTGCTGTTCTGAGGTTATAATACCTTATTACATGAAATTTTCGCGACACGTTAATTTCGCGATTTTGAGGTTCGCATATTTCCCGACACCTTAATTTTGCGAAAATTTTGCATTTTGACTCACTTTCATTTCGCGTTTTTGAGTGAGACACACTCAAGGAGCCAGTAACTGGACAGTTTGAGGATTGTACAAAAGAAGTGCTACCTGGAGTGGAGACGGAAAGCAGTAGCGATGGAGAGGACCAGGACATTACCACAGAACAGCTCAAAATGGTTGCTATAAACGTGTGTAATAAAGTCGCTGTTTTAGTTATTGACATAATGTGAGTCAATTAATTTTCACATCATGTTATTTTCGCAACATTTAATTTTTGCGTCACTTAAATTTCGAAATTAACGTGTCGCGAAAATTTCATGTAATACGGTATTACATACGGTCAGTGTAAAATGCAGACTGCAGACTGCAGACCAGGGGTAAAATGCAGACTGAGGTTATAACGTAACTGTTGAAAAAGCACAAACCCCTTAGAAATGCTAACCTTAGGCCTAATTAGGCCTAAAACAATATTTAGGCTTAATTGTTAGCATTTCTAATGGGTTTGGGCTTTTTCAACAGTTACGTTATAACCTTAGTCTGCATTTTACCCCCGGTCTGCAGTCTGCAGTCTGCATTTTACACTGACCAGTGTTACATAGTATGCTAGAGACAACTAGTATTTCGTGTGAAGTTCATTAAGTTGCACCTTTTTAAAATTTGCTTGTTCATTGCGAGAACGCCAAATAACTTTATTTCATTAGCGCCTCTTTAAGGTAAAATACACTGGAAAGTGTTTCCAATTTAGCGAAAAATAGTCAGATTAAAAGGCCTTTAAGGGGGCTTACTACAGTTTTAATGGATGATAACAGCCCATCTCCTAACTCTTTTGAAAAATGTCCTAAGATGTTTTTCCTTTCTCTATTTACTGTTTGGTTAAGTCTTTTGCCATTCTATGTGAAAATTGAACCATTAAAAGTAAACAAATGGCCAAAATGAACGACCGAGTACCTAAGGAGAGCCTGGGCACTAGTAGTTTAAATCACGGTTTTCTCAACATCTACCCATATGACCCCCCTCAAAATTCAGGAATAATAAATTGGCTCTGATTCAGCATTCATGCAAAGTAAAATAAAAATCTGTAAGGTAGATTTTTTTGCAAATTTTGATTTCACATTTTCTTAGTTTGCGAAAAATATGCCTTACAGATTTTTATTTTACTTTGCATGAATGCTGAATCAGAGGCAATTTATTATTCCTGAAATTTTGAGGGGGGTTATACGGGTAGATGTTGAGAAAAACGTGATTTAAACTACTAGTGCCCAGTCTCTCCTTAGGTACTCGGTCGTTCATTTTGGCCATTTGTTTACATTTAATTGTTCAATTTTCACATAGAATGGCAAAAGACTTAAGCAAACAGTAAATAGAGAAAGGAAAAACATCCTGGGACATATTTCAAAAGAGTTAGAAGTTGGGCTGTTATAATCCATTAAAACTGTAGTAAGCCACCTTAAAAGAGGCATACATTTACCCCAATACATTTTCATTGTGACGCAAATTAAATACTTTAATCCTATAGTGCAGTCGATAGTCATTGAAATTGAAAATTTCAGAATAATTCAGGCCTGTTTGTTAACTTATTTACTTTAAAGTGGCACTAATAAAATTTATCTTGAATCCTGATCGAGGGCAAATGGTGTATAGTTGCGATTCTGTTAGAAGCAAAGAGTCTTTTGAATCGGACTTTTCAAAGACGTTATTCTTAGTTGTTAGTCATCAAACAAATGGTTTCTTGGTTCCAGTTCCGATGTTCTACGGGCTTCTGCAAATCAAAAATATCTGAACACGGGCTTTTATGATGAGTAAAACCAGGTGTTGATCCTGGTAAGATAATGCTGAGATTCATTTGTTAGATCGTTCACCTCTACTAAATTGGTGCCTTAGTTAAAGGGCCCTAGCCAGCCACGCCTTTGTTTTGTTTACACGCTAAAAATTTGGCTGTTATATCTAGCGTAGAGCGTGTAGAAACGAATGTGATCACTCTGAAACTGCTTGTTGCAATTAAACAGACTTCAAGTAACACTAATAAAAGAATTTAAATAAGATTTTACTTTGCCACACTATTTTCGCAATTTTGATGGCATCGAAAATGGCAAAGGCTGGGTAGGGTCCTTTTGAAGGAAGTTAACGGCACGTTTTTCGAAATCTCCACGTGTCAGATTGCTTAGATTATTGCAAAAATGTCGCCTAATAAAGCAGAAATTAAAGCCAAAATTAAAGTAATTACAGTAAAAAACTACATTGAACCAGTGGGAACATAAAATGACGTGAAGTTGAATTATACATTTCTCCAGGTGATAAATGATTCCCGGTGTGGACAAATGCACGAAGCGTATACATATTTACTGACTTGAATCAAGCATCCCAACTGATTGTGTTTGTTGCCTTGGATTTAATATCATGTATTAGCTCTAAAATAAGATTAAAGTGCCGTGTTGTTTTTACGTACACAATGCGTCTTTTTTGCACGGAAGTTTGTTTTTGAGGTAAATTACAACTTATTTCGTCCTCAGTGCATTTTTCCTTTAGTAGTTTGTGTTAATGCTCAACCACCACACGGGCTAATTTAGCTAGGTTCTGGAAGGAGCACTTCACTGCTTTAAGTCAACTTCCGCGGTACAGGAAATTCCAGCTTAAAATTGGACCATTCGATTTGGATTGGTCCTCTAACTATGACGGATTTTTACCCCGTTTGTCTTCATTGTCTATTATGTAATAAATGGTAATCAATAAATAAATTATTTCCTACAAGCAACTTAATTCTTGATTTCTTGATTCGACATTGTAAAGAGCAGGTTATATAATAAGAGTAAAGCATATATACATACAGAAGCAAACAAGTGCCCGTTTGTTACAAAAGTGCCCTGTGGACGTGACATAAGTTCCATTCCAAGGTTACAAAAGTTCCCTATGTTACAAAAGTGCCCTTTTTTCGTTACGAAAGTGCCCGTTTTACCTTACAAAAGTGCCTATGGCTCTCTCTCTCTCTCTCTCGTTAACCCTTTTATTTTATTGTTTTTCCTCCTGCACCCCTGTCCGTGAGCCAAGTCACATAAATGCCCTTTTAGGGGAACAAATTTCTTGATTTTCAAACAACTTTGGCATTTAACAACAAAAAGAATAAAGTAGTAAAATGACTTCAATACAAAAAGACGTCAAATATCCCTACTGTG
>NC_090874.1:38935794-38938294 GCF_036669935.1 Montipora foliosa
GGAATTAGCCAAGAATGATTGTGCACTTCTTCAAAATCGTGGGGAATTGTTTGCCCTTGCCAGAAAGAAAGTTGATGAGGATAGGTATGCATATAGCAAGAAAACATCACGGTCCTCTAAGTTTGGAAAGACAGCTACACATGCACCAAAGCCAAAAAGGAAATATCTACAAAGCAGTATGAGGGAAGAAAATATCAAGAATGTGTCAAGTGCTATCCAATCACATCAAGAAACAATTGCCCTCTTGCAAAAACAGAAGCAAAAGTACTCTAATGCAGAGAAGTTCTTAGAAGCAGCTGAAATCAATAAATCAATCTTGGAAATAACCAATCAGAAGCAGCTGAAACTGAAAGAATTGGCTGAGTTAAGCAAGGCAAAAGCCAGATGAAACATGGTAAGGAAAAAGAAGAAAGTGCAAAGAAGAATACCAACACTCCGTCAGTAGGGCTCGGAAGGTGGCTTAAAAGGGCAAGCAGTAGTTATGAGAGTGGAGCTGACACAGATATTCTTGATGAGTCAGAGAATGAAACAAAGTCTGAAGCAAAGAAAAAACCATCAGGAAGCGAAGGATGTGAAAACTCCCCTCTGTTAGGTGACTCAGAATTGCTGCAACAAGGCAAAGCATCTGCCGAAATACAAGACCAGAGTGAAGTAAAAGTTCATGGTCAGGAGTCTTCAAAAAATTCTAGTAGTAACCAATCGTTGTGTTATGAAATTTATGAAAGATACTTAAAGTATGTGGGACAAAACTTGACAGATGATGTGAAAGATGGAGAAATGCACGTGTCTCACTTGAAAGACTTGTCACTTGCAGAATTTTAACTGGCAAGGAAGATGTACTGTCAAGAGCAGCATGGCTGACCATTAAGTTGCAAAATGTGTGTACCTTTGATTGAAGCTGCAAAACAGGTTGAAACTTAGGGTGTTGTTCCTTTGAAAAGGTTGTATTGTTCTCAGTTTGTTTCCAAGGCTTATAAATGTGACAAAGCAGTTCGACGATTAATGCAGTTGCCTGTTGTTGTTTTGAAGCTAAAGGTACATTGTACGTTTTGGAGTATTGTCCGTCCACCGCATATGACAAGCTTCAGAATCTGATGGAGAAATTAGTTCCAGAACAGAAGTTATCAGTGGGTCTGAACAGAGAAGCTTTGAAGATATTATGTGACATGGCAAGCACCAAGGCTGATAGGAAATTGCTCCGGGTTGCATCGACTGCAGGGATGTCAGGTTTGCAAGGGCAAAGAATATACGGTATAAGCAATTTGCACAAGGAGAGAGATGAAATGGCTCAAGCTGTTCAAGAGTACAATAAGATAAGGCAGGCAGTGGATGATGTAGTAAATGCTAAGGAGAGGGTCGTACTTGAAACACTTGGATATTTTGAAAGTGATTCTGGAGAGGATGACGATTCTTTAGATAGCCAGTCAGATTGTGAAAGTAAGCAGTTGAACACAGCATCTTCAAGTGAAAGCACTGAGGGTACCAGTGATCACAAAGAAGGTCACCTAGGTGTTATTCTCGAGGCAGGTCAACTGAAGAGTGGTGCAATAGATATGGGCAAAACTCAGCTGGAAGGAAATAATCCAAGTGAAAGCAACCAGGGTACTCAGTGGGTCTGAACAGAGAAGCTTTGAAGATATTATGTGACATGGCAAGCACCGAGGCTGATAGGAAATTGCTCCGGGTTGCATCGAATGCAGGGATGTCAGGTTTGCAAGGGCAAAGAATATATGATATAAGTAATTTGCACAAGGAGAGAGATGAAGTGGCTCAAGCTGTTCAAGAGTACAATAAGATAAGGCAGGCAGTGGATGATGTAGTAAATGCTAAGGAGAAGGTCGTACTTGAAACACTTGGATATTTTGAAAGTGATTCTGGAGAGGATGGCGATTCTTTAGATAGCCAGTCAGATTGTGAAAGTAATCAGTTGAACACAGCATCTTCAAGTGAAAGCACTGAGGGTACCAGTGATCACAAAGAAGGTCACCTAGGTGTTATTCTCGAGGCAGGTCGACTGACTGGTGTAATAGACATGTGCAAAACACAGCTGGGAAGAAGCAATGCAGGTGAAGGAGGAGGTTTGATGGGAAGGGATCCAGATATAACTGATACAAATGTTGCAATGACTTTCACTCCATCATATGAACATTTGTTGCTTGTGTTGCGTGAGAATAAGATTAACTGGTTTTCGTTTGCGTTAGAAGTGGAAATGACTTTCACTCACTGCACAGAAGTTCTTGATCACATGTTGCTTGACTTTTCTCATTACTTATCCGAAAGTGACCTCAGTCCAGAAGAAGAACATCTTGTAGAGCAGTTACGACAAGCGTATTTGGCAAGTAGACGTGAAAGAGTGCAAGAAGAACACCAAAGGCTTGGTGATGTTATCACAGATTCGGAGAGTGACGACCCTGAGGACTGGGTTGATCTAAGAAGACCTGGCAGTTTCCAAACCAGGGATTTTTATGATAAAGTCAAAAAGAAGAAAGCTTCATTTGCT
>NC_090874.1:38943294-38945794 GCF_036669935.1 Montipora foliosa
TGATTTGTTTTACTGTCTCCTTGAGGACATTTTTGTCCTAAATACTGTGTACGGATTTTGAAACCATCAGCAGCAGTTCTTGGGCCTAAAAATGGTACCTCAACCCCCTCCCCTTCTTGCATTTCTACCTGTTTGATTGGGGCAAAGGGTGAACTACGGTATACAAGAAGAGGATTGCGGTTTGAAATCAAAGGTATTTGGTTGTCGAGCATGGCGTGCTTTTCTCAGCTCTGTTGATTTTACTTTTATAGTTAACTGTTTTCTTGCTTTTTCGCTGTCTCTTATTACCTACTGTCTTAATTGTTTTTCTTTTTCATTTTTTTCCTTTTATCTATTTACTAATTCCTTGTTTGTTCTAGCGTTAGTGCCAACCTACCTCCTATGCCTGAACATTATTTAGCTTTACTCAGCTCGATTAGCTTTTTAGTTATTCTGAGTAAATGTTACCTTTCATACGGCAAGAGCTACTGAAATTTAAACTGGCCAATCAGAATTCAGCGAGCGGGAAAAACTGTGCTATCCGATGTCACGCGAATTGTTTACATTCTGATTGGTTAGATATGTGGACATTCGCTCAGCCTTCCCTTGTGACTCTCTTGACTGTCGCTTCTTTGAACTCAGCGAGACAGAGGGTGCTTACCATTTACCCAAATAATCCGGATGGAATGATCGTTACATAAAGGTAAGCGATTTTCTGAATTTAATGACCAACTGGATGAGAATGGCGCTTACCATTTAGTACACAGCATTCCATCCCGCATATTTTACTCGATCCTGTGAGAAAGGGCCAGGAAACGGAAGGATTTTCACAAATGGTAAGAGCATTTCGCGAATTCCGTTACGAACGGAAAAAGAGGACTACCTCTGGAGGTTGTCCACAATTTCCGAAAAGATTTTCCGGAAAGTTGCCTTTCCATTTGACCTCAAACCGAAATTTCCGGATTTTTTGGCTAAATGGTAAGCACCCAGAAATGACGCAATGTTCTGACAATCAATTTGCCAATCCTCTTTATCCAGTTTATGGATTGGGCTAGGATGTGATTAACAACCAGGATCGTTTTTGAACTTTACTCTGTAGAAGAAGAAGACGTTGCTGAGTGAAAATTTTTACGACGAAATCCCTTGGTTTGTTCAGCACTTTGATGTCCGATAACTGAGCCGCTCTTACGAGTGTTGGGTCAATTACATTTGGTCGTCTGACCTTAGGAAGTTTTTTCACCCCCTGTTTGTGTCCACCATGATCGAACTTCAGGTGAAGCGCTATGCTGCTTTAAGCCAACTTCGGTGGCTTGTGATGAGCTTGCCTGCTGCCGAATTCGAAAAAATTGTTGTTGTATTTGGGCAAGATTGGTGTTATCGGGTTGGAACTCAATAGTGAGGGGAACAATTTTTCGTTCTTCTGCTGTGCCAAACAATGAACAATCCTGGTGGGTCTTCCACTTGCTTGGCGAGTCTTGCACGACCAACGTCTATCAGATCTGGAAAGGAGTTTTTTTTCAATGATTACAACTTGCGATCGTTCTGCTAACAGCACTTTTTTAGTGACTCGAGGATCCTGGAGTCGTGCATTCTTGAGCAGTTTGTTCTTCAGTGCTTGTATTTTTTCGTTTGTTCCTTGTGGCGCAAAGTAACTTTGATGATTTGAAAGGACTTGAATCTGTACTTGAATTAGCGATTTATGGCCAACAAGTCAATGGTACACAAAATGAGGAGAAACTGTTGGTTGAATAGACAATACTTGTAGACATAATTATCTACCCAGTTTAAGTACTAAGCTCAACAAGTTGTTTGGCTCCACAAGTTTCATTTTCAGGCATGGTACCCGAATTCACCCAGGTACTGGTAAACTACCATAGTGTTCTTTGGAAATCGAATAGCTCCTTGAACACTTGGTTTCTTGAGAAGAAAACTTGATGTGTTTGTTCTCTACATTGGTGAATGCAGCCACTAACTGTCCATTGTGGATACACTCCGGACCAACCATCCTTTCAATTTATTCTTTGTTCTTTGCAGGGCATCAACAATGGTGTCCCTTGTAAAATGTTAGTTTAAAGGGTTTGATAGAGTTATTTCCCATTTCATAGGGCACTGTGGTTGCCAGATTGACTTTCAAACTTATCATGGAAACATAAATCAATACCAGTGAACAGACACTGAAACGTCAGTCCCTTGACTTGTTGATAGAAAATTAATTTAAATGCATATTGAAACATCAGTTGAGGAATTTTTTTTTTCATCCCCACTTTATGAACCTAAAATACATTGCTGCAGTTGGTTTATTGCTTGGTCATTCAATAGATTGATCACATCAAATTATTTAATTTTTAGGTATTGTCTCAGACCTCCATAGAGACACTATCTTTATCTAAAAACTTAACTGGTTGCTTTTTGGAGCCCTTTTGTGGCATATTTAGATAGGCAGGAAATGTTCCACATTTCATGGTAAATAGTTCTGCATAGTTTGAAGGAATATTGCAGCCAAATCTAATTGAATATGAGA
>NC_090874.1:38950794-38955794 GCF_036669935.1 Montipora foliosa
CGTGTAAATTAACGACGGCATCCTTTTTTCCTTGGCAGATTACATTTTTACAAAACTGTTGCCTCCACCAACATTTTGGATTTAGCTGGCACATCACAAGACATGCAAGGCCAGAGGCTGAAAAATACATTCCAAAACAGAACAAAGGTTTTTTTGAGGTTGTCGATTGGTAAGTCTCTCGTCAGTCAATTTTTCGCGCT
This sequence comes from Montipora foliosa, assembly GCF_036669935.1. Classification (NCBI taxonomy): domain Eukaryota; kingdom Metazoa; phylum Cnidaria; class Anthozoa; order Scleractinia; family Acroporidae; genus Montipora; species Montipora foliosa. The sequence continues at coordinate 38,950,995 of NC_090874.1, forward strand.
GATGCCTTTGGTTTATATGACCAGTGCCAGTTCAAACGATGGATAGCGCTATCCGCCGGATAAATCACCATCCAGTGGATAAGTCATGGCGAAACCAGTTGCGCTATCCAGTGGATGGTGATTTATCTGGTGTATAGCGTTCTTCACGTTTCGAACAACTGGGGCCAGATGTGTAAGCTGAATTTTCGTAAAATTCATTATTCAGAGAGTGAAACAGTTCCGACAGCGGAGGTCAGCAATGTCTTGGATGATCCAGGTATAACTTTTTGCATATCTCACCAGTTAACCTCACTTTAGCCAATGATTTTCCTCTCGCAAGCCTATGATGGCATAAAATTGGCATTTCCAGTGTTCCTATTCACAGAAATTATGGCACAATAAAGACATTTACTTGTTTAACATATGCCAGGTGATATCCCATTTCAAAGATAGGCCGCGCTATTCACCACGGCTGTTGATTTTTGCTCTGGCAAATACCACAGTCCAACTATTCCAAGTAGTCTCGCTTTCGATCTAAAAAAAAGAAAGAAAACAGCAACAAGACCAAGAACAACATTAATAATAATAATAATAATAATAATAACAATAATAATGATGATGATGAAGATGATGATAATAACAATAACAATAATAATAGTAATACCAGTAACAACAACAATAGTTTTCTCTGTTATTTAACTCCAATGCACCCCTTCCTCCTAACACTGTAAAAATCAAATTTTAAAAAGATTTTGAATCCTATGCTTATTTAATATGCAGAGGGTACAAGGGAGGAAGGGGTAAATCAATGTGTCTATTAATTCTTTGATAGGATTGTCAAATAAAATTTTGGATGATACTTCAATTTACAGAACAAATGCACGGGCGTGATGCAGAGCAAGGTCAACATTCACGAGGTAAGTGAGTTTGACATCACTAATGCATACATTCTTGCAAAATCGCAAGTTGTAAAGACCATAAATTTCAGTCTTCAAGATAAGCTGGATGTTACTTTCACATATTCAGAGACAGATAATTTTATATGTACTTCACATTAAAAATATTCAGTTTAAATTACATGGCTGATTGACCAGCTTATGATATTGATGCAAATAAAGGGTCCCCCCACTGATTATTTTCTCAATGTTCGCAGCCAATTCCACAAGTGGAATAACAGGAGGCAATGCAAGCCCGGGTCAGTGCAATTTTCAATTTGCTACACTTTAAAAACTAGCTCTATTAATGATGAACCACTCTAAGGTATCAAAAATGCATAATAAGCTTGCTAATGTCCTTTTTTAACACCAACAGTTATACACAGATCAAGTCCACCAAGGGAACAGGTGACAGGTACCTCATGCAAAAGCAAAATAATATATACCAATGTATAGACACGCATGCATTATTATTATTATTATTATTATTATTATTACACATTTGTATATGCTTCTTCGGTGTTCCCGGGGGTAGTATTGTCAACTAAAGCATTGATTTCTGCCTCGGAGCTGCAAAAATGTTTCCGCTCGATTTACTGCCAAAGCATTCCTTGACCATATTAGGCACAGCAGGTATATGAACTGATAGCCTATGTCTGGCGACGAGCCAATAAAAATGCTGGAGATTTGATCTATCGAGAACAGACGTGTAACTGACGTCATCATAAAAATCCTAAAATTCTTAATTATGTAAAATGAGTAGGTTCCACATTGCCATGTATTCGTTAAGTAACAGAGCACAGATGACGCAAAAACGTGGTAGATAGATATGTTTAGAGGAGAGAAGAATGGATCCATAGACCCTGTCCCTTCGTGGAAAATAATTCAGTTAATTCTATAAAAATTCATTCCAAAATGAGATGTATTAATAAATCCCCCGCTGCCCTACATCCACCATTGATGCATTATGAGCATCATCTTATGTAGTTATTTACCCTGTCAGCATATACTTGTTAGCAAGCAATGACTTTGCACCTTAAATGTCTTGTTATTTTAGGGTGTTTAGGGGAAGTCTTTAGTTATGCACATGTTTAAAACTCAAAAATTGTAATGTGGAATTCCTTTACCTTTTGCTTTATATCTTTCATGCTGTTCAATAGCTTTAAATGGTTATTGCAATGTTGGGTATCATGAAATTACATAATTTTGGGTGACATAGCCCCTTTAACATAAAATTGTTGAAGTAATATCAACTTTACCCACAGCAGTTGACATCAGTGATGATGAAGACCTTCCTCCACCTCTCTCAGCATCCACGCCTAATCGTGCAATTTCACACCAACCATCATCAGCAAGTTCGTATATCATCATTTAACTTCTGACTTCAATCGCTTAAAATCGAACAGGGTGATGTGATGAAGAAGATGAAGAAAGATCCATGTGTAACACCTTCCATCTCTTAATTAACTTTGACTGCTGTCCAACAATAATCATCATAATTCTGTAGGCACTCTATACGTCTAGTTAAAAGAACAAAGAGAAAAAAACAAATGAATGAAAAAGAAAGATTTTTCTCTCCTAGGGCCTTAAAGCATAAATTTCAAGTGCATGGCTGACTCACATGCAGCGTTCTTTAAAGGGACAACTACTAAAATGCATGAGCTCCAGTTCGGCTCCTCATAAACGAAGAAGTGTGTGTTTCAAGAAAAGATCACCTTTGGGTTGAAAATATCAATGTTGCATGAAAGGCAACCTAACAAGTTTATTCACAAGTAACACCACATACAAATTTTATCATTCTTGTAGATTCCAACGATACAGGGACATTTGTTCACCGGTTTTACGATAAGTAATTCCTGTACAGTTCACTATGTTTATACAATTTGCATACATAATCACGAATTGAATTCAGTCAATTAAGGATCAAAAGGTTGATATTGAAACAAGATAATTAAGATGTGATGTATATTATCTAATCAGTAAAGTGGTAACGTGACCTATTTTCTTTTGGTACCTGAACAGATAAAGTTCATAGAGTGGCCATGGTCACAGAGAAGAAGGGACACACCTCCAATTGCTACTACAGGTGAGTACATGTAATTTTTGAAATAATCAAATTACAGAAGCTGTACACTCAAGACTTGGCGTCAGTTGGAAGATTTGGCACGCATAGATACAAAAATGCCATTTTTAATGTTTAGTTCTATCTCATGAAGAACAGGGATGCTACATGTATTTCCTTCTTAGTATTTAGTACTTGTACCCACAATTTATCTATTATTTTTTATTTTCGTTTTAAGTGGGAAAAGTCGAAGAAATTGAAGATTGCCTCACCGGAGCTAAACTTGGTATGTTTTACATAATGTATGTACATGTATTGGCAAAGGCAAGTCTGTCTCCAACTAAACAAATCATTTACGATTACAATAGTATCTTGTCTTCAAGACAGCAAAAGCGGTGCAACATGTGACACCAAAGTCATGCAAATCTTTTTGGCAGCCAATAGAATACCACAGAGGCTGCCAACATTATGTCTCACACCACTGGAGGTAAAAACATCATCTCTTATTTGATTTAGCTTGTATCATCACTACACACATGTTCTAGGAATGAATTCTTCAATACATCATTTTTTTTAATAACTTGTGCAGTCCATTCAACTGGTCAGTATGAATCAGGAACTTGACCCAAATAAAGTTCAAATTACTCAATTAGCTATTCTGGATGCTTTTATAAAACCAGATTAGACTGCAGAGCTACATAGATGTTTCCCCTGTCTGTGTTGTCAGATTTAGGCTGACTAACAGTGCTCTTGATGTGCTCAGGTAAGTATGTCATTGTTGAAACATTGCTTTACGCTGTACAAACCACAGAAATTTTTCATGTTAGAACTTGACTTCATTATTAGCGTCCACAGAGTTATACATGTGACATGAATGCAGTGGTGTTTCTTATAGCTATCAACCTAATTGACCTTTTTCATATAAATGTCGTCTAATGCAAGAATAACTAATGAAAATGCACTAACATGAACAATTTGCTTTACAGGACACTTATGATGTCCAACCTTGCAGTTTGTAAACTAAGCAACTGCCACCTCTATTTTGCACTAATGGGTTCCAACTTTGACGAAGAAGGTAACAGTTGATTGATTCAATGAAACCTGTGCAAATTAAGAAACAACAAGAACAAGAACAAAAAACAAGCAATCATCTTCCACTGAGCAGGTCACATAATTTCACCTGAATAATGCACCATTTATCTGATGACACATTTTCCCCTTTTTGTCAAATAGCAGAATTCCAGCAATTCTTATGAACATGTACCCTAATCCTAAGGCATTTGATCATTTTAGTCTGTACATGTACGAGGAATTTCCTACTGTTAACATAACAAAATCCAAAAAAAAAATTATTCATGACTAGAGAAAAACGTCTACTATCCAACATTGTTTTCTTATCTATTTTAATATTAAATTTAGTATGTGGGAAGCAAGACAGGCAAGATGATATTCACCTTGAGGTGCGAGTGTTTCAACCAACCCGGTCATCAACAAAACTGGTAGTGGGAGATGTCATAGAAGGTGTGTTTAAAAGAGACATCCCTTCCACTGACATGGTGCAATCTTTTTGTTCATACCAAACTTTAATTATCAGTAAAAGTTATTTATACCCACAGTAGTGCCCATTGTTCTTTAAATCCACTTCTTCATAACAATACTGTATGTACAAACACAAACAATGTGGATTTTTTTATGTACTGCTACAATTCAATTCTATGACATATATTAAGACTAAAATCCACACTTGCTTTTAAATTAAGAGCAAATGCTACTAGTAGCCCCACAGAGTTCTTAAAAAGAAACATTAACAACGGATATCTATTA
>NC_090874.1:38965794-38975794 GCF_036669935.1 Montipora foliosa
GCAATCGGTTTCAAGAATCGGAAGATAACCTCCCCCATTCCATCAATCGACATACAGGGGATCTCTAAACTATTCAAAGACGTACACGAGGAAGATTTAATAAGGCCCACCGGAGAGGTTGATACCTTGATAGGTTATGAATACGCAGACTTCCACCCCTTAAAGGAACAAAGTTCTGGACATCTACTTTTATTGAGAAATCAGTTCGGACGATGTATCGGTGGAACACACCCAGTTCTTAAAGGAACCAACGAAAAGTCCCTCATTGGAACAACGTACGCCCATCATGTCAAGATGGTAAGAATCGAAGACTTCTACAACATGGAGAATCTCGGAATACAATTTAAGCCTCGCTGCGGTGGATGCAAGTGCGGGAGATGCTCACTGGGTAGCAATGCCTACACAATCAAGGAAGAAAAGGAGTTAGCATTAATTGAGAAAAATTTGAGCCATGACGCAAAAGAAAAATTCTGGACTGCAGAATATCCTTGGATCAGAGATCCTTTTGATCTCCCAGACAACAGAAGAGCAGCATTCGGCATGCTAATATCAACCGAAAAACGACTTTCTAAAAATAAGAAACACGCTGAAACCTATCAACAACAAATACAGGACATGATAGATAGAGATGTAGCTCGCAAACTAACACAAGAAGAATTGCAGAAATACAAAGGACCTGCTCACTACATTTCACATCACGAAGTGCTGAAACCAGACTCCAAGTCTACACCAGTAAGAATTGTCTTTAACAGCAGTGCCAATTACATGGGTCATGTACTAAACGAATATTGGGCTAAGGGACCCGACCTTTTAAACAGTCTCCTAGGAATACTTATCCGATTTAGAGAGAATGAAATAGCATTCATAGGCGACATCAAGAAAATGTACCACACAGTCAGAACGGGAGTATTAGAACAACACACGCACCGCTTCCTCTGGAGAGATATGGATGTAACTAGGGAACCAGACAAATATGTTATTCAGAGGGTTTCTTTTGGAGATAAACCCTCTGGAACTATAGCAACTGTAGCACTACGAAAAACAGCAGAGATGGCAAGACTGCTCCAGACCAGGATCTTATACCAACTAACACGAAAACAGCACACGAGAAAGTGCTTGGTATTGTATGGAATCCAATTACGGATAATTTCTGCTTCAAAATCAATCTAAATGTTACACCAAAAGGCAAGAAACGACGTCCCAAACAAAATCAAGATACGACTACTAATACCTCCAAGATTTTAACGAAGAGGATAATTCTATCTCAAGTAAATAGTGTTTATGATCCACTCGGATTAGCAAGTCCTCTGACCGTCAGGGCAAAGATTCTCATGAGACGGTTGTGGCTTCACAACCCAAAATTGGAATGGGATGATCCTATACCCGACGAAGATCACCAGAACTGGGCTAACTTCTTACAGGATCTGAGTAAGATGGAAAAGATTAAAGTGAATCGATGCACTAAACCTAAAGAAGCAACGGGAAATCCAATCCTCATGATATTCAGCGATGGATCTAATGATGCATATGGCGCATGTGCGTATGCTAGATGGAGGCTTTGTAATGGAGACCACGCAACCAACCTCATCTTGTCCAAAAACCGCCTCGCACCTTCCAAGAAACTATCGATCGACCGGATAGAACTCTGTGGTGCAGTGTTAAATAAAAGATTAAAAACCATAATAACAGAACAATGCAGATACCGTTTCGAAAAATGTTACCACATCACTGATTCTCAAATCGTTCACTCCATGATCCAAAAAGAATCCTATGGATTCAATACCTTTGCCGCAGTGCGGATAGGAGAAATCCAAGAGGGAACCAATGCGAAAGACTGGTACTGGACCGCAAGCGAATTTAACATAGCTGATTTGTTAACAAGAGGAAGTAAACCAAACGATATCCACATAAACAGTGCATGGCAAATGGGCCCGAACTTCCTTCAACTACACGAATCTGAATGGCCAATTACGAATACATACTCGGAACAAAAAGTTCCCATCAATACTATTAAACTGGAGCTATCTTCACCAGCTGTTCAAACTAACACAGAAGATACACTCGCGTCGAGGATAAACATCGAGAAATATTCAGATTATAAAAAATTGCTACGAATTACAGCCCGAATTTTGGCCATGTACAAGAAAGAAATGAAGCCAACATTGAGAAATGCAACATGAACGCTAACAGCAGATGACATCAACAAGTCCGAACGTTTCTGGATTCTGGAATCACAAAGTTTGATGCAAAAGGATATCCAATCGGGTAAATACAAGCGGCTCTGCCCTCGCAAACGAGACGACGGAATTTACGTTGTTGGGGGACGTGCTAGAGGATGGGTGGAAATGAGTTATAATAAAAGCGAAATCGTCTTACTACCATATGAGCATAGATTCTCACGTCTATATGCCGAACACATACATTATCGAGGTCATCTGGGAGTGCTATCAACTGCAAGCAAAATACGAGCAAAATTCTGGATCGTCAAATTGCTGAAATTGGTGAAATCCATCAGAACAAACTGTGTAATATGCAAGAAACTGGATAAAAAACTGAATGCACAAATCATGGGAAAACTCCCTGTTGAAAGATTAAAACCTGCCCCGGCATGGACCTACACAGCACTAGATCTATTTGGACCATTTAAGATAAAAGATGAAGTTAAAAAACGAACCACTGGAAAAGCATATGGGGTTATTTTCAACTGCCTCGGTACAAGAGCTGTCCACATAGATATTTCACCCGACTATAGTACAGACAAATTCTTAATGGTACTCCGCAGATTCGTATCTATAAGAGGCTATCCGTCCAAGATCTACTCAGACAATGGTTCCCAATTAGTAGCCGCAAGTGAGGAATTAAAGAAGATGGTAAAAAATTTAGACCAACAGAGTTTACAAGAGTATGGATGCATGGAAGGATTTCAATGGGTGTTCTCTTCAGCAGACGCACCTTGGCAAAACGGTGTCTTAGAGGCGTTGATAAAATCAACAAAGAGAGCCATAACAGCAGCCATCGGTGAAAGCATTCTGACATTTTCTGATTTACAGACTGTGTGTTATGAGACTGCAAACTTACTTAATGAGAGACCGATTGGACGACATCCAACTTCCCCGGATGATAAGTACTTGTGCCCTAACGATCTTCTCCTGGGACGATCCACATCTAAAATACCTAGTGGACCATTTGCATACACAGCTGATCCACGCCGTCGATTTGAATTCGTTCAAATGGTTACAGACAACTTTTGGAGGAAATGGATAAGAGATTATTTTCCAAGCCTGTTAATACAACAAAAATGGCATACTGCACATAGAAACTTAAAAGTAGGAGACGTTGTTCTTATCCAGGATTCCAATCTAGTCAGAAGCCAATGGAAACTGGGAAAAGTATCAAAGACATTCGAAGGACAAGACGGCAAAGTACGCAAAGTTCAAGTACAGTATAAAAACCCAAAGCCTGGAGAACCGGTATTGCAATACAGCGGATGAGGTTACGTCACAATTGAGAGACCAGTTAACAAATTGGTCGTTCTGTTACCCAATGATGAACACAGCCTATCTGCATAATAACTTGAGCAACACTCTATTACTGTAAACGAAAATATTGGCTTAACTCGTCTTTGGCGGGGGGAGTGTATCGTCATTGATTATAATTTCACATAATTACGTGCACATAACGTGACAAACGATAATTGCCTAATTACTAATTGACACAGAAACAACTGTGATAAGACAGCATCTGAAGGCCATCGGATTTCGAACTACATACCACATACTACATATTGTATTGACTGACCACTGCTTCAATTATGCGTTACACTTCTGCTACCAAACGGAATAAAGTTGTTTGAAACCGATCGCTTATTGAATATTGGTATACACCGATACAAATTTCAACTTTTGAAAAGAAATCAGGTGCAAGTTCTACGCAGACAATTTCCTCTACGACCAGCTTCTGCTAAAACTATACACCGTTGTCCAGGTGACACACTTGATGAAGCTGTTGTTGATTTACCAGCATCAATAAGGGAGCATATGCACTATGTTGGCCTCAGCAGACTAAAAAAATCTAGCTGGTCTGCATATCTTGAATTTTAATTAGAATAAAATAGCTGTAAGCAAACAAGTTCAAGCTGAAATGATTCGGCTCAGGTCAGAAGCTTCATTTAAGCCTTGCCTTCCTTTTCTTTATAAAACAACCAATACAGAAGTATTCAAAATTGTATTTCATAATGTAAGATCATTACATCTGTACATCAAAGATGTAAGTTGTGATTACAGTGTCAAAGCAGCTGATATCAATATTTTCGTTGAATCTGCTCTATGTGCAACAGATAGTGATACTTCATATAGCCTGCACAATTTTTGCTTTACAGAAATGACTTTAATCCACTTGATATCACTAGAACACCATATGGTACAGCTGTGTATGTCAGAAATGATGTAGCCTGTTTAAAACATCCCGTCAGATATAACTACCTTAATACTGAAATAACAGTTACTTTTGTAGATGCACCAATTTCAAACCTCCATGTTATTGGTATTTATAGGTCAACATCTAAAGTAAAAGTTTCTCAGTTTCTTGAAACTTTACGATATCTCCATCAAACCATATTGAGGAACCCACACACCCCAGTTATAATTTTAGGAGACTTTAATATCAACCTGATGGAAACTTCTTGTGAAGAGAGAGCTTTAGTTAGATATTTATTCGAGGAGAAAGGCTATACTCAATTGATAAAGCAGTTCACAACAGACTATAAATCTCAAATAGACCATATCTACACCAACAAAAAGGATATTCCTATTACCAAAGTGGGTTTGTGGGCACTATTTGGTACTTTTATAGTAAAGAAATTAGCACCAACCTTTGTTTCCTGTTCTGCAAAGTCACACCTTCTCAAAGTGTTAGAGATAAAAGAGAGTTCTGGGTGGCAATTTACAAAGTGACTATGGACATTTGCACAGCTTGGTGCTTATGCATTGCTGGGACTGGTGAGTGTTGCAACCATGTGATTGCAACACTCTACAAGTTAGAATATGCTGTATCTAACTTTCACAGACCCAACATGTAGCTCTATGCAATGTGGATGGAATAAAGGAACAAGGAAAAGTGTTGCTGCTGCTAGAATTCTTGATCTCAGGATTAGGAAAGATAAAAGGACTTGTGAAACAAAAAAAAGACAACATTATTAGCAATGATCTGATCAATTTTGATCCTCGCAGGGAACCACATAGGTTGGTGCACGATGAAGAAAAAGAGCAATTCCTTGAAACCTTTGCTGCAAGAAGAAAATCTGCAGTAATATTCAAATCATTGGAGTCCAGGGTGGGAAATGATTCAACAAGTACTAGAGAGTTCAAAAGTCTGGTAAGTGAGGGAGATGTGTATGCTACAAAGCATGAAGGCATGAGTGAGGCTGAACTAGTTCGTGGGTTTATGGAATCTCTTACTCTGACAGAGGAAACACAAACTGGCATAGAACGAAACATGAGAGGGCAAGCTGACAACCCTCTATGCTTTGAATTACGTAAGGGACATATAACCGCCTCAAAATTTCATGATGTATACACCAAAGTAAATTCAGTCGTCAACTTATAGATCGAGATAAGAATCTTGACCATTTTTGCAATCAGATGGGGACAGGAACATGAAGAAGATGCACTAAAATCCTTAGAGAAATATGGCTTGTATATACATCAAACCAAGCCATACATTGGTGCCAGCCCTGATGCTCTCTTAACCTGCAATTGCCATGGCATTTCCCCGGTCCCCATATACAATCCGCAATGAATCAGTAATTGATAGTGCAAGCAAATGTGATTTTTTGGTTAAAATTAATGATCAGGTATGTTTGAGACCATCACACAAATATTACACACAGTTAACTGGGGAGATGGCAATGATCAAGCAGAGATACCCAAACTGTAAACAGGGATACTTCATTGTTTACATGACAGTTAACACTTTTGTTCAGGCAGTGCCGTTTGACCAAACTTCATGGTCAAATGTCGAACAGAACCTAGATATATATTTTAAAGGTTACATTGTCAAAGCATTGCAGGGTTTGACACCACTAGTGTACTGCACATTCTGTGAGAAAGTGATTCTCAATGAGAAAGAAATTGGTAATGACATGAAAGAATGCAGTGTTTGCTGTGACATGTGCAGTGGAAGGATACACTTCCATAGTGCCGGTGTATCAGAACTCGACGAAAATTCAGAATGGTTCTGCAACAAATTTTTGGTTACTTTGTCTTCACGATAACATTACAGTTGTAACTAAGGAATGTAGCAAATGTTTGGTTGCTTTTTCTTTATTATCACATTACAGTTTTAACTAAGTTTTGTAAAAAAAAATGTTCAGATTACAGTTGTAACTGATTTCCCTTAAAGCCTCCCGGGGTTTCGTTCAGTGTTCAAGGTAACTAAGTTTTGTTAAAAAATGTTCAAATTGCAGTTGTAATGATTCACTGATTTCCCTTAAAGCCGCCTGGGGCTTGTTCAGTTGGGGTGGGGGGTGCACTGCACAAACTTGTTTACTTGCAGGCCCCACTCTGAGGTCCAACCCCTTACCCTTTTAATACCACTTATGACGGGAAAGGTACCCCTTTGATATATCTTCCATTGCAAAATGGTACCTTTTTCATAACATACCTATGTTAGAACACTGCAACCTTTTTCGAAACCTGTTACAAATATTTTTACTAAAGGCCCTTTTAAATTCATAAATGGCATATTTCCTACTCCCTGTTCATGAAATCGCTACCCTTCTATATTCGTGGTACCTTAAAAAGGTACACCTTTTGCTTCCACGTTGGGTGGAGACTCCCTGTTTAGGTCATTAAAAGGAATACCCCCAGGGGCCTTTTAGCGGAATAAAAATTAACAACTTTTTCAACTACATGTGACTAATAGTTAATGTTATCCTAGACATGCCTATGGAAAAGAAACCAGTCTCAGTCACATAGTGGATCCAACAAATTTACCAAACTGGCACAAACAGTTACAATGTCATCAATAACAGGAAGCAGTAGAAGTGGCAATTCATTCTTAATGATTCTAAACTTCTTCATCCGTTTTATAGCCAGTTCCACATAGATCCGAACATTAGCTATTCTTGATGTTTCTTTAACCTCCTTTGAGAGCATCTGTCTACCCGTCTTCACCCTGGGTGAAATACACAGTGTTGCAGAATGACAAAGCAAGTCATTCTGTATTTTGAAACCTCGATCTGCCATTACCTGGTCAAATGGCTCCACTTTTTTTAGGAAACTGCTGTCTTGCACAATGTGAATATCTATTGCACGGCCTCCATAACAGGGTGAAATGTATGAAGAGGCGCCATTGGGTGTGATCCCATACAAGAACTTTACTGTGGTATGATGTTTGTAATCACTCCATACTGCTGCCTGAAAATCAAGACTACTTGGGGTCTAAACTTGGGGGTCTAAACTTCTTCATTCGTTTTATAGCCTGTTCCACATAGATCCGAACATTAGCTATTCTTGATGTTTCTTTAACCTCCTTTGAAAGCATCTGTCTACCCGTCTTCACCCTGGGTGAAATACACAGTGTTGCAGAATGACAAAGCAAGTCATTCTGTATTTTGAAACCTCGATCTGCCATTACCTGGTCAAATGGCTCCACTTTTTTTAGGAAACTGCTGTCTTGCACAATGTGAATATCTATTGCACGGCCCCCATAACAGGGTGAAATGTATGAAGAGGCGCCATTGGGTGTGATCCCATACAAGAACTTTACTGTGGTATGATGTTTGTAATCACTCCATAGTGCTGCCTGAACACCAAGACTACTTGGGGTCTAAACGAATATTTCAGAGCAATCAATGATCACCCTGACCCTGGGATAACATTTTCAAAAACAATTTGGCAAAGCGCTTCAAATTTGATGTCTTGACAGCCACATAATGAACCAAGATAGTTATTTTGATAGTAATTTTACCCAGGTTATAAAAATTGAAGAGGTTGTGCGGGCTGAAATATTAAAACGCCATGCTAGGTCTTCAAGCAGAAGTCCAAGGCGCAGTCTCATCAAAGTCAGCAATAGCTCTTGTTCCAGAGTTAGTTTTCTAGGTGGACCACGCCTTAAGGAACCAGTATCTTCGCACGGCTGAGAAAGGATAACATTCAGACGCTTAGAGTAAGCTTCAAATTTTTCATTTGTTTTTGACTTTGAATTTTTTTCGCCCTTCCAATAATTCATTACTGTATTTACCCGTGTATAATACGTGCCCGTGTATAATACGCACCCCAATTTTGGACTGCATTTTGAAAAAAAAATAGTTCAAGCAAAAAGCAAACTAGTGTGAAAAAAATCCATTTCCTGGATAAGAAAATTTGCTCCGCTACATACAACAGTAAAGTAAATAAGCCTATGTAAAGTGTTTAAAAACTGAAACCTTTAACTTGTAGTCACAATCGAACAGCACTTCTCTCGCACAAGATTCGTCATCGACAAGTTCATCTTGTCGTCCGTCCACAAGATCGTCTCATGTGTTGTCAAGGTTTTTTTACTACTCCATATTTGACAAAATACGACTCAATCATCTCTTCAGGCAGAACTGAGGTGAATCCGCCAAGAATTACTGCTAAATTGGTGTTTTCTTTGCTGCTTTCATGCTTTCAGTCACACGAGCTTCGAAAGCATAAACAAGCAGGCTTCTTCGTCTCCCCAGTCCCAACACGTGGAGCACGCCAAACTCTTCATTCCTTCGGCATCCATTCGGCCTTTCTCCTGGGCATCGCTGATAACCCTGTGCTTGTTTTCAACTTCAGGCACTGTTTTCCTCTTGAAAATCACCATTGGTCTTAATTTGGTCCATCACCAGCACGCGCCAACAAAACAGTTGCATGACATTAATTTTCTTCTCTGCGGTGTAATGTTGATCATTCGGTTCTGCGGCATATCGAAGATCAGTGGCGTTTTGTCCATATTTCCAGTAACATGTAGTGGGTAGTTGTGTTCTTTGCAAAGTTTTATAATATAACAGTGTGAAATCCGATGATCTTCAGCGAAATTAACGAGCGTTATTTATCACACCGGCATCGTAAACTCCGGGGAGTTTCGTGGCCATTTTGATGTTTCAGTTTATCGCTCAAAAGTGAAGGCTATGTTGTTCAGTTTTTCATTTAAAAGGAAAGGTTAATTTACTACTGGATCTTGGTCAAGCCTTTTACTTTTCAATCCAAAACCAATGCATCTTTGTTTTTATGCTAATGAGGGACGCGTGTCTAAAACAATGGATTCCGTGTATAATACGCATCTCAATTTTCGGAGCTGTTTTAGCGGGAATAAAAGTGCGTATTATACACAGGTAAATACGGTATTGCTGCTTTTTTTACGACGAGGTCAAGTAATGCGTTAAAGGCTGCGGTTCCGTTCAAACCAGTATAAAAGTGCACGTCGTGTTCTCTTGTTAGCTGTTCCATTCCCATTGGGATGAATACAGTTTTGTCTTCACTGCAGTCTCTCATGTCAGCATCATCCGCTAACATTTCAGGGCAATTATAAGAGGAAGTGGAATGAGACCCGATAAGAATCGACGGTTCACATGAGTGTGATGTTTCAGGCAACTTTGTGCGAGTAGATCTTTTTTTGAGGCGACCTTCGCTGTTTGTCGGATGGTTGAAGGAACAGAGTCGGGTGTGGATTATTCATAGGTGGCTTTCCATCAACAAAGTGATTAGAACAAACAAAGGTTTCATGTCCAGGATTAAAGAATTCGAGTCCTCGCTTAATATTTTTTTTCCAGATTTCAAACTTCTTTGGGTCTTTAGGAAACCAATGCCAAATAAGATGGCCTTCCACGTGGCAGCGCTTGACACACAAATGAAGATATCTTTTGTTGTTATCACAGCTGCCAACACAACAATGATCGTGCTTGCCCATCACTGAATGGAAGAATAATTACAAAGTAATACAGTCATTAATTAGATTTCTGCATACAGTGAGGTTATTTTAAATCAAAACTAGG
>NC_090874.1:38985794-38988294 GCF_036669935.1 Montipora foliosa
AAAAAACATGAAGGTAAGTATTTGCATTAAGCTCATTACGACAATGACATGCCAATGCCTTTGCAGTACTAACCCCACCCCCCCTCCCTTCACCAAGACACACACACCACTGACAGCAGTACACTGCTTAGCATTATATTGAGCGCCACAGGCTGTTGGCTGTAACCAGTAACACACTAGACATGTTTCATTTCATATTATTATTTACATGCACAGAACAAACTGCATTGAACACGATGCACAACCCCATCAATTTCTCCAATTGCTTTTGGCCTATTACAAGACCTGTGAGTAAAACCACACCAAAAAGTTAGCTCACTATAATAAGGTAAAACAGATATCATTTTCATAATGGTTATGCTTTGCAATGTAGCTGTGTCACCGTACACCCAAGGTCAATAATTTTGCTATTATCCCAACAGTAAACACTTTCCCGAAGGGAAACAGTTCATTTTGTTTCCCTAAAAATTTCCAATGTTCTCCTGGGGCACAGACGAGGGAAACAAAATGAACTGTTTCCTGAGAGACCAGTCATTAAGTGATTTGTTATATAGCAAAAATAGGAAAACGTGCAGTGGGAACAGCAACGGTGGTCGTCGGTCAACATTTGCGGGCAACAGTGCACTGTTACCCTCTGCTGTCATAGATTTTGCACTGTTGCCTGCTCAGAGACTTTTGAACGGCAAAAGTGTTATTGTTAGAAGTCATGTGACCTTGAAGTAACTAATGAGAGCATGCGCTGCTGGGGGCAAAAACAGTTATATAACAAAAATAATTATTATTCAACATAACACACTTTTGCAGGAAAAACAAGATCAGCAACACAAATCAAATGTTGAATTGAGAGAAGAAAATGTCATGCTTCACAAAAAAGGACAAAGTTATAGAGACAACACAGTTTTCAAGAAAAATATTGGACTGACATAAAAATTAATCAAGTGAAGCTATGATCTTCGCAGTTATGAGCTCAATTTTTGCAATTGCGTAGAGAAGTCTGAAAAATTCAGGACTTCAACGGGGTTTGAACCCGTGACCTCGCGATTCCAGTGCGACGCTCCAACCAACTGAGCTACGAAGCCACTGACGTTGGGAGCTGGTCATTTGTGGGTTCTAATGGTCCCGTGAGGAATGAATCAATGATGAAATGGTATACATAAAATGAATCATATATGAACTGCGGATATGAAATCAAGTGAAGCTATGATCTTCGTAGTTCTGAGCGCAATTTTTGCAATTGCTTAGAGAAGTCTGAAAAATTCAGGACTTCAACGGGGTTTGAACCCGTGACCTCGCGATTCCGGTGTGACGCTCTAACCAACTGAGCTATGAAGCCACTGACGTTGGGAGCTGGTCATTTGTGGGTTCTAATGGTCCCGGGAGGAATGAATCAAATCAAATTGCGCTCATAACTGCAAAGATCATAGCTTCACTTAATTTCATATCTGCAGTTCATATATGATTCATTTCATATATACCATTTTATCATTGATTCATTCCTCACGGGACCATTAGAACCCACAAATGACCAGCTCCCAACGTCAGTGGCTTCATAGCTCAGTTGGTTAGAGCGTCGCACGGGAATTGCGAGGTCACGGGTTCAAACCCCTTTGAAGTCCTGAATTTTTCAGACTTCTCTACGCAATTGCAAAAATTGCGCTCATAACTGCGAATATCATAGCTTCACTTGATTTCATATCCGCAGTTCATATATGATTCATTTCATATATACCATTTCATCATAAAAATTAATACCATGCACATGTAACCCTGTGAAAAAGCACCCCAAATGCCTAAATTTCCAGTATAGGTTTTAGTCAGAACAAACTTTTCCATATCACAGACTAAATTCTTATGGTCCTTAATTTTCTTTCTAGTGCAAATAATATTGAACAAAACAAATAGTGTATTGTAATAATCAACTGATGGATGTTTAGTATTTTTACCTTTCATTTTCCCGAATTTGTTCTCCACCTATATATAGCTGTTTGGGTCAAGTTGGCAGAAAATTGGGGAATCCACTCAAAAGAGACACTTGTAATACTACTGGCAGTACTAAATCCTAACATTACTCAACAACAATGACAATATTATTTGCGTTCCTTTAATATATGTTTTACAACTAAAGGAGACACTGCATTTAGCTCTCTTGTGCACCATACAATTTCACAAGTCACTAGTCAACCACTAAACAAAAGGAGGAAAGAACTTATATGATCCAGACAAAATGAGAAATTTTGGTGGTGAACATTCTCCAGACCTGTTTGAAAATATCTTCCATGCCACAATGTATTTACAATAATGAAAAGGGTTTTCCGTGAACCAAGAAAGCTAATCTGCAGAGAGTAAAAGTAGGTTGCTGTACTACTGCACAACTTCAGTTTCTTCATAAATCAGGTATGGCTACCATTTCCCACAAACAAAAACAATGATAAAACCATTACACAGAAAGTGAATAATGACAGTGTAAGCACAAGGGGAAAGATAATATCTTACATTATGA
>NC_090874.1:38993294-39008294 GCF_036669935.1 Montipora foliosa
GCTCGGCACTCAATGTCCAAATCGATGGTAGATCTATTCAGCAAATGGACTATGCCAAGTATAATAGGCAGTGACATGTCTTGGGAGCATCATATCAATACAATCTGCTGCATCATTAGCAGTAGGATTTCTCTTCTCCGTTGCATGAAACCTTATCTTAACTTTGATTCTGCTTTAAGATTCTATAATTCTTGGGTTAACAATTACTTTATTTATTGTTGTGCTGCCTGGGGTAATTGTTCCCTCTTACGACTTCTTCATCTTCAGAAGCATGCTGGGCGTTTACTCCTTGATGCCGACCTCTCTCAGTCTTCCATTTCTTTATTTTTGAAACTAAACTGGATCCCCGTTTTTGATCTTATTAAATACAGGCAACGTTTTCTTCTTTTCATCGTACTCCTTAATCCGAATGCTCCTAAATGTCTCGGAAACAGATTTCAATTTTTCTGTGATTTGCGTAAACCTCTGGGCCCTTTTACAAGAGCCTCCCTCCAGAATTTGCCACGGTGCCACGCCCGTGTAGCAACTCTGGGACACACACTTTGGCCTACAGTGCTACTAAACTGTCTAATGACCTCACTTCCAACTTAAAAGAGTTTTCTATTTCTTCTTCTCCACTGATATTTAAATTTCTTCCCCACTCCCTTAAGTCCAAATTACGAAGTCTGTTTCTCTCACGCCTATCCTCGGCCGAGCCCTTGGAGGATCTACTGTGCTCGACTTGCCGCTATTCTATTCATTGTTCTACCACAACCACTCTTACGTCTATTAATTCATATTTACATATATATGTATACATGTTCATTTATAGTACATATTTTTCTCCCTTTCCTGGATTTATATATTATTCATTACGTGTTTATCAATAGATGTATATACAGCTTTGTTTTTCTAATCTTGTTTATCTTTTTTTTTTCTTTTTTTTTTTGAGGGCCGTAAGTTAGAAAACTGTAATAGGTTATTGCGCTTCCCTCTTTAAATAAAGTTATTGCAGTTATTGTTTTGTATTGTAGAATCACTGCTAGGGACAGATGATCAGTGATAGGGACAGACAATCAGTAATAAGGACAGATGATCAGTAATAGGGACAGAGAACCACTGCTAGGGACAGATGATCAGTGATAGGGAGAGACAATCAGTGATAGGGACAGATGATCAGTAATAGGGACAGAGAATGACTGCTAGGGACAGATGATCCGTGATAGGGACAAACAATCAGCAATTGGGATAGATGATTAGTAGTAGGGACAGATGATCAGTGACAAGGACAGGCAATCCCTGTTAATTTCAGATGATCAGCGAGAGGGACACACAATCACTGTTAACTTCAGATGATCAGCGATAGGGACAGACAATCACTGTTAGGGACAGAAGATCACCGTTAGGGACAGAAGATCACCGTTAGGGACTGTTGATTGGTGGTAGGAACTGACAATGAAGTATATACCGCTAAGAAGTAAGGACATTTCATGGGGTCATACATGAACTCCTAACCTTTGCTGTGATAGAGCTCTACTAGCTGCGGACGTACATGGTTCAGAGGAGTTTGACAAGTCTGGATGACTTTCAGATTACGAAATAGCACTTAACCCCAGTTGTGTAACACGAGTAATAATTGCAATGTTTATCACTAAAATTTACTTTCACACGATGCCTATATTCTAAATAATTGCGAACTTTTAGCCAACGACGTCTAGCACTTAACTTCACAGCCATGTGATAATGAATGCCACCATCCCTATGTTCTTCTTGGCTACACGCCCATTGCACCTCTTCGACATGACTACAAGTATCAGCGTTTGAAAAACTGTCCAAAACAATTCTTGAAAATTCTTCCTGTGTAAGAACACTGTGAAGATTGGCTTGACTATAAGTTATTAAATACACAAATCGTACTTGACAGGAATTCAGTGTTCCCAGTCCGACAGGCCTTTCCCCTAATCCACGCTGCAACCACCACAGTCTTCCGCCATAACATTAACTGCTCGCCTTCTTTATCTATATTCCGCTGGATATACAACTTGACTTTGAACCTTTTCAAACACACTTTACAGCTACCGATGTACTTTTTTAATAGGAGTTTTCCTTTCTCATAGACGCATCATCTCTCAAAATATCACTGACTAATGGTGACTTTATTTAATTACTTCTGCAACCACATTGATAACGACAGTAAAAACACACAAAATCCAGTATTTCACCAAAGAATTCTGTACATCTTTTAAGTTTCCTCCAAGACCATTCATACTATAGCCCAAAGTGTATTTGGCGACAAGTATGTACCGTCTTAACATATCTTACAATCTTGCAACAATAATTTCACAATACACTTTCCACGGTTGTCACATCACATAGAAAATATGAAAACAAATACAAATACAGTCTTGGTCAAAAATGTTGTAACACTGACGGAAATTTTTCCCCTCCTCCCCTTTCAATGTTGATGTTTATGGGTTCCAGTGCTAGAACTAACCAGTAAACGCAACATTGAAGGGAGGGAGGAGAAGGGCTGCGTTATC
Source organism: Montipora foliosa (assembly GCF_036669935.1). NCBI lineage: Eukaryota > Metazoa > Cnidaria > Anthozoa > Scleractinia > Acroporidae > Montipora > Montipora foliosa. Next base: position 38,995,814 of record NC_090874.1, read on the forward strand.
AATAGCTTCGATGCGAGTTACGTGCTGTTCAAGAGAGGTTACAACAATTTATGGCCGAGGTTGTAGCTTCTGTGACAGATTGTTAGGAAACTTTGTCAGTTCAAGGTCAAAAAAGAGTTGTATTGATGTTCTATATTCCACTTTATATCTGAGAACGAGACCATTCAAACAATTGTTATAACTCAGTCCCAGGTTCGAGCTTATCAAATCTCTCTGAGTATTTTTTTAAGTCTTACCTGGCCAAAAAAACCTAAACTGTCCCAAACATTCCTTACAAGTACATTCGTTGCAGATAAATTTACTGAAATCGAATAAGAATTTATACAACACTGAGAGTTCAGCTAAAATGTCTCAGACGAAATAGACAGTGATGACAATTAAGAAAACTCGCCAATTCTGTCTACTGTAGGCTTGAATAGCGACGTGGTGCATGATTGTTAAATATGCCACAATCTCTGTTAACTTGGAATTGTAAAAGTTTTCAGGTCATCTTCGTTTTCTCAGCTTTTTACCAAATATGTGTGGCAGCAATGCATGCATTAAAGGGGCTAGGTCATGCTATTTTAGGTAATTTTGTTTAATTTTAAACGTCAAATTGGCAGAGCATGAGTCTTCCATTTGCAAAACCACGGCCACAGAACAACTGAGAATGATCTTCCAGCTGTGTAAATGACATTTTGATATAGACTGATATACATTTGAAAAATGGTGGGCCGACGTTTTTCAAATTTATCCAAATTCAATCAATTTCAATCCTCTCCAGTCTTAACCATCCATGTCCCTTCTTGGCTTCCCTGTGTTTTGTTAGAGTTCTTCTTTAGTTTTGAACAGTTATGTTGATATTTTAGTTAATTCTATGACCACTCAATCCGTGTTGAAATTGCCCAAAATTGCGTGACCTAGCCCATTTAAGAAGAAAAACGTTACTTGAAAGACCTGAAAGCCAATGGTTGTAAGTGTTTTGTCTCTCGCTCTATTTCTCTAAGCTTTTCTCAGCTCGGCTTCTCTTGAGTCATTTTTCGCTTAAAGTTCTCAAATTTCGTGGCCTCTTCTCTTTATCCCGTTGCTCATCACTAAGCTTATGTTTAAATACAGTCTCTTTTCTCATGATATCTGGCTCCAAAGATGCTTCACTTGAATAACTGAGTAGCCACCAATGCTGTCCTGACCACAGCTATGTATGTCAATCTTATTTTGGATTAAAACCGGCGAAAACTGCAGGAAAAATAATATAAGCATCGACTGTGAAGAGCCTTAGTTCACGAAGCATGGCGGTGTAGCTGCGTCATATGGGGCGCCAAATGTAAAAATATAATTTAAGTACTTTTCCCCTATATTTTGTGTTATTTATCAATTGTCCTGTAATTTATAAATGACATATTGAAGTACCTTGACTCATAATTTATAGGAAAAGGTTTTTTATATATCACAAAGTGGAATTTAGATTTTGAAGACAGTGCTATATGTAGATCACAAAATGCGATTTATGTATTGCAGAGTGCAGGCGGTGTGCATCACAAATTTCAGCCAATCGGTAAGCTCTATTTGAACAATGGCCTTCGCGGTAAAGAACAGTGTGCTTCAGAGGGAAGACTTCTCAAGAAAAATCTATTTACTGCAACGTGTTGTGATTCTTGTGAAAATCGACAATCAGAAAATGAAAACAGATACGTATACGTCGTTTTGGCTGTTTTAAACTACTGCGTTCGACCTTCGTGTATGTTATACGATCTCTCAAAGTTGATGTAGTTGGATCGACTGACATGTTGTTATATTTCTAAATTTCACACATTTTTGTTCGCTCGGCGATCGTTATTCTGGTCACTTTGAGCTGTTTGATATGGATGAGAGAAGAAATCAACCCTTCACCTTTTAAATTTCTAGGGTCTACCCGGGTCTACCCTTAATAGTTTTGGCAACAGAAGCCGTCACAGATGAAGAGGTCGGCCAAACCAAGCGGGTCAACTCCCGGGAAACTTGTGGAGAAACTTAATAGATGTCCAGCAATTGATCCAAAATCACGGAAGTCCTTATTTAGTTTTAAACCCGAAAAGGTAAGGAACTAGGTTTTAAGTGATATTAGCGAACACATTGCAATTTCTTATTGTTCAATTGTTGACTTGGAAGGGAATTCAATGAAGGAAAACCTCTTAAGTTTTAGAATGAATTTGAGTTATGATGATGATGATGATAATGATAAACTTTATTTCAGTGTCAGATCTTCTAGCTGCTGGCCATGTAAGCCCTACTAATAGGGGACACTAAATTAAAATACTATAAGCTCTAATTCATAAAAAAATATTTACAGCAAAAAATAATGATTTACAAAAACATACATGTACGTACTACAAAATATCTATAAAACGTATTAACATTATTTATTTATGCAATGATAAGCTTATTATTTTTACAAAGAAGTCAAAATTTTTCTTGCTAAATTTGTATCTGTTATTCCTTTGCTGCAGTCATACGATCAATAGGTGGGTTCATACTAGCGGACTAAGTATACCTTAAGTACACTTGAGCCCTACTTCAGATGTGAACGGCTTTAATTTCAGCTCAAGTAGCCTACTTTGTGGCCATGGTAATGCATTGCCTTCAAAGAAGCCGAAGTACACTCTCAAGTCTAGTTCAGACCATCCTTACGAGCTTACTTATCTACTATCAAAACACATTCCGGAAACGGACGTCAATCAAGCATGTTGTGCGGCGGGAAATTCAGAGCACACAAACACGCGAACACGCAAAATTTGCTTCTACTTCGACGAAAAACGACTGTCAATGAATCTGTATAGATCTTACCAGGGGATGGATGAGGACAACTTTTAGGCAAAGACCTTATGTAAGTCTCCATGCTGTGTTTTTGTTTTGTTTTGTTTAAATGCTCTTCATGCCACAGTCACAACTAACATCCATGTGTCTTGTTCGACAGCAATACCTTAAACCAACGCTTTGCAAGAGTACCCTCTCCTCAGCAAGCGCAACCGATGTTTGGCAGACAATTCTGGCCATTTCCTTCGAGCAGTACTTCTTTTTATCGGCTGTCCGAAATGGGAAGGGCCCAGTTCGACGAACAGCAACAAATAAGTATTGATGATTACAATCAGCTCAGCAGCCCAAGCAACTCCAGTAACTCGTCCCGAACGATATCGCCGATCCCAGTGGTAGCAAGCACTTCATGTGCTCAAGCAGTGGAGGAAGGCGCCCAAGTTAAAACTAAGAAAGCGCGATCAAAGTCTGTGGACTGGATGGACGACGAGACCCATGATCTTCTAGAAGCGTGGGGTCCAAGATACAGCCAGCTCCGGAGTGCCTCTCAAAGAGAAAAGGTAAGCATATGGAACCAAATATATGCCTCTTATAAATCTGCCTATCCCCAAAGCCAGAGAACCCTTCAGCAAATAAAGAAACGGCAGCAGAACTTGGAGCATGAGTATAAGCTACTTAAACAAAAGTCACAGAAAACCGGGGAAGCAGGAATCAAGCAAATCAAAGATGGCTTTCCTTACTTCGACTATTTTGACGACGTAATGGGCCATCGGGACAGTGTTGATTCCAGTAAAATGGCAGTTGAGGGAAGCTCTATCTTCACTACGGAGAGCGAAGAGGCCGCATCAGAAAGTGGAAGTGTTTCGGCACCAACTGAAAGCGCACATCCTGACAAACGAAAAGTAGACAAGCCAGAAAATAGTGTCCGTAAGGGAAAACGGCGGCGACAAGATGAGCCCGGAACTAGTGGTCAGTCCTCTGATTTCCAAAGAGCTTTCATGGAAATGTGGGAGCGCAGCATGAACGAAGACAGGCAGAGATTTGAACGTTCCGCTGAAATATTTTGCGAGGCGCAGACCAAACAAATGGAGCAGACAAACGCCATACTTTCCGGATTTAAAGACATTTTTAAAGATTTGGCGTCTAAGTAGGTAGCATGATGGATTCATTCAGGATAATATGTTTTATTCATTGTTAATGTTTTACATACAGTCCAATCTCAGAGGAACTGATTCTTTTTATTTGACATAAATTACAAAGATAACAATCTAAATTTTGCAGAATTCATCAACCAGTTTTCCAATTAGAATTACAATTGAAACAAAACCTTTGTTTTATAGTTAACGTCTATTCGTACACAATTGTCCAGTTGCGACTTTCTTCACAGGTTTTCCCATACGTAGTCTTTTAGGGTGTCTGGGATGCTGTTGCCAGTTTCCAAAGCATTTCTCCCTCCGTTTTCATCAGCAGGGTTATCGTCTGAGTCGCTCTCGTCTGCGTCGTATAGGTCACCCTTTTCAATGCAAATATTGTGCAGAACGCAAGCTGCAATTACAGTCTTTTTCAACGTTTTCGTTTTTTGTTCAATTTTCTTCAACATAATTCTCCAACATGATTTTAGCATGCCAAATGTTCTTTCCACTACGCATTGCAGTGCACTAAACTTTAAATTAAATTTCCTCTGCTCTGGAGTCAAACGGCCTCTATCTGCAAAGGGTTTGAGGAGCCAGTTCATGAGTGGATAGGCACTGTCTCCAGCTAGTAGAGGCCCGATTTCTGTTCCATTGATATTCCGTATTGGACCACTGAGAATTTGCTCATTTTGTGCTAAGTCATGTAAACCGCTTAGCCTAAGAACTCTAGCGTCGTGTATGCTGCCAGGATACCCAACAGTTGCATGAATGAACTTTAAATTTGCATCGACTATGCCCTGTAGATTGACACTGTAATGCTGCTTTCGATTAAAATAGTCTCCGTGATTCTCTGGTGGAGCATTTATCTCGTTGTGACATCCGATTATTTGTGGTATTCCATACAGTTCTTCAAATTCTTCTATTTTCTCTCGAATTTCCTGATTTGTTAAAGGAAATTTTATAAAGTGTTCTTTTAGCTCCAAAATTGCCTGTTCGAATTCACTACAAATGAATTTCGCCGTTGACTTTCCAAATCCAAACTGTAAACCGCAATTCCTATAGCTGTTGCCTGTTGCGAGCCGCCAGAGTGCCAGGCCAACTCTTTCCTCCACGCTGATCGGAATTCTAAATCTCGTGTGCTGTTTTTGTAACTTTACCCTAACAAGGTCACACAAGTATTCAAATGTTTCTCAGGTGACTCTGAAATGTTCCTTCCACATAAAATTAAGCCCTGGGCTTGCTATAAGGTATCGAAACCAGTTCTGTGGACAAGGCCAAACCCAAGCTCTTCGTCCCGTTTGAGCATTCATGACCTGATTGATTTGGGTCATCATGAGAAACATTCGTCTGTTTCTCCGCATAATCCTAAATTCTTCCTCTAAAGCATGAAGGTGATAAACATGGGAAAGCAAAGATCTTTCACATAGCAGTAAAATAATTGTGAGCCATAAAAGGCAAGCAATTCGAAGGTTTCTAGGTCGCATGATCAAGTGAAGAATTCCAATTCTCCGAAAAGCGTGATGAATACACATGGGAAATTTGCCGCGAAACTTGATTGACAACACGATTACCTTGAAAGCATACTTTGAACTCTAATATGAACGCTCATCACGGTAAGTAAACATGGACGATCTCAAGTATACTTGAAGCTGAGGATGATCTTGGGATCAACTACTTTTCAGGAGGACTAGGACAGAACACAGTTAATGATGCAGCACAAACATCAACTGGGATTACACCTTCATCCCTTGCAGCTTCTCATGAATTTCAGACTCCATTATCTCCAATATTCAGTCATTCTCCTCATCATGTCAACTATGACCAGCAAATTTTTAAGTGCTTTGATGCAAACTATGTTCTGGCAGTACTTGTCTACCCTGTATTATGATGAACTTAAGAAATTTGTTCCATCAGACTTCATTGACCTTTGCTGTAAGGGAATCCATGTCTTAAACAAGAATGGAAAGGATAATATCCTGTATGATCTAGCCAAAGTCTTGGGACACCTCGAGCTGATGAAAGTGGTCCTCGCTTATGGCGCGGCAAATAGGACAAATCGAAGTACTTGGCCTTAAAAGTGAGGAGGTACACCTTTAAAGTGAGGAGGTGGACCTTTAAAGTGAGGAGGTGCACCTTTAAAGTGACGACGTACACCTTTAAAGTGAGGAGGTACACCTTTAAAGTGACGACGTACACCTTTGAAGTGAAGACCCACAATGAGTTTTAAGTGAAGTCCAACGAAATAGTATTTACAATGACGCGGAACATGCTCAAGTCACCAGTGTTGCTTTAAATTGATGAGGTACACCTTTAAAGTGACGAGGTACACCTTTAAAGTGAGCATAGGCCTGCGGTTCAGAAAACAGCGGCCTCCCTCAAGCATGTCTTTGCTTGTGTCGCTTGTGTGCGTTCTTTGCCGTGTGTCGAACCGAACATGACGGGAACACCGGTTTGTCGAAATGCAAGAGAAACACTGCGAGAATGTGCGGAGAACATTCTCAACTGCATTTCTCATATGGAAGCGTGTGTGTAAAATTATGTTAACGTGAAGGTATTTTTTTTTCAAAGGATTATAGCAAAGGTGGATCGGTTGTGATCCGAACGCTTTGTCGACGTTAATGTTGGAATGCTTGTTGACCAGTTTAATAAAAGGGAATTCACAGTTCCTGACCTGGATGGCCAAGCTAGGGAGTGTCCTTTACTATTTTAAGATGGTGTCAAGTATCTTTTCTTGCTTATCCAGATTCGCAGCTAGCAACGAATACAAACAGTGCTACAGCACTTCCGACACCCACTGCAGGTGAATGTAGACTATGTATATACTTGATCATCAAAAAAGGCAACCAAACAAATAAATTGCATTGTTTCAAGAAAATTATCTTTATTGAATGTAATTTGTTTACACTAAGCACCGTATTTTTCCTGCTATTTTAGGTCAACAGCAGCAGATGCCCCTCAACTCTCGTAACACAGGTAAACTAAAATCCTATTATATGAAAACAAAAGCAACCATAAGCTTAAGTCCTGTTATCTTGGCCGAAATACCTTATTTTTAATTAAAATTGATATTTTAGGTCAACAGCAAAGGACTGCAGTAAGCACACCTGCTGCAGGTAAACAGGATTAAATAAAATTGCAAGAACAATAGCCATGTAATGTATTGTTATTAACCCAAAAAAAATAGTTGACCACTCCACCAAATGGGGCTCTCCATGGCCAACATAAAGAATGCTGAAGCAAATTTGTAAATGAGCCAATCGAATAACTCCTGCTGGCAAGAAAGCAAATTACAAGGGTTGCTACGAGCAGCTGAACTTGAGACTACCAAGTTAAAGTTATCTAAACAGAACTTAATCCACAACCTCCTGATTTCTAGTCCAGCTCTCTTTAAACCACTCTGTCACTCACTAATGCTATTGTGTGATGGCTATGTTGTGTTGACATTTATCTGTGGTTAAAAATTTTTCAAAGCACTTTGATCCCCCCCCCCCCCCTCACTGTTTTTAAGGCAACTTTACAAATTTGCTGCCTTTAGTCCACTCTAAAATGTTAAACCGAACATCTGTTGCCTAGTTGAGCATATTACTGAGATTTTCTATCACATTTTTATTGCAGAAAATGCCAGAGCCGAGCTAGGGAGGCTATTTAATTTCACACCTGCAGGAATTCCACGAGAAAAGGAAATTGCCTACAGGAATTAAACTACCCAATACATGGACATTTATATGCTTAGGGAGAATGAGGGATAATGAAGTCCCAAGTAATGGCTACAAAACCCAGTTGTTAAATGCATCACTTGGAGAAAAGAAGATAACATTTGAGAAGAAATCCTCGTGCAACTACTTTCATGAAAAGTTGTTAGAGAGCTACCCAAAACTAAAGGAAGGAGGGGGTTATGGGCTGATGCGTACAAAATTTAGATCAACCAGCAAGTTGGAAATCTTGCAACCCAAAGGAAATGCAGGGCATAACGTGTTAGACCTTAAAGAAATGGTGGCATCAGCTAGAATCTATGTCCGACCCCTTCAAAACGATTTAAGCCTTGAGCAAATAGAACATGCATCACTGGTGAGTTCTCCCCTCATTATCACCTTGCAACACAAAGGCTTAGAGAAGGACTTGTGCTCCACTTTTACCAGAAGCCTTTCTATGAAGCTGGATCTTAATATAGCAAAGTAACCTTTTCGTGGTAGAGCGCTGTACAGTGCACTACACACTATGACACCAGGTTGTAAGAGTGTTCATGGTGCCATAATAGGCCCGCATCGCATGCTGATCACTAAAATAAACAGGTCTGTTGGAAGTGTGCTTGAGTTTCAACAAAATGAGCCCAAAATCGGCAAGAATTTGTGACACTGATGAATAATAAAGCAGCTGCTATTTCCAAAATGATGGAATTACCAGGGTGATAGTAAATAACCTCGTCTAGGAGAGTAAATTGTTGACTTTGCAGAAACAATGGTCAACTGCAAGAGCGATTGTGATCTTCGTGTTGAATTCACACATTTCTTGTCAAACTTTATAGCTTGAAAGAAAGAAAAATCAAACTAACAAAAACAAAAACCCAATGTCATTTTGACACAGACTGATGTATTTTGCGATTTACTTGTGCAGCCAAAAGTACAATAGAAAAATTGAATGTAGCAAAAATTTCCCAAATGTTTTTTGCTGATGGTAACCTTTTATACCTGCAGTTCATGTCGCAAATTTTGTTGTCAATGGCAAAATGTTTTATTCTCGATCGACGCTTCCTGAAAGGTTCCTTCTGCTCTTCCTAAAAGCTGTGTATCAATAGTTGTTTACTTTTGCATCAATATTTGTTTTGTATTAAGCAGGCTAACAAAATCTGTACCATTTTTGAGTGTTAACATATTATTATTGGTCCTATGTTTCTGGCACAAAGTGGTATATTTTCAGGTCTCCCATCCAGATACTAGCCTCGCCGGTCAGGGGTAACTTCCGTGAACTTCTATCTTAAAAAGCTGTCAGACGCTCAGAGAGCACGCTTAACCTTTCAGTGAAAAAGAAGTTGTAACTGAACTTGGAAGTGATCAACATGTCAGCCCCTGAGCCAATGTTTCTCAATTCCCTTTTATGTTCTTCAATCTCTCTGGGCTTAGTATTTTACTACTAACCACATGCCATCTCAGGGGGTATTTACCTAAGACATCAACCATGGCACTATAATCATTTACGATACCAAAACAATATTGTGCACTATTAGGGATACATATTACACAAAGACAACCTGAATTCCCTTGAAGACAAAACACAGCTCAGTTGACAATATGGAATAAAGTGCTGTGTTCCTGCACTACCACACATACGCAATGCATGCCTTTTTTTTTGTAGCTATTACTATTTTGAAAGTTTTTGAGCATTATAAATATATATATGCAGTGGAAGAGCTTACATGTATGTGCCATTCTGTCATTTTGGCTGCCTCCTCAGGCTTGTTTCCAAAATTCCCTGTAAAGCTTTTTTTAACCTGTGTGAGTGTGGGTGCCTTGGGAAAAGGCATTTTTAAATACTGTTAAGTGAACAGAACAGTCTGGCTAAAATTTGGTCATCTATTGTTGTATTAGTCTTCAGACACTGGACCATTAGAGATGTGTGTCAAGTGTGGGATCAGGATTCAGCTTTCAACAATGAGGCAGCACATGCAGGATTGTGGGGGTGGATCAGTTGCAAGTACAAGTAGTGTATATGATCCTGATATGTTGGATTTTAGTGGAACAAGTCAAGTAACTACTATTGTGAATGATGACTCAAGTGATGAAGATAAAGACCCTGTACCCATTAAGACAGGTACATCAAAGAGAACAGTTACGCTACACTGTATATAAAAACTAGTTATGTAACACTAAATCTTACAACTGTAGCTACCTTATAAAAAAACAAATCAAGGAAAGAAAGTGTGCTCTATCTGCAGTGTGGTTACTTTTGCACAACTCTTTCACCAGGGAATGTTTGACGTTCAGCTGAAATTTCCTGCAAGACATAACCTATAAATGTCTTTGAATAAAGTGAAAATTATACACAACCATATTTGTGCCTCCCCAGGAAAAAAAAAATCAGTGTGATGACTATGGTTGCAATGGGCTAATTAATTTGAAGAAATTACCGACCCATTATATTTCAGCCCAAAGTCAATGCTACCTTTCCTAATATTTCTCATGTGCTTCATTTTTGGGGTTTAACCTTGCAGATGACAACACTGGATACCCACTGAGTAACTCACTCGTGATGTTCATTACTGGGCAACAGTGCTTGACCCACAGGAGAACTTGGAAGTTACTTTTCAGACAGATACCACAAAGAAACTTCTTGAGGCAGACAGTTGTTTTCGAAAATTGATACTACCAATCTCACATGGTTGCTATGAGGAGTTCAAGGCAGCTTGCAATCTTTCTTTATTATCAGGAGCTGTAGGATATGGTAGATTCTGAAAAGATTCCCGTTGTCATACCTAATTACTTTCCGTTGTATTTTTTCTCAAGGGCACTATTCATACCTTAAGGAGAATAATTATGTTGTGTTCAAAGTGAGGAGTTGCACTGAATGTTTACTTCTTGCATTGTTTTTTTAAGTCCAAATTGTTGACAGTTGAAAAAAAAAAACTACGACTTCATGTTTTAGATGAACCACTTCACGTTTGAAGTCCACCGAGGAGAGTGGGTGTAACTGGAAGTACAGTGTATGGTCCAAGTCTTAATGACTGTATTTCATTGGTGAAAACCATTGTGTTGTAGATATAGATCATGGAGATGAAGTTAAAGTTGATGTCAAGTTAAGTAACAATTTTGTTGTTTTCAGTCCAAGGAGTTATCATTATAGCAGTTTACACTTTCCCTGTGAATTAAAAGCTTGACTGTTGCAGTCCTCTTCCTATGAGTGTTTTCAGTACACATTTACTTATCAAAACAGTATTCAGTTAGCTTTAACTATTCAAATTACACGTAACAAACTGTACACACTTTCTCTCTTTACTAACCAATCAGCATCTCTGTGGGTGGATTTACATTTATGACCCGTTATATTGTTTGTCACCCCCGAAGGCTGTTATTGGGAGTATTGCATTTACATTCCTTGTACTAAGTCAGTGAGTGCAGAAAGTTGCGTGCCTGAATATATAAATCAATGCCATGACAATCACTGTCACTTAATGGGTCAACCACTAAACTTAGTTGCTGCTGTTGCTCCTCCCTAATATTGACTTGAATGTTTGGAATTTCCACTAGTTCAACATCATCGCAGGTACAAGATTCACTGGCAATGGGCCCATCCCAGTCAATACCGTATGAGGAAAATTCTTCCTGTTGAAATATTAAAGAGACAAAAACTTCTTCAAAAATACTGTTTCCATCACAAACTGCATATCTCAAGTTTATGAAGGACTGTACTTGATATATATATAATAATATGAAAACATTTTTTGTTACATACATGTACTTGCCTCATCTAGTTGCAAAACATTTCCCTGGCTACTTCCAAACATGAACCACGCAATTGTAGCATCCCACTAACAAACTGCTGGAGAGGAGAAAGGCTTCTTGCAGTTCTCATGCTATGATTGTTCCAACCTCCTTGCCAAATGTCAAGGTGACGATTAATACGGGGTAAAAAAACTGTGTGAAGAGCAAGCAGGTCAACCTCATTCAGTGGGTCAAGAACACCGTGTTCCTCAAGATGATAAAATAGTGTTTGATACAAACACAACACACCACTATAAACATCCCTCCAGAGCCTCTCTATTCTTTGGTTGTGGGTGCTACTCCCAGCTATCACACTCCCACGTCCAGTTCCCCTCAAAGGATGTTGCAGCATGTACAAAGCAGCTGCTGTGTTCTCACCACCTTTATCAGTCCGCAATCGAGATGGCAAGCCAAACTCAGTGACTGCTTTCATGAAAACTGTAGCACTGTTTCAGCACGATTGTTATTTGAACAATGAAGAAAGAGAACCAAACGAGAGTACCCATCAATCGCACCATGCACTACCATTCGCCACCTATGAAAGGGAATACAGATTAATTTTTTTCACATTGTACCCGGACTTTGAGCTGCCATGAAAAGACACGAGGGAAGTTTTGCCGTGGACTTACTTCCCCTAGCACTGTTGGTGTTCAAGTCTATAATATTTTGTACGTGCAGCAAATTTAGAATAGCTTATGAAATTTATTAATGTAAAATACAGGAGATGACAGGTTTTCTACAGTGTATGAGGCTAAGCAAGCGTGGCTAAATGTTTCTTTACATTAATTTTAGTTCACAGGTATCGGAAAATGACCACCTCCTGATACAAACATCAGAGCAAGTTTGGGATAATTTGTAATTATTCCAAGAATCCTATTTTCCCGTACTTTCTCTGGTGTTTCCATCAGGGTCTACAAAAAGCATGAAGAGAACAGTTACCTTTGATTAAGCAATGTACAATGTAAGTATCTTTATTCAACCTGGGTAATGGCTTGTAGAAAAACTGCATTCTTAGTCATATAGGGAAGATATCGTTGATATCACCTATTGTTATGAAGGTACCAACCAGATCCTCATTGACTGTCGAAACAATATATTTTTTGT
>NC_090874.1:39013294-39015794 GCF_036669935.1 Montipora foliosa
GAAGCGAGATCTGAAACCATATGCAGTTCCTGTGAGATTCCTCCCATACCATAGTGTAACTGATTGCAGATTAAGAGAACTGCGTGATGAGCTTAAAAGCACCATGGCTCATCTTGGAATGGTTGTGGTTGGTAAGTAACTGTACTGTAAATAGGTAAACACAGTACCATACAGTGTTAACATGTTGTGGCATACAACGTGTGTGAAGACAAGTCGTTTCACGTATAAATACATGTAACATAATTTTAAGTGCATATAATTAGATCTTGCAGAGTAAAACTGCTTTGTACAATTCAAGAGAAATGTCTTGGCACGGTTTTAGCCTGGTGGCCATGGAGCTATCCTGTGGACGGCCATTTTTTAGGGGATCTTGTTGATTTACAGTTAATGATAAATAATTATTGGTGGATGGACAATTTCCTAACCCTGGGTAACAGGCAGCGTCTAGGCACATTTCTGACTTCAGTCCTTTTCCCCTTAAAGACTTGTTGCTGCTTCTCTCTGTTAGAATGTCTACTTTTCTTCAATGTTGCAAAGATAGTAAAACCTTTTTCAATCTGACAGTTTATTTTACCAACTGGAGACCATGCATTATTATTATTATTTTTTTTTTTTTGGGTGGGGGGGGGGGGGGGGGGGGGGGGCGGGAGTTCTGAGAATTTTATATTTTATCCAAGCAAAGTACTTAGTATTTAGAAACGTTTTTTTGGTTTTACAGGATTCGTTACAGATGGCGAATTCAATTATATCCGCACCATGGGCTCCAGTAGGCCAATCTCCATTATTCAGTTGATTATGGATTCAAAAGCAGAGGCACGACACAATCAATGTGAACACCATAAGACAGTATTTCGCACATGTTTATATGATTACCAAATAAATGTGCAAAATCTGTTGCTGCCATTTTAGTTATAAGTATACATACATGTACATGCTGTATGTTCAAGAGCCACTCAGGACAGAAGTCTTTTGCAGAGGTATATTCATTTGGAATGAGTCTGTGTCCAACTGACTATTCTTGCTGATTGCTGTTTTGAGACATTCCAAGTAGCTGCATTGCATAGTGCTTTACATTTTTCTGAACTTTGAATAGAGTCTTTATTGGTATATTTTTCTTCTTAGGCAATGAGAGCAACCTTGCAACTGTTCAAGCAAAGCTACCACATGCAGCAATTCCACAGGAGGACATTGTGTGGCTGTATGACTACATGAATACTGGAGGGAATTATGTTCCATTTCATGCTGCCATCCGCATTATGAAAAGAAAGCTTTCTAATTATGATCCAAGCCCTCGGGTTCCAGATGAACATTTCGAAAATGTATAATATTTCACAACAATAATTATATCTAGTAATTATTTTTGCAATTGACATTTCCTTCTCAATATAATAGTGGTATGAGTCATGTTACCTTCTTTTTAGGTGACTTTGTACTATATATTTGATCAAGAAACTGATGAGTACTGCAAATATAATTAACTAAAAGAGAGTTGAAAATAATTCAAAAATCAGTGCTTATGAGAAAACACATGGCCACTGACAGCCCCCGCTTAACCGTACATTGTACTAATAATTATTGGTCCAAAAAAGTAAGGAGTTCAGCACTGTACCTAAAAGGTTGTTTGTTGTAAACAATAATATTGTCCTCTAGACACAAAATATTGCTGGACTTTTGAAATTGCCATTTCCGGTGTTATCACAGAAAAACGTGTATTTTGATGTTTATTTTGCAAAGTTTTGATTATTACTATCCACCCATGTACATATGTAGTTTTGTTAGGATGGTTTGGAAACATACATTTCTTAGTTATACTGATTTTGTACATGTACTATGTTTATTTACAGGAAGGGAAGATGATACAAAGGACTGCCTTAAATCCTTGATGGCAATTTACCTGTTTCGCCACAAAATTAAGCAGCTGAAGCAAGATTGTGGTGTAGACTTCAGCAAACATCTCTACCAACCTGAATTGTGCAATTTGACAGGTGAATTCTTACATGAAAGGGAGGATCATAATCATGTCTTAAAACGTATCACGGAGTGACTTCGTTCAGGATTGATTCATGGGGTAAATCTGTGTTACTTCAGAGATGCCCTTCACAATCCAGCCACTGGTCTAACCTATGAGGCATTGACTGGCAAGCAGAAACAGTCGGTGCCACATTGTGAAGAGATCTTCTCGAGAGGTGTGCTAGAATTCATGCAAAGAAATGGTAATGCTACCAAGGCAAAATTCATTGAAACTGTTCGAAACTGGCACAAAGCCGCAGATGGAAGAGGCCTTTCTGAGCAAACCCTCTCACAGTACAACAAGGACATGCTGAATTTTTTGCTTGAAGACTGGATGCCCTGGTTTCAACAAGAAAGAGACTATGCCACTATTGACATCCTAAGGCCCATTAAAGGAATACAAGGTTTTACAAGGGAAATCATAGTTGCTGTTATTGCGAACTGTGAAAGTCTGGAGCTATGAAGAGAGGAGTACCAAGATCGAGGACTC
>NC_090874.1:39023294-39035794 GCF_036669935.1 Montipora foliosa
ATATGTAATTACTTCGAGCTTTGATTGGTTCACTTTATTGTCTGTGTCCTTTATGATTGGCTAGAGTAATTACCTTGGTTTTTGTTTTACGACACTCAGTTGAAAACTGCTCTATATTCTTGAGGGGTATGCTTCACTTGGTCTGACTGTATAATTAAGGAGAAAGTTGGGACTACTATCCCAATGAGTAGTTGTTGCCCCATTAATCACGTGATCAGCAAATTAAGTTGGGCTAACCATTTCATTGTTTTGTTGTTTAGTGAAAAGAAAGATGTATAAATTGGCTGACTGACCAACTGCTAGAGAGAAGCATGCACCTGATAGAAGACAAAAGTTACATTGACAATATTATGAGTCATGAAGGATACTTCCACAAATAATCTGGTATTCTTCCATTTCTGGACAACTTGGAGTGTCCTTCCATCTCGTTAATGGTACTGTTGTACCATTTAAAGGGTTGATCACCGTCTGGTGCAAAAAATATTGCCTTTACTTTCAGAAAATCTGAACTATACTCTTTCGGGGCATGTGGCATTCCTTGTAAAACTGAAAGGAAGTTGCTTTCATCAGAACTTAACTTTCTGGCTTTGTTGATTCCAATTCCCCTAACACTGTCCAGGTAGTCACATCCGGCCACAATGCACATGTCGAGGAAATTTTCCTGCCTGAGTTGTTGGTGTTGCAAAGCCTTTTCCAACTCTATCAGCTGAAAACTAAAAAACTTAACTAAAAATTTATAAAATATCTAGTGATAAATTACTAAATTATATTACAATGTGCGATCGTGAGGCAGAACAACATTTAAAGTTTTTTTCCAGTGATTTCAATACAAATAGGGGAGGGAGGGGAGTCTCTTAGCTGTCACTGACACAAAGATATGTAGATAGTCAAAATCAACTATTATTTATTAATGAACAAAACATGTCAAGGCTAATTTGTAACCATAATCTATCGTGTGTATGCTTATTTTCATGGATGTGCAAGAATGCATGCTTGGATTGATTTATTTAGAGATTAGAGAAGAAATGAAGGTAAATAATAAACCTTTACCTTTACCATAAATGCGAAGATCAAAATAGGGTATAAAAACAAAGGAAGTGAGGGTGATCATACACTACTTGTAAGCTCACCTTTTTACATCCACATGCAAGAAGGTCTGAATCCTCGAAAATTACAAAGACTACATGGCCTTGTTTCAAAAGAAAAGATAATTCAGCATCTGCTTCGTAGGGAGCAACCACATAGTCGATAGATTTTTGGCGGCATATCTAAGAAAATAAACCAGATAACATTAGCCTTCGTTTTTGTAAGTTTCAGGAAACAAATTAAACAAAATCATAAATTAACTCACTTCAATAAAACCGACGACCATGCTGTGTTCGACTCCTGAAGCTGCAGCCAGAAGTTTACTTCCCTTCACAACCATGCCACTTGCCACTTATTTTTATTTTCTGCCCTAAGCTTGAATTCAAAACAAGACAATTATTTAATACAACAAAAGTGGTAAGGTGTTATAGTAATAGCACTGCTACTTAGGTATAAACCTGTGCAATATTTATAACAACCAGTCACAACAAAGGCATATCACGTAGTGTAGGTGACATGCTTCTGGTTAAAATAATTTGCACCTTGCTCTTTTCTCATGTTCTTCTTTCTTTCCCGGAAATGGAAGGCCATCGAAAACTATGAACGGAGTAATATTATTTTGCTCCAGTAACTCCAGATATGATGAGCCAATATCCTGAACTCTATGGAAAAAGAAAAAAAAAATTAATGATAGAGGGAAATCCGAAAGAAACACAAACTCACGTAAGCCACCCCTTCACCGTTGATCGTTGCCATGTTGCTGATAACTCAAACAAATTGCCTTGTGAAGCCAACAAGAGGCATCGACTGTGGCTACGAGGCCTTCAAAAGACTGCAAAGGGTTTTAATTCCCATTCTAGAACTACTGTAATACACTAACTCTTATGTATTATTCAACAGTACTCGAAGATGTTCACGCCACTGTGTCGGGATGTAAATGAGCCGTTTCACATTTTTACCCACGATCCTATGCCCACCTGTGACGCACACCGCCTGTGCAGAGTGTGATTTATTAATCGTAGTTGTGCTACGTAAATCAAGGGCTCACTTTTGTCCAGTGGTATTTCAACGGAGGCATGTAGCTTTGGCAGGAATCTAGGTCAATCAATCAAAGTGAGAATGGCAGATAGTGCAGAAGAACTAGCAAGGCAGCTCTCTACAACCGTTTCCTGTGCAATCAGCGAGGCCTTGGCCAACCAATCCATCCTGAAGAACATTCGTAACATTAAATTTTCGTTTTGTTCTCTTTCTTGCTGTCGTCAATGATTAAAAGCTATATTTGTGAACAGTCAATAAGTCACATCCTCATAACCTGGATCTTTAATTGTCATCTGCAGAGCACCTCCGCTTCTACTAATTCAAACTCATCCCTGCTATGTCAGGTAAGAACGAGTTTCTAGCTACAATGCAACGATGCAATTATTGAACGATAGATTTCCCACAGATTATTTTTAAGGCGGTTTGAATCGAACTCCCAGCTGCTATGATTCAAACATACTCAGCAGAGTATAAGCTGAGCATTGGACTTTCGTGCGGGAGGTTGTGGGCTCAAAATGTGTCTTAATAACTGACACGGGACGAAAAATTGGATTTACATAGCGTCAAATGTCTTGTCCAAGGCGCGATAAAGACCGCGTTTGTTACAGCTTTACATGCCTTTGATGCGCGTCAAATATTATCTTTGCAGTTACCTTTGCAGGGGGGTCTCAGGTGGTAAAGGCCGTTTTTACTACAGTTTTACACCCAACCTTTGACAAGCGCCAAAGGTGTTATTTGACAACCCTTTGTTACCCTCACAAAGGTGTCGTCAAAGATGTCTCAGCTTCAATTCAAAGACTCGGCAAAAGTGTTGTCAAAGATGTCTGAGATTCAGTTCAAAGGTTTGACAAAGGCGTGGTCAAACATGTCTGAGATTCAGGTTAAAGATTTGACAAAGGTGTAGTCAAACATGTTTGAGATTCAAGTCAAAGATTTAGCAAAGATGTAGCCAAAGATGTCTTGGGGTGTATTTATAGCTGTTGGCTTGAAGCGCTGAATTAAAAACTGAGATCTCTGGACTACTTTTCCTTAATCAGGACGGTATAACGAAAACTTCTGAATTTTTCCAACCGTAAAAGACACCGTTCAACTCAAACAACTGTCCATCATAAATGTACTTGAGTCTCAAATGAAATGTTTTTCAAACGTCTGAAATATGTCTAGAGTGGCATTTCTGAAACCACCGTAGACTAATTAATTTGCCATCCACCCCTGTGTTATGCCATATGAGAGACAGACTGAAATGCAGATATGACGAAAAACTGTGTTGTTCCATTTTTTATTCAAAGGAATTCATACTCTTGGCAAAACCAAGAATCTCACACCTTACATTCTGTAATATCTCTAGGAATCGATTTTGTTGCGCATTTTTAAGTGGTAGTATACATCCAAAATGTAAATGTAAAAGGGTATAAATTAATCGAAGGATGGGAATTAATTTTTTTCAATTCCCGTGCTTCACTTCTTTCAAGGCTTCAATTTATTTGTACCTGTAATATTTACACTACATGCAAAACAAGCGCCGCGTTATCAACAACTTTGTTGCATAACAAGTACAATCACGGTCACGTAGAATTAGTTAAGTTAATTTATGACAAACAATCATGACACCTCTCTTGGAAGTATCATGTAGCTGACAATATCAAGAGTAGTGGACAGAAGTGACAGGGTAAATGGAACCACCGAAAACTTTGAAAAAAAAACTGATATAATCTTGATTTTTTTCTTACTCACCAACAACAAGTCAAACCCGAAACAACAAGTTCAATAGGAACTTCCCATGAAACAGCGTTTTAACTTTGAGGCAAGCTAATAAGTTATATTTATGTTGTAGTTCATTGTGGAAAACAGCTTTAGCCACACCGACTTGAAATTAACAAAATAAACTTCGAGTAAACGCTATTTCATGCGAGAATCCGCCAAAATTATTTTTAACTCTTTAAGCCGAAAAGACACTCAATCGACGGCCACCAGCATACTAACTAGATTTTGCACCAATTGTAATCATTGATTTCATTTTTTTTCTGCATGATTAAAGTCTTACGGTGACAGTGTGAAGTGAAGAGACTTTGGCTTTCCCATTTTTATTACGTGCCGGGAAATAAATGTAAGTTCCAATTGTTCTATTTCCTCGATAGAAGTTAAGACTTCTTCAACAACGAACTATAGATATTCTCGGTGCAAAAAAATTGGTATTCTTCAAATGAGACGGCCATTGTTTTATGAGTAATATAAAATGCAACTCTCCAACTCACACAATCGGTCACCCAATAAATGGTTTAGCAGCACGTCAATCAGGTATCAGGTATCAGGCAGGATTCCTGGTAGTATGCTGATGGGCTTCTTAGGTGAACTTTTGAAGTCACTTAAATCCACTTCAAAAGCCGAGAAAGTCCTCTTTAAAAAAAACAGTGAAATTCTGCTGCTATTCTACTGCATTTTTTGCACAGAACACATTTTTTCCATAGAATGGTTATTTGTGCATAGAAGACAACCAGACATTCTCTATATATGCATTAGCATGGCTATTAGTTGATAGTCAGCAAGTGCGTCCACTAAAGATTTCCAATAGATTATCAACAGCATTTTGGGCGGTATGACGGTCAAGTTTCCTTGGTCAAACCCTCTTAATCTCTAATACTGGTTTAACGCTAATGTTACCAAGTTTTAAGCACTGCGGAACAATGCAGATTGCCCACTGGGGGGCGTCTTGCGGGGCAATACACCGCTCTGACAAGTTTTCTGGTTGTTGTTATCTTGTCCTATGAGGCCACCTAAGCGGATCTTCTACGCAACGATTTTCTGTCCAAAGATCTCATCAGCATGTCGAGCTGGGTTGACCACCAAGGCAGCCTTTGTCATGAACTTCCTTTTCCTCTTCCTTTCTTCTTCGTTTTCAAGCTCTTCGCTATCACCACTATCACCAGTCGCGGAGTTGTCTGATGACATTTACGAATTAAGACTTCAGCACAATTTCTTGCTTGATTTTAATGGCCTCTTTTATCGAGACACTTTCTGTGAAATTAAAGGAAAAGGCAAAATAACTTCACCATGCTGAATTTCCACCTTTCTGCACTTTACTCACATTTCCCAGCATTTGTAGTGTCTCTGTATGCATTTCAGATATATAAAAAACAGACGACAACGGCGAAAAAAAGAGTGGCAGATTAGGGCCAAGAAGGAAGTTCGGGATATTCTCAATCAGTCTTTTCTCCATTTATGTGAATAGTAAAGATCATTGGTTGCTGTTTAATCAGAGCAACCACAACAGAGAAGATGCTGTGGTCGTCGAGAATTCATTGGTTTACAGTCAACCAAAACTAACCCGGCCTGTGAGCCCTCGACCTTTTAGTCAAGACTAGCGTGCAGGGTACCCAAAATAAAAGTAATAAACCTTTCCCCGATCCACTAAATCCTGAACGGCCCTTACCAGGCAAGTACTGCTGGTTGTATGTTCGATATTTATCAGCAGTTTTTTTTTTTCAGGGAACGGGTTCCAGCGCTTTCTGAGCTATTTCGTATGATCTTTATGGGCTATTGATGCCCTATTACAACAAAGAAAGGAACGGTAACTTATGTTAGTGTCTTTCTTTTGATCTAAAAGGATTCTATTTTGGAATCGAACGGACTAATCGAGCTAATTTTCCATGATGCAAATCCCTTCCTTAACCACACAAAGGAAACGACACAAACAAATCGAGAGTATCAGTAAACCATTAAGGTTCTGTGTCCTATCATAGGTAGCGCAAGCTCGATATATGTGTATCTGTACTATATTATGTACGAGTAGGAATTTTAAGACTTGTATGGGACAATGGTTTTTCGCAAAAGTAAAAAACATGTGTAAATTTACGTTTTAAAATAAGAAATAGCTTCCCTCGCTTCAGTCTTGTGTTTCTCTGTCTTTGCTTCAGTTTCTGGGTCAATTAAGAGCGGTTTAGGTGGTTTTCGGTCCCTCTTCTATAGAGAGCGGAAAAAGGAGGAACTAAAAACCACCTAAATCGATCTTAAGGACGGTGCCTACTAATTAAAGATATTTTTGCCCCGGTGTGTGATTATGCAGGAAATGTAGATCTTAACAAGTGTTATTGAAATCCAAAAAGAAAATTGGGGGTAACCACGCATTTTTCAAAGATAATTCATGAATAATATTTGTAAAAAGCTTTACAATACAAAGCAATGTATGGCGTTCTTTCTCTAATTGAAGCTTAATTATCTCTCAAAAATGCATGGTTACCTCCAATTTTCTTTTTGGACACCAAGAGTAATTACTAAGATCTACTTTCTCTGGATAGTTTAAAACCGCACAAAAATATCCTTGTATTAGTAAGCACCGGCGATAGGAAATCGGAGTATCTGGAGATGCGTAGAACGTATGCGCAATAACAATAGTAGGCACCGTCCTTAATGGACCTAGAAACCGTACCAAAGACAAAGAAACAGAAGACTGAAGCGAGGTAAGCTGTTTTTTTTTATTTTAAATCGTAAATACTTTTTAAATTTTGAGAAAAGCCGTTTTCCCCGTACAAACCCCTATATTTCTGCTCTTGCATAAAAAAGTACAGTACAGATACACATATATCAAGCTTGGGCTACCTGTGGTGGAACGAAAAATTTGTTATGCGCAGTGAACGTTGCATCTGGTGACACTCCTTGCGAAAATATTGGGGAAGGAATCTGCGCTGCAAATAACCAAAGATGCCCCCCTTCAACAAGGGTAATTTATACTGTACGCAAAAGTGCAAAAGCTATCATTATAAAGTACAAATCTATCATTTTCGTTTAGCGGCTCAGCTGTAAAGATTTCATTTAAAACTAATGCTGCTACTATCAGAAATTCAATTCTCATTTTAAGTGGATTTATACTGATGATGGTCAGTATAAAAAAAGCCCTAGAGTGCTGGATCGAGGACAATATGATGTCATTTTTAATCAGTAAACCGCAAACCTTTTCCAAGGGTAAAGGGTGGGGTTTTCTACCTAACAGTTGTCATGTCAAGTAGTTAAATTGATTTTACAAATTCAGTGCATTAATTTCTTTAGTTTTCAAAGTCTTCACCAAAGGGAACCCGGCAAAGCAGGAACCAAATAAAATGTATTCTAATATTTGAGAGCAAATGCTGCAGCCTTACAGGCATGAGAGAATTAGTAACGATTTTCTTCTTACAGACCCAATCGCAAGTGGAGTTTTGAGAAAATGAGTATTTAGCTCACCTAAAACCCATATAATATTACACATGTTTGCATTCATTGTACACTACTAGCTGACAATCTCCCTTCTTCAACTTTTTGTTCTACCAACAGGCCCTGAAGATAAAACCTATACAAAATTAACCCTTTTAATCCAAATTGCCCAGGGGAAAGACGAGTGTGCTAATAACAATAGTATATGCCTTTTAACTAGGACTCTAATTTTAGTAAAGGCTGCTTGATGTTTTCTTGAAGTGCAGTATTTAATTCAATTGCACAACCTATGATATCTTATTGCTAGTAGATGGAGGGAGAGGATTTAATGGGGAAAGCAAATTGTGTATCTCATTTCTTATGCTAGGTGTCAGTGGTTCTTTAGTTAATATAACACATGCATGTGAAAGTAATGAATGGGGTACTGTAAGAATGACTATTACCTCATGACATCTTTGTAGTTTTCTTGGCATGTGTAAAATAATGTTCTGCATTCCTGCTCAGATCTGTTTTTGTCGTTGCATCTTTGGGAATAAAAAGAGGTCTTAATTTCTCCTACAGAAAGTTGATACCATGCACATATTAAGTAGTGCTTTATTAATGCATAGTGATATAACATGTGCACATCTGTACTTCATGAAAGACAAATGCACTAATCTAATTAGGGTGCACACTGCTGCCAATAACTGATGACTGCAGACATGTACTGTATTGTTTTCAAAAAAATGTGGGTGCTTTAATTAAGAAATAGCCTTGCATTCTTAGATGCAGATGCTCCTCAAGCAATGGCAGTAGTGTTGTGATTGAATCTCTGCTGTTTTCTTCTTCAAAGTTTCAATGTACCCCTGCCTGAAACATAATTGGCTAACCTAAAAACACAATTATTTTCAACCATGTCTTAAAAAAATAGTAAAATCATTTTTTGAATAATCTTACTTCTTATGATGTATCCTTGTTTGCCTTTGTCCATGGTACTGAATACCTCCAATATTTCTGTATTTACTACTTAATTTGTACTATTGAGGGGTTACTGGCTTTATGAATTGCAAATTAAAGTTAAAGGTAAAATGTCTGTCATTAATTCATTGTTATATATCAGACATACATTCTGCATGTACATTCACTTGAAATGTCAAAATCAGTATGTTTTCATGGGGATTAGATTAGACATTGACAGGGTCACACTTATTTTTCCTTAATCAATCACTGAAAACTTATGTCCCCATTAATTAATTTAATTAACCTTTTGACACGTTGCTCTACAGTCGCTTTTAGCCGTTCAGGCTTGCTGCCCCTCAGTCAAAGGCGGGAAAAATCATGCCAAAAGTTAATGCAGAATTTCCGAGATAAAGGTTTTCTTTCAAACATAATACCCATTCCCCCTGAAACCCACCATGGGTATTCTCTTCGCTCTGGCTCTGTTGTAAATAGCAGTGTTAAAGTAGTTGCCAGGACTGAATGGATGAATAATTTTTGTACTTATAAATATCAACAATATAGGCGCTGGTGCCCTTGTAATTCAGCTGTAGCTGCAAGAGGGGTAAATAAACTGATCAATCAATCAATCAACAAGTCCAACACAGGTATGCATTGGCTACATATGATTTCTTACTTGTTGAAACATTTTGTTTTTCTTGTATCATATATTACTGATTTCGCTTTCCAGGGGATCTTTGCTGATAAGCTTTTATGGAACATTGAAATGTTAATATCATGCTCTGGGGAAAAAAAATTTAGTATTAGTGTCCGATGTAAAGTCCGGAGGAAGGTGGGCATGTATTGCTCACGAAAACAAGATTTCCTCCCAAGGTTAGGAATCATCTTCAAAAAGAAAAACAAAACCATGAAACTTTCCAGACTTATTCTGGCAGGGTTTTTCCTCTTTTTTTGTAACGTTCATCGACCAGGCTTTTCGGGTTAAGCAGATGAAACTTCAAAAGTGTTTTCGGTTCTTATGAGAAACAGGCCCATGGTGAATTTTTCCTCAATCAGTTTAGATGATATCTCATGGATATTGATACACAAATAAATGAACATGACACAAACATTGGTGATTCACTATATGCAGTGAGGCTGAAGAATTTAGAGTTCCTGTCTTTTACGCATTTTTCTTATATTATTTTACAATACAGGCCCTAGCATCCCATTTTACGCTACCGTCTATCATTTCCAGGTATACAGTTCAGGCCCCACCTAAACACTGAAGGATAACACCAACTCGGAAAAAAAACATTTATTGTAAGACCACCATCTGTTTGCCCCCGGGATATAAGATGCCTACCCTATCCCAAGAGGAGAATCAAGGGCGTCTTTGCAACAGGCTGGTCTGGTGGGTAAAGTGAGCATCGATTCCTCTTGGAGTACACAGATGGTCACTAAGGAAATCAGCACCCGTTCCGACCTTGTTTTGGTGTGGTGGATGCGGAGGTCTTGCCATTTGATTACCTAATGTAAGTCAAGGAATCCAACAGCATTCTCATAGACTGATGTATTTTCAGATTGAATTTCCACCAACTGAGACTCCGGCAGAAGCCCGATGACCAATCACAAGAAACTAACTTGAGGTCATATTGTCGCCAAACCAGCAATGCCTTTGTTGCTTTGCCGGAAAGGGAGTCCAAAAATAGATTGGTCTGATAGTTGCTCGTTCCTACTCATAAGCTCCTAAAGCTCCTGCCATCACGAAGATATATCTCTTTCTGTGGATGTTATATCCATCCCACTATCATTCATGTCCTTTACAAATGCTGTTACTTTGGTAACATAGCACGAAAGTGACTCTGAATCACTTCTTACAGGCTTATAGTCTGTAATGTCCTTCAAAAGGTCATCCATTAGCTTTCTTTTGTTTCCGAATTCGAGATCAAGGATTTCCCAGGCTTCTTCTATTGTTTTCGAGATTTAACCTGATCTGACCACCAATTCTTTGGCAAGGCTTTCCAAAACCTTTGTAATTGTTTGTCATTGTCTTGATTATATTTTTTCATCCAGTGAGTTAATTCGTGTTTCCACGTAGTGTATGTTCGCCATCCCATGAGGGCACTCAAATTTCAATACTTGTACCGTTTCTTTTAATGTACTGTTCATTTGACCAATTCCAGCCAATGCTTGGTTTTCCAAGTTCATCCCTTATTTGGAATACTGCTTTTGATATGTTGCGAAACTGGCTGTACATTTCAGATAGATTTCTTTAACTTCACTACCAACTTTTTCACGTGCTTTCACAACTGTTTCGTCTTCAGAAATTCTGTTCTCGATGATTTTGTCCGAAATTACTTCTAATTGCCTCTTTACAGTTCTAAATTTCGTTTCAATTTCCTTGTACACTTTCTCCAAGGTTTCTAATTCTGGTTCTATGTCTATGCCGTATACAACTTAAAATTCTTCAAAGAGTTCATACAATGATTCGATTGCAAAGTCACGCTTGGCGAGCAATGTGTTAATATCGGCTTTAGGAGGCATATTTAAATCATAATAGCTTCTACTTCCTTAGCGTTCTTCTTTCTTTTATAATCTCATGTTTTGAAATGTATTTCCTGCAAAATGTACTTCTTCATAAAAAGAACATTCAACTAAGCCAAACAAGTAACGATAAACTTCGGAACTAAATCATATGACTTAAGTAATTGAATGCCACACCCTTATACTTGTTAAACGTTCCTCCACAATTCATTAATGTTGACTCAAAAGGTCTTGAAATCTCTTACACACTCCTTACTTCACTTAGTAACTATTGTACCTTTTAAAATATTTAAAGGAATTTCTTGCAGCTATTGCAGTTTCTTTGGAATACTTCGCTTCCATGGCGTAAGTGGTCTTTCTGTGTCCTTAAAGAGGTGAAAACAGGTCGAGTAATCTTCCAGGCCTGGTGTGACGATTTCTGAGGAAGATTTTTGACTGATTTGCGAGGCCAATGTAGGAGACGTTTGTGCACTTCAAAAGTCTTTTTATTGTTTCTTCAAGTTTGCGTTGACAAAGTCAAAAATCTTGTCCTGGATTCTTCTGGCCTCCCTAACTTTGAATTTGTCAGATATATTTTCAATCTCCAATGGGAATCGCACTTAAAAAGGAAATTTACTATGAGCGACTTTTATTCTTCTATTCTTCTTTGTTGCGTCAGGTCCTTTTGAATGGATTTGTTTGTTCTGATAGTGCAAATCAAATACTTTTTCAGAACTAAAACATCGCAAACAATACATACAGAAATGTTTGCTATGCTGATGCTTGCTCTTGTCTCTTATGAGAACGTAATGTTTGTTTTCACCTTTAGTCATTAACAACAAGTTCATATGATCTTAGAATTTTTCTTTGGATACATAGACAGGATATGGTTTTTTTTCCCTTCCTATCCAAATTCATTTATTCTGATATTGTTCCGTTTTTTCGATTTTGTTGACCTGTTTTATGGTTACTGGAAATTAAATATTTTTGTAATCCAAATTTCTGAGATATTCTTTATCAAACTTTATATGACAAGTTAAACAGTTAAAATACACACATAAAATATAATATATATAGAGTATGGGAGAATGGAGCAACTATGTCATTCTAGCATTTAGTATTGAGAAAGATCATGTTTGAAGAGAAAATTCTTGAACATTTTTTTGTGTTTTCGTGCGACTAGAAATGGAAAGATTATTCCAGATAACGTCCAATCATAGAAGGGCAAAATTTCCTAATATTTGTTCTATGAAAATGAATAAGAGCTGTTCTGACGAGACATTACGAGTAATATAGCTATGTTGTTCTGATAAATGTGATATCATAAAATTTGAGGGTTCAGCCTTGTGTTAGATATCATAGAAAAAAGACGACCACATAGATGGTGTAGCTATGGGCTCCCCCCTCGCTCCTGTTTTTTCTAATTTATTTATCGCTCATCATGAGAAATTATGGTTGGAAAATTTCCGGGACTCTGAGATATTGTTTTACCGACGTTATGCTGATGATACATTTTGTTTATTTCATTCGGAGAATCAAGCGCTATTATTTTTCAACTACATTAACTCCAGGCACACTAACATCAGATTCACTATGGAAAAGGAAATAGATCATGACATACCTTTCTTAGATGTTTTGATCAACAATGACACTCATTTTCCTGTCACTAGTGTTTACCGTAAGAAAACCTTCTGTCTTTTACTAAAGCGAAAAACATCCCAGGCCTGGCCGTCTTCCTAGACTTTGAGAAA
>NC_090874.1:39043294-39045794 GCF_036669935.1 Montipora foliosa
GGTTAACTGCCTATGTTACTCAAACAGTTGAATAAACAAACATGCTTCCCCCATAAGACATGTAAATGGTTGTGTCATAGTTCATTTTCTTTTCGTGAGGGGCAAAGAGTAAGTGCTTGTTCGCACCAGTCGAGCAAGCACAGCTCCAATAAAATCAAACTTTGACATCTCTAAATTGTGATTCAGGCTTGGGCAAAAGCACAAAAAACTTAAGGCAGTACACGTTTCTTTTGTAAGTGAAATGTACTAATGCAGGGGCAAATAATATGAACACTGTTGATTTTAAGCTTGTGGTTCCTTCAGGCTGATTCACCCTTGTTGAGAGCTTGTATCTTGTGACTCTGCTCATGTCCTGGTGAGAACTAGGCTTAATATAGTGTCATGGTATATGCAATTCTGAAGATATGCCTATCTGGAAAGTATAAGTATGGGAAGGATAAGGTGGGTGCACAAAAAAAAAAGGCTTTTGTTTTAATAACTAGCCTTGAATTCAAGCAAAAAATACTTTTGTGGTTTTCCTTGAATTCAAGCCCACAAAGGTGACAACAAAGGCAATTTCGATTGGTTATCGTTTTTTTCAAGTTCATTTCTTTATGTGCAAAAACTGTTCTTTTACTGACATTCTCAAAATGAGCACAATCAATACATTACAGGAGTCAAGTGAGATCAACTCTACAGTATTTTTCATAAGACGGAATCAGTACATGACACAAAATTTCTAAATGCAAGTGTGATATGCCTTTACCCAATCTGGTGTTGTAAAAATAAACAAAATCTTGAGGTAGCATATGCTGACGTATGTCACTCTTGAAAACTGATGGTGTGCCCCAACATGTTTCCAACTGCTCTCCTTTAAATCCAAAAAGCATCTCAGAATGTCCAAGTGCTTTTGGTTTCATTGCTGTATTGCTAATTTACACCACAAAAACCATAATGCCTAAAGTATTAAAGATTTTCTCCAAAACAGTTAGCCTGAACGGGAGGTGCATGCAAAGTAAGTTTCAAGGTCGGGAGGATCTCACTGGAAAAATTCAGAGGTTTCCATACAGACATGTTAGTCCATTTCTGAGAATAGCACTAACAATGTACATTTTCCCCACACTACTCAGTCCCAACTTTAAGTTCTTTTTAAAGTCCACAAACTTGAAGTAACTGATTCTGTCTCCAAACAGCCACTCGACCCTTGTTTTCACTGTGCTCATAGCAGTATTGTAAGCTTCCATCTGTGGGGTTAAAGCCCCATTTCTAAATGGACATTGAAGGTGTACGCGGATGGGGTAGGCGGGATTCCGTAAATACAAAGTGGTTGTCCAGCCAGGCTGAAGGCATACTGATTGAGGTCTTGCAACAGGTGAGAATCTGCGAGCATACCTGCATCATGCTCTCTGCCCTCTGCAACAAAATTCGCAGAGGACTGTTAAAGTTCAGTCAGATAAGTGAAAACAAAGTCATATAACATTTTGTTGAAAGAATATTGAAGCATTGAGGGTCTCATAGAAATATATAGTTCATTTTTCCAGTAACTAATTGACAATTCAGGGAAAAAAATCAAACTCTCCATTTGTTCATTCATCTATTTTGAAATATTGAAAATATTTTTATAAAAAACAAGCTTTTCTGTGGAAATAGTCAGCTTGGCTATGAGGTAATGAGATTGAAGTTTTCTGTAAGAAGGTCTTTTTTTAGAATTTCTTATGAAAAAGCAGTTGCATGTTTCCAGGAAGTTTCATTTCATGCAATTTCCCAAGATGAAAAAGAAAAACAAAGCACATTGGCAGTTGCCTACTCACCCTGACCCCAGATTCAATTTTCTAAAGAAAAGACAACTTACCAACAGGGCCATACATATTTGCAATTATTCCATTCAGGGTAACAACAGACTGAAACTTGATTCCATGGACACCCTTGTGTCCATTGTAAAGCAACCTCTGGTTGACAGTGCCGGGCCTACAAATAGGGCTAACTGTCCCATCAACAAAACCAAAACAGTTATTAAGTGGACCTCCTTTTCGGTGAACCACTTGGGCAAATCTTTCAAGATTAACTTGGCTTAGCAGCTGATGATTCCACTCCAGAATGCGATGGCTGTGAACTTAATAGATATAATCCAAAACTTGATTTGTTATCATGCAAAGTACAGGAAAGGGTTTAGCGAACAAGTGGACCATGTCACTGTGTCGGCAAGGGTAACACAACCTCTTCAAAAGCATATACAATCCTTCAGTTCCATCACAAATTGTCCCTCGGTGACAACTTATAACATCAGGAATCCGTAAAGCCTGAGAAAGTCCTGAGATGTCAGCTTTCTTGAACCGAAATTCGGACAAACATTCATCTTCGGTCAGGTTTTGGAGGTCGAAATGTGGAGACAACTCACACGGCAAGTCCAGGTTTCGTGGGTTGTAAAGGTCGTAGAGTAAAAGAAATTCGGCGTCATCGAGGACATTCACGTCATAAGAGAGCATTATAAGCTCTCTTAATTCTTTCCAAGACACCATTT
>NC_090874.1:39073294-39080794 GCF_036669935.1 Montipora foliosa
GAAAAGAAAAAGGTAAACAACGGTTACTGTAAAGTAAAGAAAAATCTAGGTTCCAAATCTGTTTTACAGTTACTGTTGCTCAATGTGAACACTTTGTGTAACCATTCCAAAGTTATTTGCTTCAATGTTTTGGTAGGGAGCCCTTTATACCAACTGTGCAGTAACTATTGTACATATTTTATTTGTCTGCAGAATGATTTCAAACATTGATGCTCTTTGCTTAAATCCTTATGAGGTGCTTACTAGTGCATGTTGTGCACTAAACTAACCTTTAATTGCAGCAATTATCTGCTGGTCCAGGGGAGCATAGTCTCTGGTACCATGGACAGTCGAACACATGAGGGGTTCTTTGCTGAAGAGTGCATCAGCCAGACGAAGAGCCATTGTTGTTGGTTTGTGGGCTGCCTTTGCAAACTGGAAATCCTGACTGGACAACCGAATGCCTCCAGAGCCTCCAAGTTTGACTGGATCATTTCCTGTTTAAGAATAAAAAATAAATACTGTTCTTCATTCACTGCATTTTATACACTGTAGTTATTCGGTTATAGGGCACACTCTGTTAAGAGATGCACCCCAAACTTAGCAATTTAATCAAGTTGATTTCTCGAACTGAAAATTACATGAAAATACGTGGTTATAAGACACACCAAAAAATTGAGTTATCAAAAGGATGTGATGAATCTGAGAACAATTATCCTTACACAATTGACAAGCGAACTCTTTTTGATAAAGAAAAAACTCCCACCAAAAGTCATATTCAAAGGTGTTCGACAACTGAATATCACTACGGTAACTAGCCATCTGAAAACCTGGGTTAGGACCTGGGACTAGTCAGGCTGCTACATGATATGGAATTTTGAAACCAAATTGGAATTTCACTCACATACTTCATTCCTAGTATATTTCGCTCATTTTTTCCATGCAAACAACACTACTACTAATTATTACTGTAACCGGCATTAAGACAATGAAATTGAGGGTGTTTAAGGCATTGATTTCATATAGAACTGGCAGCCCTTGTGTCAATACAACTTTAGCTTCAATTGCTACTCCAATGTCAAGACCCATCAATAGCCATAAGTTGGTGAAACAATTGAAAGGTTGTTTAAGTTGTCTTAGCAAAGGAGATGAAATAGCTACATGTCACAATGACACATTTATTCACCCTTCAAATAATTATTTGAACAGTTAGACAAAAAATGGGAATAATAATTATTATTGGTATTAAAATTTCCTTTCTACAGTACATATATGCTTCCTCAGTGATGCATCTTTCAGTGAGAGGCTAGCAAAATTTGAAGGATTAAAATTTTCTTTCTCAAAAATAAGTATGTAAAAGAAAAAGGTATAATAATAATAATTATTGTTATTATTAATTTGCTTTATTTCGTTGTGTTATAATTATTACTGTTGTCGTTATTATCGCAATCAGAACTTGTAGTTTTCCTTGTACTTTTGTAAATCTTGGTGTAGTTTTTGTTATATTTCTCCAACCTGACTCAATTAACTTCGGGTGGGAACTGTGCTTTCAATGTGCTTTAAACTGTGCAATAAACGATAACGATGATGATTATGACGATGCCTTCTAAGAAGATACTTCAAGTGCTAACTTGAGAGTTATGCTTTTGTTTACGAGAAAGGTGAGACAAGAAGATACCTTGAGCATTTGGCAACAGGTAAACTAAGACAGGTTACATGTATCCTGCCTGGTAGTTTTCTCTGCAGGTTACAATAGGTTTTGCTAACTGAAGAATAAGCTGTCAGCACTGCATGGCGTCTACAACAATCAACATAATAATGTTGCCATACCACCACTCCAGAACTATGAGCAAATAACGAAGGATAATCTGAAACTTCGACCGATTGTCAGCACTTGCGGAACCTTTTATTACGAAACTGCCAAGTTCCTAGCCTCTTACCTACTTCCTCTCACTGAGAACGAATACAGCATCAAAACTACCACTGATTTCGCTGAGCGTCTAAGTAACAGAACTGTTGATCATGATGAAGTATTGGTCTCATATGATGTCCTCTCTCTTTACTGAAGTTCCACTTGATGAAACCATTGACCACATCATTCATAAAATTTACACCAACAACAAGCTACCTCAACTCAGCTCAAAGTTACTCTTCAGACGCCTGCTCTGCAATGTCACCAAGAACACAGTTTTCAGTTTTAATGGCAAGCTATATAAAGAAATCCATGGATGCAGCATGGGCAACCCACTATCTCCAGTCCTTGCAAACATTTTCATGGCTAAATTAGAAGCTGATGTAGTCCGACCTTTCAACCCGCCATTTTATGACCGGTATGTTGATGATTGTTTCTCTAAGAAGAAAAAGAACGAGCCTGATGCTTTATTCCAACGACTAAATCGCTACCACCCTAACATTGTTTTCACTGTCGAGGAAAACCCCGACCATTTTCTCGATACTGCCTTTAGTTATACCAACAAGTTCAATTGCAGCGTCTTCAAGAAACCGGGGAAACTACCAACACATTGGAAATCTGAGGTCCCTACCAAGTGGAAAAGGAATTGCATCACTAGCGCACTCCACAGAGCCAAACGCATCTCTACCGATTTTGGCAAGGACCTAAAAACTCTAGAAACTTCTTTCATCAATGCAGGTTATCCGAAACGTTTTATTTTGCATACAATCAACAACTTTCTAAACCACTCGCCCCAAGATGACAACATCATTCCGAATTTTCTCTTTGAAGAACGAAAGAAAGTTTTCATCAAGCTCCCTTTTTGCGGTAAAAACGAAAAACTCAACAAGTTCACTAATTTCAATTTTATTTTTATAATCCTGTGACAAACAAGGCAAATCAAAACCCTCTTTAACAACAAAGACAAAAACACTCACAGATCCGAAATTGTTTACAAAGGTGATTGTTCTTGTGGCATTGATTACATCCGCGAGCCTGTACGAAACCCAGCAGTATGAATTGCCGAGCATTCAAATCCTGCTCACACTTCTGAACCTGCAAAACACCTGCGGGAAACCCATCACATGCTTTCACTTGGCGTGTTCTCTCCCCGGCACAGACTTTTCACAAGCATAGGATCGTCGAGGGGTTAATGATCCAACAATTCCGCCCCAGTTTGAACAAACAAGTCATTTCTTATGTCTCCAAACCTTTCCCTTTGGGAATTACATTAGATTTAAATGTATGCGCGGACGGTCACCCATTTTAACCCTGATGATGGCAAACAGCCGAAAACGTTTGGTTTGAATATTTTAATTTTTTAACTTTAACCTTGTATATAGCATATATTTTACTAAGCGAACATTATGGACAAACTCATTTCCCTTACAATAGTTGAGCACCAAGACTCAATTTCAAACCGGGGCAAACAGCAACTCGGAAATGGCCTATTGCCTGCAGGTACTAAAAGGCGAAAACATCCAGTAAGTCTGAAAATTGTTCTCTGCCTTGCATTTCAGTTTCATTTAGCTTGCCTGTTGAAATGTTTCTTCTTGTTGAAATAGGGAGGATTTTAGGCCAGCCTACTCAAAGCTTGGTTTGCTTGCAAGTATATTCCTGATACTCCACTGCTTGGCTTAACTGCCAGTGCTACCAAAGCTGTGTAGAAGGAAATTGAAGATTCCGTTGGCATGATATATCCTACAGAGGTCCTGGTTAACCCAAACCACAGCAATATTTTTTTGTCATCTTCAAGGAGAGGAAACCATGCAGATGAACTTGGTAACATATATTAGACCCTTTGATTTCAGATTTGCGAGCCAAAAGGTTGGATTTCCCTTTACCATTGTCTATGGTTCACTTGAGATAATTTCATTGTGCTACTCCTACCTTAGTGCTCATATTGGCAATGAACAGTATGAGCCACTTGGGGCTGAATGTTGTGCACGAAACAGACTTTACACACAATTCCATGCACAGTACCCAGAACATCAAAGAGAGTGAATTGTTGATGGCCTTGTTAAAAGTAACTCAAAGATTAGAGTTATTTTTGCAACAGTTGCCTTTGGTATAGGTCTAGACATACCAAACATAAGCAAGTTTTTCATATTGGTGTGCCCTATTCAATGGAAGAATATTTTCAAAAAGCTGGACGAGCTGGGAAGGATAACCTTCAAGCAAAAAGGCATATTTACTACAACAGTTACGACATTTCAAAAGGCAAAAAACACTTATCTCAGGTCATGAGAGATTATGTTCAAAAACAAACATGCAAGAGAGAAATGATGCTCTCCACAATTGTTGTGACGACTGCATAATAGAAAGTGTTTCAAATATGTTCCAAGACTCCATGCAAGAGGACCAGACATTACAGGAAAAAAAAAAACAAGTTCCGAATTTGGGAATCGGAAGTAAAATCCCAAATTGATAACCCAACTTTGGGAATTACTTGGGTATTGCATTCCCAGATTTGGGAATTCACAATAGTGTTCACATTTCGATTTTGAATTTGGGAATTATCTAATTCCCAATTTTCAATTAAAAAGAATTGAAATATGAAAATGATTTCTACCCTGCGAGCAGTCAGTTTGTTTTACCGGTATATGCACAAGGGGGCGTAAACAACTAGGTGACCCAAGTAAACGACTGTAAATGCTAAAAGCCTTGCAAGGGAGAAACCTGTGCTCGCAGGGAAAATGATTTCTGGAAAGGGCTTAAAAGTTACCTGTGAAATAAATATTGTATTCCGCACACTCAACATCCCTCTACAGGATCCCTGTAGTCTTTCCTGTAATGCATTCTTGTCAGTAGCTTCATCGTTTAATATGTATGACAAATGATGTTTGATAATTCCAAGGGAAACTGTGTGCATTACATCAATAACACACTCATGCTGAATATCAAAGCCATACAGTCTGGTTAATCTATACAAAATAGACAAACCTGTGAATCCAACTTCTTGAGACCGTGTAGTTGCCACCGTTGCCCTTTCTTCTTCTTCTATTTCTTGAAGTATGTATTCCTCAATTACACATCTTGACCAGGGAAATCTTGTTGCTCTACGATAATAATATGTTGTTGATTCTCCACTTGCACGCTTAAAGCCACACTTGCATCTTCTACAAGGCGACTTTCACAGAATTTTGATTTACACAGTTCATACATTGCTGGGTAATCAGCTGTGCAAAGTAATACCAGATTCCACCCATGGAGTATCAAGTGAATAATTCACCTCTACATCTCTTCAATAAAGGGGGCCAGAAATGGGTCAAGGCCAACAGGTCTTTTATTTGGAAGAAGGTAGCAGGGTACAAACCCTACCACAAAAACTTCCTCTGCTTTGCATCTGTCTTCTTTGCACATTGTTGCAAGTTGTACTTCCAAAGCACCACAACCATGATTCTCTTTACCCAAAAATGGTTGGAACCCATCCCAATGGAGAGTATACGCAACATTTCTTGGATCACGATATACTTTTGCTGGTTCGTGCTCAAAACTTTTATGGCACGAGGGACACATAAGTTTTTTGAGGCTTGAGTGGGGAAGAAATGGCTCTTTCTCCACATCCGAAGCAGGAATGACAAATCGGCATTTTTCATCTGGAGAAAAACACAAAGTCCTACTTCCATCTGGGTTCCAGAACCATGATAACCGGGAAAACCTCTTGCGATCCCATAGCTCTTTTTTGATTTCCCAGCCCCAGTCCTCTGAACTATTTTCATGAAACCAGTGATCTTCTTCTTTCATGTGACATGTCACGTGACATGTCAGGATCCTTGTACCATAATTTCAATTTGGAGTTGAGACAATATAGTAGTAAGGGATGGTTCCTTCCTTTCCACAGTGGGGACAAGGATGTTTCCTGCTTGTCATCAGACCATAGAGACAACGGTGAGACTCATCAAGACAAATAAAGTACTGTTTTGCATCTTCATACCCCACCTTTTTTTAAAGACTTTCACACATTCTGACCACTTTTTCAGCCATAAGTTCTCCAGATTAGGGCGTGTCACCAAGAATAGTTTCTTGGCCCAGTCCAGAATTTTTTAAAAGCCAATCTGAGAGAGTTCCAATTCAAGCTGAAGTTTAAGTGCATCAAGAACTGCCTTTACGATCCTTTCAAAGATGATGTCCTCTTCTGTTGTGGAGGCCATTCCCACAGACTCCCCCTGAGAATGATCACGAGATTGATCTTCATCAGTGTGCATATCAGGCACGTGCATATGACTTCCAGAAAAGATGTCTTCATCGTCACTGCCATCATCTGCCTCTGCAATAAGCTCGGAGACATTGTCTCCTGGATCACTAGGATAACAATTATCATCTTCAACCGCAGAACTACTTTCTGATGAATCATCGCGATCGCCATCACTTGCGGTTTGAGCGAGTAATTGATTTGTTCCGTTGAAATGTCTGTAAGCGGTTGCCCTTGATACGGGCTTTCTATCACAACTTCCGCACTGGCAATGAACATCACTTTCACTGCATCTACAGTACAAAAACACTGGGTCAGGAGTTGCCATTTATCTTCTAAATTTTTCGACCACTATTTAAATAGGAATGAATTAATTTCAGATAGGTCACTAGTAAGTGATACGTTGTTTTGCTCGTGTATAGGGTGTTGTTTTACTTGTTTCTATGCAGTTTTTTTCTCAATTTTAAAGAAAATTCGTTACTGGAATGCAAATACATTGGATGCCATAATTGAGAATAGTAACCAGCTACACGAGAACATGATGTTGAAAGAACATTGCACGGTCTCTGATCTTCCAAATTGTCTTGCAATAAACGTTGCTAACATCGAAATATGCTTCAATGTAGTTTACCAAGCAAGGAAAAAAACCAAGAATAGTTATTTGTCATGCAAGAAATGAAAAAAGTTATAGCAGAAAAACAAAAACACAATACCGGTTTTTTGATGTCCATGTCAAAGTGCTATGTTTGCTGCATTTTTAAAAGAGGGAATATGGGGGGAACGTTACGCTGTATTTGGACTTGACAATAAGAGTCGAAAGGTTATGTTTATAAAATTGTCGAAAGTGTAACCAGTGCAATCGAACTTCTTGTAAGAATGCTAACAGATAAAAAGACATTAAAGGCAAAAACGTATGAAATGCAGTTTATCAAATGCAGCTGTGACCTGTTAGAAAATATCGCCAAAAAAGTATAAGACACATGTCAGTAAAACAGAAGCAGATACTTGCCAAACAACGAAGAGAAAACTATGCTGCAATGGAACTAGCGAAAAAAGGAGCTTCTTTAGATAATTGCGCTGCAAAGTATGCCAACATGGAATCCTGTCAAAAGAGAGAGTTAAGGATTGCAAACGCTGAAAAATACCGACTTATGGAGCGAACTAAAAAGCGAAAATTGAGTGTTCAAAATTCTGAGAAATACAGACTTATGGAGCCGAATAAAACCAGGAATTGAGAGTTCAAAATGGTGAGAAATATAGACTTATGGAGCAGAACAAAAAGTAAGAATTGAATGTTCAAAATGCAAAGAAATACAGACTTATAGAGCCCAATAAAAAGCAAGAATTGTTTCTTCAAAATGCTGGAAATACAGAA
>NC_090874.1:39105794-39108294 GCF_036669935.1 Montipora foliosa
ACATGGTCAAAACTACTCCACCAATGCAAAGGCAGTGAGGGAAGAGTTTTGCAGCTACTTCAACTATGAGGGTGCAGTACGCTGACAGTGGATGGCAGCACGCATTGATGGTTAAGAATTTACACCATTTAGAGTATC
This sequence comes from Montipora foliosa, assembly GCF_036669935.1. Classification (NCBI taxonomy): domain Eukaryota; kingdom Metazoa; phylum Cnidaria; class Anthozoa; order Scleractinia; family Acroporidae; genus Montipora; species Montipora foliosa. The sequence goes on from NC_090874.1 coordinate 39,105,933, forward strand.
GGAAAACTTTTTTTTGTTTGTTTTTTTTTGCCTTAAAAAAGTATTGTACATATCTGTTTCCAGATATTTTGCTTTTGCAATGAAGAAATATTCACTATGTCAGATGATACCTTCTTGTTCACTATTGAAATAAGCTTGATTCTGGGTCTTGGTAAGGACTTACAAGAAACGGGAAATCTCCTAGTCATAATGTCACGATATAGTTAACAAACTGACGTCTGTTCTTTATGCATCTGTCCTCTTATTGATGACGGCAATTTGTTTTTTACAATAACAAAACCTCCAAAATGGTTAATTGCCGGGTTAAAATGATTGGAAAAGAGCAGTATACAGCCGTAAACATGAATTTTATTGAAATTGACACAAGCATTGTCAATAGCTTTTTTTGCTTTCTGATTGGCTACTTACAACAGTCAATAAAATTTCATTAGTTAAAAAGTTTACAGTTTGACAGTTCAAAAGTTCCACAGATTTTTGCATAAATAATTAAAATTTAATCTCTCTTCAGCCAGTGAGCATACAAGAATTTAGACAGTTATTGTAAAATTACCTGTTGACTGACTTTCACAGACTGTCAGATACAAGCTCCATGCATTATACATAACAGATGCTGACAAATGGTGTTTGAGGTGTAAATGATGTCATTCATAGCTTTATTAAATATTTTTATTTTGAAAGGATGGTGTTATAGCAGGAAGGGGGGGGGGGGGGGTGCAAATAAAGGAAATACCATCTTATGTTTGGCTTAACTCTTACATTGCCAAAATTAAACAATGATGATCTACAATTTGCCCTCAAAAAATACAAAGCGAGGCATGTAATTTATAAAAATTAAAGCAACTCATGAGTGTGGGAAAATAGGCCTTTTCCGAGTTCATGGCTGCCTCCTTTTCAAAGCGAGTCTACGTGCGAAGTTTTTCATATGTAAAGTAGACCTAATTACCATAACAAAAACTTCGCACCTAGACTCGCTTTGAAGAGGAGGCAGCCATGAACTCGGAAATGGCCTATTATGCCTGTGGTTAATTACCATAAAGTAGTATAATTTAACTGGGGTTGTGCTCCTTGAAAATTTGACAACTTGTACTGCTGATTATGCAGTGTTACATTTTCAATTTGATTTCTTTCTTCATTAAAAAACAGTTTGTTGACCTGTACTTTAATGCGAAGCTTTATTTTGGCCTCTAACAGTTTTATTTGACTGGCAACATACTGGCCAAACACGTCTTCGTCTGTTGGTGGTGGTTTGGCAAAGGCTACTGGATCAGGTTGTTGCATAAAACTAATGGCTGCCTCATACATTTGTGCGCATTTAGCATTCATATGCACTTCAGCCATACTTCCTCTTTTCTTGGACTGTGATGGTTTCCATCTCTGCTCATCAATACTCTCAGCAGCCTTTTTGTCCGGTGAAATTGTACTTCTGGACTCTGTATCAATTCAGTCAGGAAACACCCAGGGAAGAAAAGACAAACGAAGGACATGGGAAAATGTATCTAATGACCCTGTTCCAAAAAGAAGCAAAAAAAAGCTACATTGCACTTGTTGTAAACCTTAGTACATGCAAATAATGGCCTGCATAAAAAGTTGGCAAAAGAACAATAGGAAACATGGGGCATAAGGCAAATTATGTTAAAATATACGGTTCAGATCCATTTTGCAATGCATTTTTTCTTGGTTAATGGTCTGCAAAAGAAGTAGGCAAAAAAAAAAAGAAATAAAAAAAAAACAATACGAAAACAGCCAGGGGCATAGAGCAAATTATTTTAAAATATCTTTTATAGCCTGTAAGAAGTCAAGATTAATTTGGGTTTAAAAAGCCACAAAATGGTGCAATTTGTCTCAAACAGGTTCAAAGATTTATTAAGCGAAAAAATATTTTAGGGTTAGATGCACTTAAAATTGACCAATTTCGCAATTTGACCAATACCAAGACCATCACCTTATTGTATTTTCAAGACATGTTCAGCTTTTAGCCCTCCATTCAAGGTTAGAATGTGTTATTAGGAGTAACTTGTGCTAATGAACAAGATATATCAGGACAAACATGAACAGTTTATTTTTTGTATCATCAAATGAGTAAGAAAATGTAAATATGTTTATCAATAGGCAATGTAACTCATAAATGTTATACCAGTGATGGTTCTTTTAAGTTGAGCATTGACTCCATCATTACTGACTGTCATAGGCTTAGGGTTGTCTCTCCAGGTCAGAATTACTTGCCCTACTTATTTCTTTGCGAAGTGTCTTATCTTTGAGTTGTTTTGTCTGGATTTTATAGCACTGGACAATGTCTTTCGCAAAAGAAACGGAACGAACTCTAATGTACAAATCCAGAATGCTCTGTAAAACATCCTTTGCA
>NC_090874.1:39110794-39130794 GCF_036669935.1 Montipora foliosa
ATGATGCCGTCAAAAAGGGACTTTGCCGAGTGCTGGAACATGTAGATGTAGATGTAGATGTAGACATGGACTTTGAAACTCGTAAAACCAGGAAGGCCAAACGATTTTGGACCTACATAAGATCAAAAAGGCAAGACAATGTTGGTGTCACCCCTTTGGAGATCAACGATGATGTCGTATCCGACAGTCGAGAGAAAGCCAATCTACTAAGTAATTATTTTAAGTCTGTCTTCACCAAAGAAGACCTGCAAAACATGCCCCCTGAAGCTACCAGCCCGTATGCTGACATACCACCGATCCACTTCAGCACGGCGGGGATAACGAAACTTCTTCAGAAGGTGGACTGCAAAAAAGCTAATGGACCTGATGGAATCCCTTGGTACATATTAAAGGAGGCTGCTGCTGAATTAACTAACCAGGTGTTAAGAATATCACGTATGCCATAGCAGGCGCTGGTGCGGAACCGAATCGAAAGCTTTCGAAAAGTCCATGATTATTAAGTCAGTTTCCTCAGCTTTATCAAGGGAGCGAGCTATTTCTTCTACTGTACAAAGCCATGTTGATAGTTAACTAGCACTTGATTTGAATCAAGGTGGGACATCATTTCATGAAAGATAATGTGTTCCATAATTTTGCAAGGCACCGACGTAAGAGAAATCGGTCGATAATTATCCACTTGACTTCTGTTGCCTTTCCTGTGTACCGGTACAACAGTTGCTTTGAGCCAGGCCTGAAGAACCGAGCCTGTATGGAGCGATTGCGTGAATAGAAACTGTAGAAAAGGAGCTAATTAGCACAATGACTTACATGTCGAAGCCAGTCAGTTGTCATTGATGGGTACAACTCTCCGGACGTGCCAGTTCTATCAGGGGTCCCCCAGGGGACAGTTCTAGGTCCCGTCTTGTTTCTCTTACACATAAACGACCAAGGAGAAAATTGTACCTCTAGGATGCGTCTTTTCGCAGATTATACTTTGATTTACAGCACTATTGAGTCTTGTAATGATGCCGCCAAACTGCAGTCAGATCTAACAGCACTCCAAGAATGGGCCCAGAAATGGCAAATGAAATTTAACTCTAGCAAATGCCACGTCTTAAGAATATCGAGGAAGCAAAATCCTGTTGAGTCTAACTATGTCCTTATGGGAAAAGTTCTAGATTCGGTCACCTACCATCCTTACCTAGGCGTAGAATTGTCCAGAAACCTCGATTGGGGTCAGCATGTAAATAACAAAGTCATGAAGGCTAATCTATCACTCCGATTTCTTCAGAAAAACCTGAGTAGTTGTCCCGAGGGAGTGAAAGAGGCAGCCTACAAAGCCATTGTGAGGCCTCATGTGGAATACGCAAGCTCAGTTTGGGACCCTCACTTAAAAAAACATGTTAAACAAATAGGGGGAGTACAAAGAAGAGCCGCATGCTTCGTTAAAAACTGTTACACGCAGGAACCAGCAACAGTTACAAACCTCTTGAACGAATTAAACTGGATACCCCTGAAGGAGCGAAGAACAATCTCTCGTTTAACCTTGTTCCACAAAGCAATTCATGGTGATGGCGGCATGGTCTTCCCAGACTATGTTACGAAGCGCAGAATACTTTTAAGGAACTCTAGCCAAAACAAGTTTATTGAACTCCTGCCAAATACTGAGACTTATAAGAATAATTATTTTTGTAGAACTGTCAAGGACTGGAACGCATTGTCCAGCGAAATTGTTAACATCAAGTCTCCAGATCGTTTTAAAAAAGTTTTATTTGAGTACTTTAGTCAATGATGAATTTTAATATTGCATAATGATTGATGCTTATTATTATTATTATTATTATTATTATTATTATTATTATTACTTATGGAATTCTTTATTTCATTTTATTTAGGTGTCTTGCGTGATGGTAACCTGTTGCAGGACTATAAATTTTTGAATAAAGGTTGAATAAAATTTTGCGATGACACATCTACTTTCGATGGTTGATATACTTTTATTCCTTACATGCGATGATATTCTACATATATATGTTTATTTACCAAATCACTCTATTTACTCCACTTACTTCAGCTACAGCGTCTTCAAAGTGCACATCGATGTTGTCCTCAGTCTCCATAATCTCTAAAATCGCGTCAAAATTATCTCCGAACAGAAAGAGATTGCTGCCATATGCCATATTTGTTTGGTTGCTGTGCACGGTACTTGTCACATGACTTGCCTTCTCAACCTCAAATGAGAAACAATAGCCCACCCCTTTGAAGTTTGCCGGGTTTCCAAACAAGTCTCCCTCTACTAACTATGCCTGAATAAACCGCATTGCCAGTCTACCTAGAAATCCGAGAGATAAGAAATTAGCAAATGTTTTCAGAACAGAAACAACAAGTAAAATCTTAAACTTACTTTTATGTTTTGGATCGTTGTCCTGCTGGAAACGATACCCAAATGGAAACGTTGTTTGGGTGAATGGGAGTAGAACGTTTTGAAGAATCTGCTCAATGTAGAACTCTTTATGCATGATGCCAGTAAAAATTAGGATTGGAGTCACACCACACTTTGAGATGCGGGCCCAAACATGAACTTTTTTTCTGAAGCAGATTTTACTGTGCCGCTCGAGCCAGATCATACTTTCATTGGTAAATACCACATCGTCGAAAGTCTCCCCGTGGTCCCCCGCGGTTTGTTTCATGAACCAGTTGGCAGTATTTGGGCCCGCATTTCGTCCATCCAAGCTTCTCCCGAGCTCGTTTCATTAGAGAGCTTTAGATTCTAGAACGAGAACGACTACAAATACGATATTTTCTCTTAGAACAACGGTGAGCGCGCGCAAACCAGCGTCATTTTGGCAGGAAAAACGTGATACAGTTGTCATTTTAGTATGAGGCTTTGCAAGAATGTCGTCGTGTCAAAAGAAGTCAACAACACAGAAGCAGTTTTGGCGTTTTTCGATCAGCGAAGAGGTTAAGTAACCAGCAATAAGAATAACTGAGCAACCTACAGTGCTAGCAAAGAGTAAGATTAATAGTCCAGGTTATGAATCTTCTAAGTATTTTCGCTAAAAACTGGCAATCAAATCTCGTACTCGTTCTCGTCCACGTCCTAGAATCTAAAGGTCTCTATTGTGGCAGTAGACAGCCGAATACCCAGTTCTGTGTTTATTAGTTTCTGGAGACCTGAAAATCTGGACATTACAAATCGAGTTAGCTGGAGTAGCGCAATTTGCCGTCTATCAATTGGGAATTACATTGTAAGTCTTACCGATGGATGTCAGTTCATTGTTCTGTTCCATCTGTTCCATCATAAAATTCACGTGCTCATTTGACAAAATTGGTTCTTAACCCCTCGCTTTATTGGCTGCTAGTGTTCCACTGTTAGTGTACTTTTTCAGAACTTTGGATACAGTTTGACCCGTTATCCTTACGCCTTCTTTTTTAAGGTGGCATACGATTGCATTTATGCTGTTACATTTAGAGGTAAGTGAAATGATTCGAAACTTAGTGTACTCCGATGTTCCCGTCATGGTTAATAGAATGAGCAATTGAGAAAGTTTAACGTATTCAAGATTTTAGTTATTGCCATAGTTACTGAACGCTTTTCTAATGCAAATTATGTGTGTGCTATTGATTTCGATAACAATTCGACCACTGGTATAAATGGATCATTACTTTGTTTGAGAGACCTTCACACAACAGCAATCTGAGCGCTAGTCTGAAAATACCGAAATACAGTCTGTTCTATTTCCTAAGAGACCAGACTACTAGTGTAATTCCTCTTAAAAATATTCAACAAGTTGGCCAGGGAGACAATGTAACGGTAAAGTTCGAGAGGCAAGTTCATCAAGGAGAAATAATTGGTGTCAAAGGTACGTATGCTTGACTTATTTCTAGCCTTTCTAGTTTTAATGGTTATATTTCTACTGTGCACTGCCTGTTTAACTAAGACTTCCATTCAGGTTTTCTAGACGCTCTCACTGTCCCAAGCAACAGCCCCTTTCCTCAACCTGGAAATCGACTCAATCACAGTTTTCCATTTTTTTTTTCTTTTTCAGATGATTATTCCAAATTGTGCTAAATGGAAACGACGTTCCTAGAAGAACCCGAGAATGCTCACCTGTTCAAAAGGCAAGACGAGGAGAAGAAGACACCAGCCAAGACAATTGAACACCCGAAACCAGTGTCCAAGAAGAGAAAGCAGCCTATCGCAGTTGAGAAATCGACGAGGGAAAAAAGGATGAAGGAAACAGAACAGGTATATACATTTACGGTTTACGCTACAGTACTGTCAAAAGTAATACGAGCGAATTTCAATGACTTTCGGCGAATTTCGACGAAATTTGACGAAACTGTGCGATATTTCGAAGGAGGCGAATTTTTCCGATATTATCGCAATTCCATGCAGATGCGCGAAATTTCGCATGGCATTTCATTCGAAATTTCGTCTGGGGAAGCGAAATTTTGGGCAACATTTCATGTTGGGCAGAGAAATTTCGTGTGACATCTTGTTTGGCAGAGTGAAATTTTATGCAACATTTCATTTGGCGGAGCAAAATTTTGTGCAACATTTCATTTGGCGGGGCGAAATTCGTCGCTAAGGTTTTGGACTTTACAGTTTCATGACACCATATTTCTATCGGCATTTGGCAAACTGTATGCACTTAGGCTAGTTTTGGTACACCTCACTTTTGTCACTTTTGCTGTTACCAATAATTTTTTTTACAAGCGAGCAAAACACGCTTATCTTTAAAAGCAAATCGTAAATTCATTCCGAGACACGATCACAGGAAAGTGTTCTAAATTGCTGTTTGGTTTAAATTTGTGATAAACATGCAGAATCGTCTAAATTTTAAAGTATTTCCGACAGTTGTTCTATTTAAGTGGATCTTTTAAATAAATTAAACTCACCAGCTTCGCATTTGTATTTCGGAAACCTTGATCTTGTGAGGAAGGTTAAACCTAACCAACAATGTGCATAACCAAACAATCCATATGCCAAAAAAAAAAGCACGTACTTTATTCCCGCCAAAGCGTTTTTATGCAGTGTAGTCGAGCACCAGTAATGTCGAATCACAAGTTTCCTTCACATGAAATGCCAGTGATAACAACAAAACCACACAACTTCTGGTAGCCAATGCAAACTTATTTCCGGCTGTCAGCATGTAAAGAGTGAGGACTACAAAGACTGAAGACCGTTTTAGTTCTACGGTACACAATTTTTTTTGCTACTGCAAATAGCCTTGATTAATTTATTAAAATTCGAGCAAACCAATAGAACGGAGAACAAACTTACCACTTTGCCTTTGAAGGGGTGATATTTCGACTTGCTTATAATTCTGCACTTAGCAAGGTTTCTCATTGTTACAGTTGCTAAGGCCTCTTCAATTGCTCGCTCGAGGCAGACGTCAAGGATGCTCGACTTGTTGATATTTTTTTAATGTTGGATAACTGTACCATTACAGGCTGTATCTTGCAAGACGGGCTACAAAATTGGACCTGAGGGCAGAAAGCTTGCTTATTATGATCTTGCAATAAAAGACATGTACCAATCGGTTGAAGATTTGATTTCAAATTAGCATATATTTTTCTAATTATAATGACAATTGGAACCGGTACTTATTGATACACATAAAAATCACTTTCATGTGAGATTATTATTCTTTCATGAGCAATCATGCCAAAAGTGACGACTTCTTGGACAAGGTCTTCATCCTGTAGCGATATTCAAGGAATTGAAGACTGAAAGCTTATCAGTATGTTATCCAAGTGTTGCTAGAATTGTTGGAAAGATGATGCTTACTGGATCTACAGAGAATCTTGTGAAATCAGGACGGCCAAGGAAGTTGAATGAAGCAGCAAAGGTCTTTATCGAGTCACATATTCTTTTCATCTGAGAAGAGAGAGAGCCTGGGTTTGATGCGTGGTTTTTTACACATGGACGAAGGTTTTTATTAATCTTTTACAGTGTATTTGGAGGATTTAGCAAAATAGGACATTTTAACAAGTTTTCAATGTGCCAAGAAATTAAGCAAAACTATTCTTGGTTCTTTGGCCCAGGCTAGGGCATTAATTAAGCTTGTCACGAACATACACGTGGGAATTTGGGTTACTAGGATCAGTGGCTGATTGGATACGGTATGTTATTTTTATTACTGCGTGTAATGTTTATGTTTTTGCGGGCAATGAAAATTAATTGACAAAGTAACAAAAATCTAGCAGCTCACTGTAGGACCGAGTTCTTCAGTATATTTTCTCTTGTATGGGAACGCTTTGTCCAAAAATCCCTCCAAGTGTAGTGGTTTTGCGGAGTTTCACCGCTGTTTCGTTCCAGTGAGCACGAATTTTCACTGACATAATGCTTGTTCGAAAATTCGCCTCCTCAATTTTTGCGAAATTTCGCTGATATTTCGTTTCCTTGATATTTCGCTTCTCCGATTTTTCCAAGCCCTGAGCGAAATTTCGTTCTATCTTACGAACTTTCGCCGACTTCTAACAAATTTCGCAGGTCCAATGTGCGAAATTTCGATCGAATCTTCGACGAATTTTCGACAAATTTCGATGAGAACAAAGCACGAATTTCGTCGAAATTCGCTCTCATTACTTTTGCACAGTACTGTATATACATTTACAAAAGTAGTGCATATATGGTTTTACTTCGCTTACTTTTGTAATTTTTAATTCAGTAATGATGGACATAAAATTTAGTAGCATCGAATTACCTTTGTTTCAAATCAGTGACTAATAATTGCCGTAAGAGATCGATTTCAAGTTTTCATTTCATTCCTCGCAGGTTCGTAACAAATGATTGTGGTGGTATCCGGTCAATGTCATTCCACGGTCAGTTCGTTCCAAGTCAAGTTATGGTCAGATCCTTTCACAAAATACTCACATAGTTTGACCCCTAAACCCAAACTCAGGGTTTTCAATAAGAGTTTTACACCAGGTACTAGACTGCTGGACCACTCCCTCAAAAGCGTGTGTGCTTGATCTTTCACATGGACAGGGAAACCGAAATCGCTGCCAAAATTACTAAGAATTCAGGCCTCTCTTTTGTTTTTTTGTGAGCAAACTTTCTGGATCCAAGGTTCATGTTCTGTGCAAATGTTTCTCATAGTATTTGTAAAATTTGGGGCAACTTCCAAGGAAAAGTAGGTGGTGAATTTTGCCAGCCGCCGGCTCTTATTGAAAACCCTGCAAACTAGCAATGTTTTATTTGCTAGTGCTTTCTTTATAAGATCGGAAAATTGATATTGCGCGAAATGTGGTACTAGTTGTTGCCTGAGGTTGCTTCTTATGAATTGGATAATAGAGGGCTGGAATTTTTTTAAAACTCCACCCGCAATTTTTTGAGTCTTCGTTTTGGATTCTACCTTCCAAGTTCCCTTAGATTGATCGATATGAACTTCAAATCGATCTCCTACGGTTATCAAGAGGGTTTATTCAAGTAAATTCGATCATGAAAATTGACCGTTTTGTGGAACGACCTGACCATGGAACAAACTGACCGTAATTCATTGTGGTGAGAGATAAATTTCAAGTTCGTTTAGATTGATCCATCAATCATTTAGTTCCAAGCCATTTTGTGACAATTGATTACCGTAAAATTACAAAATCTGAGAATGTGATACTGCGTGATGAAGAAACATTTTCTCCCCTGACTGTAACTAGGAAAAAAATGACCATGGAACAAAGTGGCTGGATTTTAGCATCCATACCTCGGATAAGTTCAGTCACTTTACTCTCTTTTTAAAATTGGTTTTTATCTATTTTGCAGGCCACTGTTTTTTCCATTTACACACCACCAGAACCTACAATCTCCCAACACGCAACATGCACCATTATCACTGTCACCAGCACGGCTGTTGCCAGCACCTCTGTCCCCTCTGTCACCGATACCATTGTCACCAGCACATAGTCGGTTTTTGTCAAACCATCTTTCCAGTCGCTCCATAACCCGTAGTCTTTTTCAAAGCCAGCCAGAAGGCCTTGCAGAGATAACTGCATTGCTAAGGCGTATCGCAGAACAACCGCAGCAGATGATGGAGCGTTTTGACACGCTTATTTCTGTGCTTAGTGGTCCTACGGAACCAGACAGCCCCATGCCAGCCAAACACCGACCAGTTCCACTATCTTGTCCATCTTTGCAGCCCTCAATCCCCCATCAAAGCAGGAAATGCCACGGGATAATGATCAACATCAGAAAAATTTTGCTGTTAAGCTTGTGAGTCACTTCTTTTTACCCATGAACTAGACGGCTGCAATGTTAGGGAAGTTGGGGACAACAAAGATCAGGGCTATTATATTTAAATTTTTTCTGTCATCGGTGGCCCAAAACGAACTTCTTTGGCGCAAATGCCTCAAAGAGAGATTGACGCCTATTTATGTAACAAAGATTTCAGAGGCACGTGCTACTTAGAATTTAGCTAGAACAATTGCTTGTTTTTGTTCGACATTTTTGTTTGTTTACTCTGAATTCTATTTGAATGTCTCCAATAAAACAAGATGGTTTGTTGTCACTTTCCTTGAATTTCACTAATTTAATTGAGTACTGCAGTTTATGGGATCAGTAAAAAATTACATTTCCTTCCAGACACCCGCCAGAAATCACTCTGTGTAAGTTTATAAAAAGTTTTTTAAAAGTGATTCAAATGAAAACTTGCAAGCTCTATTCAAAAGATTAGATCATGGTGAAATTGCAACATCATAAGTCGTGTAGCGTAACAATTAAGTGGACATCAGAAATTTCTTGAAAATGCGACATTATATTCCAGGCATGAATATTTACATGTAGCAATAAAAATTCTCCTTTTTTTTGGTGTTGATGAGCTTTCACAAATTTCTCTTACCCTGCTATCAGGCATTCTTTTTGTCCTGAGTGCCAAAGACAACGACAGTGCAGGTAAAAGAAGAGGCTAGATTATTTTCATGGCGTGACTGATTTCCGAACAATCAGATCATACTATGATCGGATCAATTTCACAACATAAATATTATTTTTCACTCCCAATTTCACCGCGTGAATTTTTACCCCTAACCGATTATTCATGGCATGATTAGTTTCACGCCAAGAGTGAAAGTTTCTTATCGTAGAGTGACCACGCGGTATTCACGCCATCAAAATTGAAATTCATGCACCATTACCATAAAAACATTTCACGGTTTTCAATGAAATCAAACGGGCTTTCAGTTTGTCCGGTTCTGCTTTACTAAAATATACCTTCATACCGTTTCTCTTTGCTTCCTTTAACTTCAACATTTGTTTTCGTCGGCGCTCGATAATTTCTTGGGGATAATCTTCTAGGACTTTAATATTGGGGTCTCGAAGGTGAAACAAAGCTCTCAATACCATCTCACGATCCTGGTAACGCAGAAATCTTATATATAATCGGCCATGTTTTTCCAGAAACGGGTTTTCCCAAACAATGTACTCTCTGCAATTCAAATTTCTTTTCCTGATCTTCAAATCCAAGGCCATTCTTCAGAAATTCAAGTAACAGTTTGCACGTATTTATCGCCTCACTAACTTCTGAGACGCCCTGTGTTTCTTTTTCAGCCAGACCAAAGAATTTCAAATTCTCCCTACGGCTGTACGCTTCCGCATAAAACTGTTATGTATGTAGGTCTTCTTTAGCAGCTTCAAGAAACTTCATCTTCAATTTTATGTCCTCCACTTCTTTATTAAACCATTTTTAACCTTCATTCATCTGCTGCAGTTTAATATCAGTACCACGTGCATCAGCTTTCAACTTCGATATGTCGCCTTCCACAATGGCCATCTTTGAACACAGGTTACTCAAAGTAGTTTTGATGCTGTCAAGCTTATTTAACTTTATCAATATTTCGTTAAGCTTCTCTGGCATCTTATCGGTCATTTCTAATTCTTGATTGGGTGAGACTTCAACTAATTCTTTGAAGACTTCTTGGACTTCATCTTCGTTTTCTTTGTACTTCTTGTTTCGGAGTTGATTATCTGATGGAGAACTTGATTCTGAACCGCTAGAATCACTTCGTTGTGTTGATGTGCGCTTTAGAGTAATAGTTTTCTTTTGGCTGAGGGCAATTTTATCCATAGACGGGCGACCTTTACCTTGTAATTAGCTAACAAGTGCAGAACTCTTATGGACACGTCTGTGTCGCCATCTTGTCTGTCCCAGTCCCAGGAAAATCAAGCAATAACAATCAATAATTTTTTGTTAAGTAGCATTCATCAATCGATAGCAAATCCATAATCACACAAAAGTGGCCGCACACTTCATTGACTCGATTGGTATTCAAACTAAATATAGTAGTTAACTATGAACTAAATCTTTAGGTATCTTCTGTAGCTCATTATTAGAAATGTATTGGAATGTAACTTGTTGGAATAGCCATAAATTGGCTCCAAACACCATGAAGACTTAAGTAACACACAATTCGTTTTTATTAAATTTCTTTCACATACTTTACATTCTCTTCTATTTCTACTATTTATCGATCTTGTACCCAGAGTCCTCTGGCTTTTTGGTCAGCTAGTGAACGCCCAGAAAGCATAGGTACATCATGTATGGGGAATTAATATGTCCCCATACATATTACGTCCTACAGGTATACAATGTAATCATACATACAATCGGCGACAAAATTAGTTGAGACAGTTGCCAACAGAGCACACTGGCAACGACACATTCATTGTTTGCAAAGAAAACTTGTCCAGAAAGTACGTTTCCGGGATACCCCTCCCTCCCCCACCCTAATCAATGTTGTACCGCTGTCGGCAAGGCTCGTAGAAAACAGAAAAACACAACATTGTCCCGGGGGTGTGGGGGAGGGGGCCATTTGCGCTGCCGAGCTTGAAATCGACTCTAAAGGATAGGAGTGTCTCAACAATTTTGACGCTGATTGTCTGTATGAAAAAACTTTGTATGAAGTGTAATGACGACTTCTGATACGCGTTTTTTTGCATTAATATATGAAATATACACATTTCAATAGCGTTTATGCGTTGTCATGTCATATAGGAATCAAAACATATATTAAATCACCTTTTTCTTTATTACGGTGATGTAGCTGTCACTGGTATGATTGCAGACATTTCAGTGTCGAACATGGTTTTCACACAGATCATTTCTAACGAGATAATGGCATGTATACGCTTGCCATAAGGGCATGTATACGCTTGCCATCTATTTGCGAAGGGCGGAAAGTGAATGATATTGTCAGGGGAAGTGATATCTCATGGGCTTCGATGTACCGCATTCTAAAAAAAGAGAAATTTTAACGCAAGTAATCACTACCGAGAATGTCAATTACAACGGCCAAAATGTGGATGTCGAACGCGCAGTGAAGTTAAGTTCACGCCACAAACGCTTATTATTGAGAGAAAGGACATCGCACTAAATAATGACAATTTCAAGACGATTTGTGCAGTGTTTTGGATTTGACATACCTTGAAATAAAGTGATACTTTCAGAACATTGCGTGACGTTTAGCATTCCCTTTTGAAATTCACCATACATAATTCCATTTCAACATGTTACAAGGGATATGACCCATAAAAAAGAGGGAAATAGAAATAGCAAAGACAGTTTATAACTCCTGGGACAAAAAAAGAGCAGCAAACAGCGCTGTACTCTGATTTTAGGAACTCCGCGGAGGAGTGGCCACGAGTAACCTCGAGTAACCATAATTAACAAGTAGAATAATTACATTATCTTTTTATAATAATCTTGTGGTTACTCGTGGTAAATGAGAAAATATTGCTTCTTTACTCCCAAAAACATTTATTTCCCACCAAAACCAGCTCTGCAAAGCATCTGCGACAAGGTGGAAAGTCTTTTTGCACCGACATAGCAATTTGAGCGTAGAAAGTAAATGTGTTCCCCGGCTGTAACAGCCACCATGTCTGTTTCGCGTTGATCTGCGACACCACTTCGACCAACAAAATCGGCTTCTTCTGATGAATTGGAGTTAGAGGCATAACCCTTTAACAAATCCATACTTTAACGCTACTGACAAATAGCTTATTAAAGAAGGCAAAAGTCAACAGGTCCTTTCCACTTACGTCACAATCTTCGCTTCTCACAGGACAACGCATTTTTCACACTCGAAAACGAGAATAATAAACTATCCGCAATTTTTTAGACCTGTAAAAAGTCTTTCACTCATGTGGTCATATTGAAGGACAGACTGGACTATAAGTGCCCGTATAAAGGGTATAAAGGAAGTTTTCTGAAACAGACAATCGGCGACAAAATTAGTTGAGACAGTTGCCAACAGAGCACACTGGCAACGACACATTCATTGTTTGCAAAGAAAACTTGTCCAGAAAGTACGTTTCCGGGATACCCCTCCCTCCCCCACCCTAATCAATGTTGTACCGCTGTCGGCAAGGCTCGTAGAAAACAGAAAAACACAACATTGTCCCAGGGGTGCGGGGGAGGGGGCCATTTGTGCCACCGAGCTTGAAATCGACTCTAAAGGATAAGAGTGTCTCAACAATTTTGACGCCGATTGTAGCTAACAGACCTATACATAGGTATACACAGCTATACAGGGCTACATACAGCTATACAGGGATGTACACAGCTATAAAGGGCTATATGCAGCTATACAGAGCAGATGACAATAACGTGTTGTACGATCATATCCAAAGACTGATATGTGCTGAAACATCCAGACGCCTTGATTTGCATAACGGGAGACTTCAACCCCACCTCGTCTAACTTCTCCCTTGCGGTACTTAAGCGATCATGTGGCTTGAGTCAAATCGTGAAAGTGCTTACTAGGGACATGGGCATCCTTGACTGGTGCCTCACCAACCACCCAGAGTTGCTTAGTGAGCCCAAGCAACTCCCAAAACTTGGATCTAGCAACCACTACTGTGTCCTAGTACAGCAGGGCCCACGCACGAAAGTCTCTAAGCGTGCAATCTCACAGTGGGACATGCGAGAAAGCGCCATCAATGCCTTCGGAAGGTGGTTAACATAGTTCTCTTAGGATCCCTCCTACAGACTCACTATGGCTAAGGGAATGTTCCAGTTCCTTATTACTACCCTGACGGACGCCCTCGATCGTTTTATGCCCCTCAAGGTGTCTACATCCCACAGCTCTGACAAGCCCTGACTGACTCACCATGTGGAGTCCCTTATTGCGAAGCGACAGGAAGCCTTGGCATCCCGCGGCAAAGACTCTCCCACATTTCATATGTGGCGCAATAAGGTCCAGCGTGAACTGCGCACCTGCAAACACAAGTTCTACCAGAGGAAGGTGAAAACGTAAAGGATTCTAACATCAGCCGATGGTAGAGCGAGATTAAGGCCCTTTTGGGGTCCTCAACAAATGATGGCCAATGGTTCAATCTTGATAGCAGCTCTCCCAACCCTATTCTATCGTTGTGCAAGGAGGTCAACAACTATTTTGCTGATCTCACGTTGCCCATGACGCCCCTCTCCTCTGAGGATGTCACCGGTATCACTGTGGACAAGGTTCTGGCTGAGTTACTTACTCACCACCACGTATGAAATCCAACGTGCGCTCACGCTACTCAAGATCAAAAAAGCATCCAGGCCAAATGGCATTCCAAATCTCCTGCTAAAAACCTTTGCACTCAAGCTTGTTCCCGTCGTGTGTGAACTTTACAAAGCCTCGCTCCTTGGGGGTTGCATACCACCAATTCTCAAGACCGCCTCTGTACGACCCTTACCCAAACAAAAGCCTGCCAAGTCTGTCAGTAACGACATAAGACCTATCTGGCTTGCCAGCCAAGTCAGCAAAGTCCCTGACAAAACTCCAACGCTCAGCGTTGGAAAAGATGGACTGTAGACAGTTTGCAGTTGCAGGACGTTCAACTAAACAGGCCATAGTTTACTTATTACGTCTAGCGCTAGAAGCATTAGATCGCGGTGGCTGTGTAATTAGATTCTTTTTCGCAGACTTTCGGAAGGCGTTTGATCTTATAGACCACCACATTCTCCTGCAAAAGCTTTGGAAGTTCAACATACATGCTGCTTTACTGAGGTGGGTAGCTGCGTTCCTACAAGGCTGAACACAAATAACGTGCATAGGTGACTGTACTTCTTCTTTACGGTCTCTGAATGGAGGTATTCCCCAAGGTACAAAACTTGGCCCTATTTTGTTTTCAGTCATGGTCGACGTCTCTACTTGGGCCCCAAGGGCTACGTTTGTGGATGATTTAACCATGCTAGAAATCATACCACGGAATTCCCCATCACTGCTAGGACACGTAATTAAGGATATTCAATCTTACGCGCACGATTGCAACATGCGCCTTAATCCAGCCAAGTGCAAGGAGATGTCTATTAGCTTCCTGATGTACGACAGCTGCGTGTGGCAACCCATCAGCATTGGCGGTTTAGCTGTCAGCCACGTCGAGTCTTTTAAGCTGCTCAGGGTCCATATATCGCAGGACCTCACCTGGTTGGTACACTGCGATGCCGCAATCAGGAAAGCTAATAGGTGTCTCTATGCCATAAGGGTGCTGAAGAAAAGCGGGGTGGCCACAGAGGATCTTGTCCTTGTATACTGCTCGCTGATCAGATCTTTCATTGAGTACGCATGTGCTGCATTTTGAAGCCTTCCACACTATCTCATCAACGCCCTGGAGGTCATGTCTGACCACCCTGGAAGAGCACAGGGCCGCCCTTTTCACAAGATTCATCAAAAGGGTCGATAAGACTAGCCCACTGTACAACTTAATAAGAGATCAACAGTGCCAAACAACTTGCCAATATAATCTCAGGGCAGTTGTCCCGAAAATCAAAAGATGGAACACCGATAGGTTTGAGCAATTTGTAACAGTTATATATGGTCACCATTTAATGTGTAATTTAACCGAATTCTACATAGTTTACAAATATGTATACTTAAATAATTGAATCGAACTATCGTATATATATTTATGTATTTATTAAATGTAACAAGTGTATCATGCATATGTTAACGTTAACTGACCTCTTCCCGTTGGAGGAGCAGTCGTGGCTCAGTTGGTTAGTGCGCGGCTTTTGGAGCGAGAGGTCCCCAGTTCGATCCTCGGTGACTTCACCGTCTGTTTCGACTTTCCTCTGATCCGTGTAGCTATAGTTTTAAATACCCGTAAAATGAAGCACTGACAGAGGGAGGGGGGTAAAGGGCGCACCGTCGGCTTCCATTGATACCAGCCTCGTAGATGAAGGAACTACCGACGTTAAATAAAGTTACTTTACCTTTTACCTTTTTCCCGTAATTCAGTTGTGAAACTGCGAAAGGATTAATTAAACAACATTACATTACATTATTTAGACAGCTATACACAGCTATGTAGGGCTATACACAGCTATACAAGGTTATACACAGCTATACAGGGCTATACACAGCTATACAGGACTATAAACGGCCATACAGAGCTATACTCAGCTATAAAGGGCTACATAAGACTACACAAAGCTATACAGGGCTATACACGCCTGTACACGCCTATACAAAGCTGTACACAGTTATACAGGACTATACACAGTTATTAAGAGCTATCCACAGCTATATCGACTGTGTGGATACATGCAAAGAGAAATCCAAGTTATTAGAAAACAATCGATATATCAGGCATGGATATCCATAAACCATCATCACTAGTGAACCTCCCTGGGTAAACAATCTTTAATTCAGAGAAGACAGCAAGCCTACGCAAATGGCAACCTCAACCGATTACGTAAAGCATGTCACAGCAAATTTTACAAGTCTAAGGCAGAACACTTAAAGAGCTGCAACCCCAGGAATTGGTGGAAGGAGGTGAAGACTCTTGGTGGTTTGACGCCTACAACCTGGTCTGACCCACTATCAATACTCAGGAATATCGACGGCGGAAACAACACTAACCCTAGAAATCTTGCCAATGTCATCAATGATTCCTTTCTCTCCCCGACGAGTATCTTCTCCCCACTAGTATCCAAAGAATTCTGGGTATTCAAGAAACTTTCTTCACTTAATCCCACAAAAGCATCAGGGCCAGACAACATTCCTACATGCCTGTTAAAAGAAAATGCTGACCTACTGGCTCCATTTGTAACAGAAATCATCAACCGCTCATTATCAGAGGCAAAGGTACCAATGATATGGAAACATGCCGATGTTGTACCTATTCTAAAACAGACACCCGTCTTGGATCTGAACAAACACATCAGACCCATTTCACTCACTCCAGTATTATCCAAAGTAGCTGAAGAATTTGTTGTTGAGCATCACATCAAACCAGTAGTTATGGAAACAATTCACTCCCGACAGTTTGGTACAATTCCAGGTTCAAGCACAACTGAGGCCCTAATAAGAATGATTCACTCGTGGAATGGAGGCGCAGATGGCAACGGAGCGACATCAAGAGTAATCCTGGTTGACTTTAAAAAGCTTTCGACCTTGTTGACCACGACATTCTTCTTCGAAAACTCCGCGGTTACAACTTTCATGAACAAACTGTTCGTTGGATTGTGGACTTTCTAACTGATCGCATGCAGCGTGTCAAGATCGGACAAGACTTTACTCAGAGTGGGCATCAGTCCTTGCCGGTGTAACTCAAGGCACCAAAAGGGGACCTTGCTTGTTCATCATGATGATTAACGATCTTAATATCCCAGACACTGAAATGTGGAAATACGTTGATGATACCACTATTTGTGAAATAGTTGCAAAGAACCAGTCTAGCTAGCTAGTGCAGTTGACAATTTTTGGTAAAAACGCATGAAATGAAAAAAATCCACCTAAACGAAGACAAGTGAAAAGATTTAAGGACCAACTTCTCTACTAAAACCAACGACAACATCCACGCTATTAAGATTAATAAAAAGCAAATAGACACTGTTCCACAAGCAAAGATTCTGGGTCTCTATGTATAAAACGATTTAAAATGGAACTTCCACATTCATCAAGTAATCAAGAAAGCACATAGACATTTATACTGCCTGCGACAGTTAAAACGAGCTGGTCTCGCACTAATGAACTGATACAATTCTACTGCACTTGTTTAGAGCAGAGAATGTGTGCCCTGTCTATCATAACGGCCTACCCTCATGCCTCTCGGAAGATCTAGAGGTTGTACAAAAAAGAGGAATGAGAATAATCCATCCTCAACTGTCCTATGAACAAGCCTTGGCCAAATCTGGTCTTTGCCCACTATCGCCTAGAAGACAAGAGATAACTGATAGACTCTTTCAATCTATTATCAAGGACAATGACCATAAACTGAAATGACTCTTCCCCAACACCTGTACATATAATTATAACTTACCTCGAGAGCGCAAATTCAAACCAGTTTTTAAAACTAACAGATACAGAGACAGTTTCATTATACATAATTCAATCAAAGAAGCACACATTACAACTTAACGTCGATTTCAGTGTGTCTTTCAGAAATGGGTGATACCGCTGGATTTTGTAACTTGAAGACTCGGTTTAGTCCTTTGAGTATTCGCTTGGGTAGCTAAAGTGGAGCCACCGAAAACATATTGAATAAAATCAGTTTCATTTGTTTGGTTAAAGGTGAGATTTTTTTGGATGAGGACAGGAAGCGATTTCAAAGAGATGGAACAATAGCACAATTAAGCGACCATGAGTGGCAGAGTTTGCAAATGTATCCTTTTGTTCTTGATGTGTGAGTGAACTCCCAACAATGAATTGAGAATTTTTTGTGCATTTCAGTTTTTTTCGCAAAATATTCGCAAGTGTGATTGGTATTTATGGAAGTAGAGCATTTCGAGAGCTTCAAAAAGAGATCTTAAACAGGGATTTTTCATCACTGTGGGCCAAAGTTCGGTGTCTATTTTTCAACTGGCGGCGGTTCGAACTGCAAAAACTATTTTTTTCGCAAAATATTCGGAAGTGTGATTGGTATTTATGGAAGTAGAGCATTTCGAGAGCTTCAAAAAGAGATCTTAAACGTGAATTTTTGATCACTGTAAGCCAAAGTTTGGTGTCTATTTTCCAACTGGCGGCGGTTCGAACTGCGAAAACATCTAATGCATGTGTTAATTCCCAACAGTATTTTGAGAGAAAGTCAAGCTCATTCTGAAAACCTTGTTTCTCTATATATATTTTTTTAAACAAGGGCAATTTGCCGCCTGTAAAGAAAAGTTTTTTTGGTCGAGAATTGTAATGTCGGGACGTCTGCTCACCAGCTGACTGAAATTATTTCCTACGAGTTGTTTAATGAATTTCACTTTCTTCTTAAAATAACTGAAATGAAACCTCGATTTTTAATATTTCTGGAACACTGAGTGTCCTGAGTTATTTATAATGATATTTGAAGCTAGAAGAAATACTATTTTTGCCTGTGAAACACCCGTAATTACCTACACCATTCGAGATCATTCCGATAAGCGCGTGTTTGATCGCGCCTTTAATTTTAAAACTGAAATTTGAAAAGATTTTTAAAGAAAAGATGTAGTCCGACAATCGAGAGCTTTCAATACTGTTTTATGAATCGACTTGAGATGTATTTCGCGAACAATTTCAAGAATTGGCGTGTGTGAGAGCCCGCCTCACTCGCATTTCACTTTATTAGTCAAATATAAGTTGTCTGTGCCGATTGTAATGCCGAAACTAATTTCCTATTGTTTTTCACGGATCGAAACAAAAGGAGTATTCCTTTATTATTCAAACTGTCAAAACAGGATATAAAAAGCCCGCATAAAGATTTTCAAAGATCGCGTCGTTGAATGTTCAGTCTCAACTATTTACTTGATTTAAGATCGATCATTCTGGATTTCACTGTTGGTGAAAAAATCGAAGCCGTAGATCAGTTTGGCGTATGGGCAAATGCCAAGGTTGTAGAAAAACGGGGTGCCTCAGTTGTTGTTACGTTTCCTCCATGGAAATCTGAGTGGGATGGTGAAATTGTTGGCACCAGCGAACTGAGAAGTGTGACAGAAGAGGTTTTGGTTCCACGTTGTGTTGCCACTAGGAAGGTAAATGATCATGATACACTTTCAGACAGTTAGTCTATGATTTTGGTTTTGTATTAAACGTGATGTTTATTCTACTTTATGACTGTGGTGGTTTTTCATTCCTAGACTCCCAATTTAAGGAAGCATGTGGCTGGAGACATTGTTTATTTATCCCGAGAAGATGTTACTGTCCGCTGGTCTGATCCCATCTGTAAATCGGTATGTCTTCATGTATAGCTGTTGTTTAAAAACCCCATGTCAAAATATTCTCCTTAATATTTTCCATACAGACATTTGAGTATAAGTTGAGAGAATTTCTCAGTCTGGAATTAACAACAATATCCACACAACATTCTTTCTACTGTTTTTGCTACAAATCATTCAATACTGAATAATAATAATAATAATAATAATAATAATATTATTATTATTATTATTATGAATACTAATTGAAACAAATTGTCAGTCCAAATTTTACTACTTTATTTTCATGACCTGGATCCTGCTTACAAGCTGCACTGATACCGCTAAAAGAAAATCAAAGCCTTCTTTGAGCAGATATACCTGTAGCTTGTAACATAAAGTAAAAAAATCTCGGTAATGAAAGTCGTTACAAGAAAAACAACACATAAAGCGGTTATAAACATAGTGAATCAACGCATTTTATGCAATCTGACTAAAGTTCTGATTATATGTTTTCTAACTTTTCCAATAGGTTACTGTCTTGCTGAATGATGGCACAGTCAGGACCATAAATGCATGGGGAAAGAGGAAGGATGCAGATGTAGACAGCCATGTCAAGATGCCTTCTTTGCCAGTGCAGCCACAACCTCAGCAACCAGTATTGAATGATAGAGACCCTTTAGAGTTTCGTGTTCATGTTGAACCCGGTGGTACTGTGATTAGGATTGGTTCACTCTATACTCTGGGATTTTCTGGAAATTCAGTTTTTCTTTGTTCTTCCATTTCCAGGCATGCCGATCAATTTACTTTCAAGTTTGTTCTTTGTTCGTTTGTTAACAAAAAGGTTGACAATTTGCATGACGGAATTTTACAGTTGTCGCTAAACTGAATAATTTTTGTAAGAGCTTTTATGGTTTTAGGGGATGCAGCCTCAAAATT